>NC_091829.1:65112293-65437293 GCF_038994185.2 Dermacentor albipictus | reverse complement strand
ATTGTGGCTCGTTCACTTTCAGGGGATGTCGTTTGAACTTACGCGCTCATCGGACAAGCCAGTGAGGCGCTGCGATTGCGTGATCTAATTGTGGAATCACGCCGGCCAGTACATCTCGGGCGAAATAAAAAAAGCACCCCTGAAAGTGACCGACTTGAGAATACTACTCCTACACAATGTGAAAAACGCGGATCCTCGCTGTCATTTCTATATTTAATAACGAAGTTGGTAATGCGATTACATGCTTTCAAAAAAAATGTTATATCCCTATTTTCATAATTAAAGAAAATAAATATATGGCTCATATTTGGAGGAAATGCGGGAAGCGTTAAGGGAGATAGGCAGGCAAACTCTGAAGCGTCTGTTAATTGCGGGTTAAATATAAAAAAAATTTTAACCCAGGCTTTCGGCCAGTTAGAAGACATTGCGTGAAACGCTCACAACGTTTCCGCCTCTTCCCTGGGAGGACGAGCTAGGCCTTGCTGTATAAGTGTGCGCGCCTCGCAGGTCGTGACACCCTGGGCTACGAGACGCAGCTGTTTCCGACGCGGAACTTAATGACGCGCGTGTTCTACGCGTTCTTCGTGTCGCTGGCGATGAGCTTCTACGCGGGCAGCCACGTGTTTGCGCCGATGGTCGAGTCGGGCTGCGGCTTCCAGCACATGCAGCTCATGACCGGCATGTCGGGCATGATGTACTGGATGGGACACTTCGTCTTTGACATGTTCATGGCGCTCTGGAACAGCATCACGCTTGCCTTCATCATATTTATCGGCCACCCGGAAATCGCCCATCCGTACCACCGTAAGTTGCGCGAGTTGTGGACCGTATCCTACTAAGTAGCCACGAATTTGGAAGCTGTACCGGTTACCGAATGCACGTTAAGAGCTAAGAGCTAAGTAATCGTTGCGTGGCAATATGACGCGTGGTGAAAATCTCCGGAAGGGGTATAGGAAAGTTATTTCCTGGTACACGTCTTATTTCGCGGGCCCGTATATTGTAAACGAACGTTCGTCCACAGTGTGTGCAGCTTTGTTCGTAACAATTCACTAAAGTTCGCGTATAGTGCACGGCCTGCTTGCAGGCTAGTCGCTCTTGGGACGCTAATTTACCATTAGCAATGAAATGCCTACTACGTTTAGACAAGAAGTTTTATAGGATGCGCAGAATGCGAGTCTAGTTTGACGTTCTCATCACGAGACAAATTGCTATATATCTTGTGGAGACGCTGGATTCGCTTTGCGCCCCTTTATGTTGTTTTCCCCCACATGGCTATCGCGTCTCACGTGATCCGGCTCGCCCGCGTGGCTAAGCGCCGGTGGCAGTCGGTGTAGTTGCAGAATAGCACGAGAGATGGCGCTAGTGTTGCGCCGCTAACGCCATCTAGCGGCGGGTTTACTCGGGCGCAAAAGGGAGTGTAAGCCTGTTCCTCTTAGGCTTAGGACCGGCAGATTGCGTGGACGTCTCGCACGCCCACCGGCACCCTTCGCGGGACCGTCCTGCGAAAGGCTCCGCGGAGCGGGGCACCCGATGGACGAGCGTCCCCACAATCTCAATTGCAAAACTACCATTGTAACGAAAAGAGATTACTGGTCATACTTTGAAAAAGCGTTGTCATCGTCGCGTGAGCAGTTTCTGTTCCTGAGACAAACCTATGCGGCGTTGTACACTATCGCATTGTAAGCAAACAAATTTGGTAACAGCGACCCCAACTCCTGTCACAGGACAGACATCTCGGTGCAAAGCGAATACTTCTGGCAAGAGAACGGTACTTGCCCACCAGTTCGTTTTATATACACTAAATTACTGCGTAGAAGCAGAACGGAAGGCAGGTCACGAACGTCAGAGATATGAGCTATTTATGAGGCGAACTATAGTCGATGGCACCGCATTTCGATGGGGGCGAAATGCGAAAACACCCGTGTACTTAGATTTAGGTGCGTGTTAAAGAATCCCAGGTGGCCCAAATTTCCGGAGTCCCCCACTACGGCGTGCCTCATAATCAGAACGTGGGTTTAGTACGTAAAACTCCATGATTTATTTTTTAATAGTCGATGACAACCTAAGAATTACAAACAAGCTCCAACAATGAAAAACTCAGGGCTCCGGCACTTCCCCTCTGAAACAAAGCTGAGTCAGCTCGAGTCCACTGACAGCTGAACGACTTTGCTGTACTAATGTACATGCTGAGCTAACTGTAAAATAACACGTCGTGTTTTCAAGCGAAAGCTTTACTCCTGGCTCAGCACAGCAGTAATATCAGGATCTCCCAGACCATTTGCCCTATAAACGTTCAATTTTGATCCCGAAACGTGTGACACAAAGTATGGCCAGAGGAAATGTAGCCGTTTTAAGGATACAAAGGCGCCTGATGTCACTGAAATCAACGAACATCGGTTAGAATATGTTAAGAAAATTTTCGTATGCAGTTCTACTGGCTACTTCTGCAGGCTGCTTGGAAATTGAATGTTTTCGGCGATATCGTGGTCCGTAAACTTTTGTGGCCGGGTGTACGTTTTATTTGAGTTAAGCAGCGTACATAAAGCTTTTTTATTCTTCGATTATCGCCGTTTACAAGCTGCTGTGGCAGCGATTCTATTCGGACGACACAGTCGAGGGTAGTTGGTTCTAAATTTCACTGCCCAAATACGTCTGCCATTTATAGGACCTTTTCATCGGGCAAGGAGGATAGGACGCGCGGCGAGCCTTTCCTCCTCTCTGGCTTTGGTGATCCGGCGCGGCGCTGCTTGAAATTATTGCTGTCACTTGCTGCTGAACGATTTCGCAATGGGTTTCTTCGATTTTCGGAGTTCTGGCAGCCAGCTAGTTCCGGTTCTGACAGGAAGTCACGTGGGCTGGGATCCCAAGACAACCCGAACCTGCCCGATGTTTGCAAAATCTAACGCCGGTACAGCTGGCCAAATGTAAACATGCTACCAGCATGGCAGCGCCCGGCGAGGCCGGCGCGCGCTCGGCGTAGTCGGCCCATTTATGCGTCGCCAGCTTGAAAATATATAGTTGCATTCAGGGATACGATCACTCTCGCGCGACTCGGCACAGAACGCGCACTGGGTCAACCTCACCTTTCGCGGCGCATCACATGGCCTCCGATCGACGCGTCCGACGACAAGACGCGAAATCGCGCGTGATTGTATACTCGAAAGCGATAGATCGAGGATCCCTGCTCGCAGCGGTCACGTCGCCCACCGGCAACATAGATGAGTTGGCATCGTGTCATCACTTCGCAAGACATGAAAAAAAAAATGGCTGTGGCTTAGCTAAGGTTAAGCCCAGGATGCGAAGCATACTAGCCTTTATTTTAGTTGTTGAACCACTGTTTAGCCTGGTGAATTGCTGTTGCTTAGCTATATTTGGTTCGGCTAGACGAAGAAACAACTCATGCAGGCGAGCGCACGAGCTGAGACCCGGCTATGTAGCCACGCGGCCGCAAGCGAGCGCACGAGTTGAGCCTCCGCTTTTGCAGCTGTTATGACGTCATATGGTAGCTACGCGGCCGCGCGCGGCGCAGCAAGGAAGAGCGTGGTTGTGCGGCTAGTATGCTTCGCATAAAAGCAGGATACCGGGTACGTCTCATACGCATAAGATTTCGTGCCGATCTGCTTGGGCTATAGCTTCGATTTCAGCTAGAAAGTTTGTTGTGGCTGATGGTGCTTCTAATTTCGACCCTAAGGAGCTGGGGACGCGGCTGGCGCATGAAAATGCACGCCGCCTGTGACCAGCGAAACGTTTCACACGAAAAAACAACATTGGTCGCGATCATGAGAGCATTAAGCCAATGTGCGTGTGTCTGATGCACGTGTGCCTATTACTCAATCAGTGCATTCTTAGATCAACGGCCTGCAGTTCGAACACGTATCGGTTTCGAGCTGCCACCCAAGCATACGACGGAGAGACGGAGCGAGCACGGGCTAGCTGCAAAGCCTTCGCTAACTGCAGAAAAAGGAGATGTCTCCGCATACATACGCGAAATACGTGGAAAGGAACGCCACCAGAGAAAGACGAACCCAAAATGTACCGCAATGTGTGAATGAGCGTCTACAGCTTGCGTGGAACACGATGCAGATAACATGCACGTATGACAGCGCGGCCCGCTGATCACCGCCGCGAAGAAGCCTCCAGGAGACACACACACATGCACACACAAAAGCTTCAAACGCTTCACCACCGCTCGTATCACACCGCTTCGCAATGCGGAACGGAGCGTTAGCACCTAAAAAGATAACGCTAGAGCTAAGGAAATCTGAAGATGACCGTAGACAGTTGGCTGAGCGAGGTAAATTTAAGTCCCCAAGCGCCCGCGTTGCAATCGGTGAAGTCCCCGCAAAGATGGCGGCGAGCGCCCATCGCCTCTTTTCCTCGTCGGCTAGCCAGAGAACTTCCAGAGAGCAGCCAGACCAAAATCGTCCTGGCAGGTTCTGGCAGCCCGCGGGTAGCCAGAAGTGGAAAATCGAAGAAGCCCAATGTTTTAGATCGTACTCTGTGATATTTACGCCATGTCCGTTCATATAAGGTCGTCAGGGAAGCCTTTCGGTGCATCGGTAACTACAGCAGGCGGAAATATGTCTCGGGGACCCGAAAATGTGACGCGCTTTATCAGCCACGGTGTACGCACATTATCAGTCGTTTGGTGTGTATGTGTTGTGAACGGTTTTGCTTGTATCGGTTTTAATTCAACAAAGAAAGCCGGTGTCTCTGTATTACCAATATTAAATGATAAATCAGCTCACTGTCTGATCGCTTGGCGTAGGGAGTAAAACATAAAACATAAGAGCGCATGCTCGTGCACGGCCAACCGAAGGCAACCACGAAACATCTGAGTGGCAGGCGCTATCAAATATTTGTGATGCACCGGCATCGTTCTCACGAATTTCAAGTCTAGTAGGCTTGAAATTACTATATGTCTACGCTAGCCCTCCTGCAGGAGGTCGATGGCCCTGCTCAACACAGCGATCACTGCGGTTGGTGAACCAGCACGATACACATATAAGCTGTGCGCTTCGGAATTGCTTTTTTGGCCTGTATACAGCTGTAATATTTGGGACGGATCGCATAAAAATAATGCGATGACTATATTTTAGGGCAAGATTTCCGTAATACGTGTGAGTGCGTCGTAGAGAACGGAACGAACACAACCAAAAAAAATTTCGGTTATCATCCTCTTTGTCGAAAAAGCAAGAGAAAACGGGCTAACGCCGCAATACGACCTCGCATAGTCACGCCGCACAACGTTTATAGATAAATAATTGCTGATGTCGTATGCTTGGACATTGGCTTGGACCAGGCGGTATATAGAACAAAGATATCTGTAATCCCGCACTTACCACTGCTTACGACGCTCGCGCAGTTCGTAAACAGTCCCTTTGCTGGACAAGATTAATTCAGACGGTAAGGTATGGTGCTATTACTAGCCAAAACTATTTTACTCAGAGCGGAAAACTCATCCATCGAACCAAGTAGTCACTCAACGTAACCTGCAGCGAACAGCTTGAACGCTTGTCAAACATCACAGCTCCTATCATAGCAGAGCGGTACTCACGCTGTTACGATCGTCGCAAATGTTTCATGGCTCCTAAACCGCAGCTTAGGAATAAAGGATAATACTGCGATAAGGTCACATTAGTGAATGGAACATTCAGAAATACACAATCTCCGAGGCTGATTGTAGGCTCAAATATGCGCGCACACATCGCGCTGTGTGTTCCGTCCACCTCAACGCCAGCAGAAAGTCCGGCCGTGACGCCTTAAACCACTTCAACATGTCTCACAGAACCGTTTACCACGTAGAAGACGCACGTCATACTAAACGGACCGCACGACCGCTAAAACGGACCCCAGAACCTACCGTCGAGCGTATACCTGCCATGAAAAACACCGCTTTCACCCAAGCCAGTATGGCGCTGCTCATAGGCGGCGCCACTGGGTTCACAATATGGCGGCGCCCACGAAAAAAACGGTGCGTGGAAACGCCATCGCTGTGACTGTGACTGGTCACTCGACACCACGCGGGCCTTTCTTGGCACTCAAGAAACGAAAAGAAAATCCAAGATGGTTGCTGCCCCGACGTGTAGGTAAGTGGACTCCTGCCCCGTACGTGTGGCACGTGATCAACTCGCGACGCTTTGAATGTATGCGAAATAAGCGTGCAGCCTTACAGTCGCCTCGGTGATCGCTGTAACCGATGTAAGTTGTCCACGTTCTTGCGTAAACAGAAGAAATTACGCCCGCCATTTTTTCTATTGCTTTGCCTATCGCAGTTGCCATCCTGGCTCTGTTCGTCGCCAACGCATTCTCCAGCCTGCCCCTGGCGTACCTGTTCTCCAAGATGTTTTCCGAACCAGTTTGGGCCTTCACCTACATGGTGTTAGGCCTGTTCCTCGCAGGTGAGTACGCTCGCGTGAAGAGTTGCCGGTGCTAAACGCACCCTGCTCTGCACTATACTGGTCAACGGGAAATCGTATCTGCCGCCAAAACGACAACATGTAGACAACATTCAGTTGTCATATTTGACAGATACCTCGTTGTATCAGCTAAGCGTGATTGAAAAGCTTTCAGAAACGGGAAAAAAAGATAACGTGCTGCATGATAGCGACTAGAAATTTTGCAGGCGACATGATTTCAAGTTTCTCACCTCTGAAGACATGCGTATGATTGCGGCAGGTATTGGAACATACTAGGTGCAGGTTGTGCGAGATTATTAGCCCATTATTATGTGAACGTAACTTTTTCGCCGTAGAGTGAAATTTCACAGTATTTATAGTACGCATTCAAAACCTACGCTTGGATTCAAAGAACAGGACTTTAAATATAAATATTGAAGGCTTTAGAGAGGAGAAATGCTTCCGCATATTGCAAACAGGTTGAACTAGGTTGGAAGGGTCAGGAAATAATGGTTCGTTGAAGGTGCGACACAATCCTCGAACGTGTAATTGGTAACAGTAGAACACACTTCATGAAATTGGGATGAACTGCAAACGACGGTGGCTGGGTTTGTTGTTTACTGCAGAAACGGCGGTGAAAGCTTGCTTTCTGGAAATATCACAGATGTTACTTATGTCTACTACTGTTCAACCAGCATTCAGCTGCTTGTGTGTGGGGAGGGGGGTGGCCACCACGATTCCTTGTTGAGCGTTCTGGTAAATTTTACAGTGCAAACACAGGTGACCATTCTCACCTTACCATCTCATACGAAACTCTTTAGGGCTGTAGTAGCACATGGGCTATTTCCTTTGAGCCAACCAGAGCTTTCTTCGGAGAAGCCAGGCCGCGTCGAGACGTATTCCTGTGACGTATGTGGGAGTACTGAGTACAACGCAATATTTTTGAAAGTCCACCAATTTTTCTTAACGTAAAAATATCATTTGGCTCATTCCAAGCTCTTTACGGTAGGTTACTTCGTGGCATCATTTCCGGACCTATATAATGTAAAGAAAAGCTCAAGTGTCCGTTGTGACAACAGGCCCTTTGCTCTAACCAATAGGCTCGTTGTTGTTGTTTTCTTTTTTCTTTATTGATTCACCACGATCAGGCGCACGCAGACTTCTCTTGTGTTAGCGCCAACTAGCTATTTTAGATCACTGGCGGTTACGTTACGTTACGTTACGTTACGTCACGTTACGTCACGTGGCGCACGCGAAGACACTTGAGCGTGCACCAGTTTCCATTTCAGCACAGAAGACTAGGCTTACGAATATAGGGTACCTTCTTTTTTTAGCTGCACCGAAATTTTAAATTTGTCTGTGGAAGATAGCACAATTCCAACCCTCCAGCTAAATTACCCGATGAGGTGGCCATGTCTTCTACGCGAAATCAAGATGCTTGACTGAATAATTAACGGAATTGTTCCAATTAATTTCTTAATTAAGAACTTACGGCGCGTATTTCAACTTGAAGAAAAGAGCGCTACGAAGACGCGAACTAAGAGAGGAACATGTACGACGGACAAGGCGCTCGTCTTTTAGTCCTCATCTTCGTAGCGCTCTTTTCTTCAAGTATGCAAAACCAACTCGCCCACATCAAGCTTCTGCTGCTTCATATTTCAACATACGAATTGTAGGCTGTGAATCTACAAGGCGAATTTCCAAGTGTCGCGGAAACACGACACTTGGAGTGAATTCTGAGGATGGCACCGGCTTCGAGGTATGCGCCGTGACACTTGCGGTGAAAAGGCACTATTCGTCCACTTACCTTCTTAAAGAAAACTGTTTTACGCGTTGAAGCACAAAAGTAACTGGAACGCCAGTGCATTTCGTCAGACACTTTGAATATATGTTGAAACATATGTAGTTCTGAGACTTAGTTCCAACTGGGCATACCTTGCGAACTCACCGGATATAAATTGTAGATTTCAACATTCGCCGCAAAGTAATTAATTAAAAATGTAATTAGTGTAATTCTGTTAACTATCCAATTAAGTACGTTGACTTCTCGTATAAGTTATGGCCGCCCCTTCGAGTGATTTAGCTGGATGGTTGGAATTGTGCTGACATAGGCGAATAAGAAGAAAAATTGGTGCAGCCAAAGAGAACACCTGGTATATTTAGCTTTCTTTCGCGTTCCACATTGACAAATTGCTAATAATAGCGGCAGCGCGCCAAGTTCTCTCATTAACCTTCTCGCAGCGGCTAACGCTTCAACACGCTGCATGCCTTAGACGAATACTGCAGCACCTTCGAGACTGGCCCGCATTTGCCACTGCGTTCCGTGTAACTGAAAACACTATGTAGACGCCGTGCTACGTTGCACCGTCTTCGGGGTTGACCCAGGTAGTAACGGAAGTTGTAATGTTTGTTCAGCCTTAATGCAACAACAACAACAACAACAACAACAACAACAACAACAACAACAACAACAACAACAACAACAACAACAACAACAACAACAACAACAACAACAACAAGAAGAACAACAACAACAACAAGAAGAACAACAAGAAGAACAACAACAACAACAAGAAGAACAACAAGAAGAACAAGAAAAACAAGAACAAGAAAAACAACAAGAAGAACAAGAAAAACAAGAACAAGAAAAACAACAAGAACAAGAACAACAAGAACATGAACAAGAAGAACAAGAACAACAAGAACAAGAACAACGGCAACAGCAACAACAACAATGAAAGATAAGTTATCCAGCCATCGCTGTAATGATACCATCCTCCTTGTCTTGCTGCAGTCGTCATAGATATGCTCGCGCCGAGTTCACAATAACTCGCCCAGCACCAAGTTGGCTCATCCGGCAGCGCTTTAAAGAGTTCCAAGCGATACTACGCAGCCGGCTACCCGCAAAATGCTTAGCCCAACGTCGATTACCACAGTGCGTGAGATCTGTATGTATTTATTTTTCCGCCATTCGTGTGCTTGTTAATAAATGCCTAGAGTTGTGCTATTACCCTCTTCGCTTTGCGACGTTGCGTCCACGCTGACGACGCCACAGCCGAGGAAGGAGACGACCTCGGCGTCCGGCCACACTCGTCATACGGGAGGTCCCCGACCAAACCGACTTTGCTCGACGCACGCAGGTATAGTGGGCTCGCTGGGCGTGGAACTGCTGCAAGTGCTCGTGCAAGAGGACCCGTCGACGGCTGCCACCGTGGTGCTGTTCGTTTGGGGCTACGTGTGTCGCTGGTTCCCGACGTACACCCTCGTGCGGGGCATCTTCAAGGTCATCCTGCTGTCCAGGCTGAACGCCATTTGTCTCACCGGCGGTGAACTGCTCGCCGAGGCCTGCCGCGACGTACACTACTCGTCGGACACGAGGATATCCCGCTGCTGCGAAGGTAGCGAAAGACCGCTCAACTGTAGCGATTGCTACGAACGGGTGGATGTCTGATTTTCCATTAATTAATTAATTAATTAATTATTAATTAATTAATTAATTACTTCTCTCCACCTTGCGGGTTCCCGCAGAACTGTTACGTCAAACTCTTGCCTATGCTTCGACCGAGTGGTCGACAAATTTGACTTCGCCGTGCCGTCTGCTAGCCGCCTGGTTAGCTCGGATGGTAGAGCGACTGCCCCCGGAATGGCGGTGGTTCCGGGTTCGAGTCCCGTACCAGGACGAATTTTTCTTCAACTGCGAGGCTTTTCTTTCGAGGAACCCGTATGGGTTTCCTTTGTAGCAATTGCTATGAACGAGTGGATGTTTTTTTCCCCTTTATTAGCCATTCAACTAGTATGCCGTAATAGCAAGAGGCTTCGTGAGAAAAACGGTAGTTTATGTAATTTATGTGAGTTTTTCTAAACATAATCACGTGCTTGCGTAGTCGAATACTGGGGCCGTATAACGTAAAACTACTCCAATATGTTTTATTCCAATCTTCTGACGTCACATTTGCGTAACCGCCGACGCAAGCATCGGGCGGTCACCCGCAGGGTTCGTGAGAGAATGTTCCAAAAGCCAGGGGAACTCATGCTTCAAAGTGTTGTTTACACTGGCTTTACTCAACAACAAAGTATAACAAAAACATAGACGTTTCGCCACCTATGCGGGTGGCATCGTCAGTACACAATGGCAACAAATGAGGAATACATCCTATTTATCTATGAAAGTGCCGTAAACATCCGGCCACTCTTTTGCATAAGCGGAGTTACCCTGAGCACTTTGTCAATGATACGCAGCGCCGCATGCAAAAACCTCGTGAGAGCAAGGCCGAAAGGCCAGCTTCCTTTGTGTGCATTCCGTATGTCCGCGGTGTATCAGAAGCAGTGCGCAGGGCTTTACGGCCTTTAGGTGTTCGAACTGTGTTTAAACCCTCGTACACGTTGGCAAACGTGTTCCCGAAGCCAAAGGACCGCACACCTCCGGACGAACAAAGTGGTGTCGTCTACAAGGTCAACTGCTCGGACTGTGATGCCAGCTACATTGGCGAGACAGGGCGGCGACGTCGCACCCGTATCAAGGAACATCTAAGAGATGCTACGAAAGCCACCCATGCTACACGTGCCAAGACAGAATTGGTTGATCATTGTTTATCAAAGGGACACATGTTTGATTTTAACAATGTAACCACACTAGCACGGGAACACCGATGGGGCCCAAGAAAGTTCGTAGAATCATGGTTCATCCGTCGTAATCAATCTTCATGTAACTCTAACCGTGGCCCCCTGCCGGATGTTTACGGCACTTTCATAGATAAATAGGATGTATTCCTCATTTGTTGCCATTGTGTACTGACGATGCCACCCGCATAGGTGGCGAAACGTCTATGTTTTTGTTATACTTTGTTGTTGAGTAAAGCCAGTGTAAACAACACTTTGAAGCACCCGCAGGGTTGTCTGAACAAACTAATCAAGTGCTTCCCACGTTCATAGGAGGTCACTTTTGTTTGCTTGAAAAATGAATAACATTGCCTGCACTGAGTGGCTTGTCTTATCTAATTGTCTCAAAAGAGGGGAGAAGCATGCTCCAGTGGAGAGGGATCCGATGGGGGCCGAGCCACTGCATTGAATATCGATAACCGGATGAAGAGTGTGGTGCTGGCGTCTGCGATTGGTCCGCTTTCTCTTACTTAGCTTACGGTGGCTCGTCGACAATTGTGGCGGCATGCAACGGAAGCTTACGAATGACGCTAAAACGGATCCTCAGCAAGGAAGAGTTGGCAGAACGAGGTCGTAAACGTTCCGAAAGTTCTCATAAACGTTACACGGCCACGCAACAAGTTGTATTACACGCAAATAAACCCATGCTCTCCGGCAGGGGCGAGTAGCCAGTGCCGCAGCGATCGGCGGCAGCCATCTTTTATTCCTTTCGGAACGGGGCAGCCTGCGGCTATTCAGAAGAAAATTCAGTTTTGTTCGGCATATTAATGCATCTTTAACGCGCACGCCTCACTTTGACGCGGTGAGTTATTGCGGTTTTGTCACGTCGCGCGGGAGGCAGGGGAAGCGGGCACAGTCCGAAAACTCGACCAATAACCGAGGGCTAGTGGCAAAAAGGCGTCGAATCAGAAATAACTATTTTTGTTTTGTTCGATCAAATTATGCATAATCATCGTGTACACGTCATATCAGATGGGGAGCTAACGCACTTTTCGTGACGTCGCGTGACAGAAAGGTGTAGTGGGGGTGGTCCAAAAAAGTTTTTGACCAATCGCGGTGTGCTGATTGCAGAATTGGAATAGAAAAGTTTGGAATAGCTTTGCGTTATAGCGCCCCTGGCCTCCTTTAGTGCGTCAATCTATGTAATAGTTCTTTTTTTTTGTAATCTTCTAGGAAGCTTTCATGTATGCGCAACGGTGCTTGCAAATGCACGATTCAGATGCAAGCTCTGAAAGAAACACTAAAGGCGGTCGGGCCGGACGATTCATCCCGGACAAGTTAGGTGGTTTCACGCTGGCCGATTATGAAACCGCCCAATGAATGCAGACTGTGGTGTCTGCACCCGTCTATCGCCCATGCATTGATTTGACAGCATCGAGTTCTCGCGCCGCGCACTCTTAATCATTACGTTTGCTTGTCCTTCTTCTTCATGACGCTCTACTTCATCGTTTCGAAAACTAGTGTCGCGTGAGTCTCGTTCACGACCAGCTGCTTCGGCAGACAGTCAGACTTTAGATTCCCTCTTTCAATTCGTAAATGCTCCCGCTACGTGAGCAGACTGGCGTTGCGTTTTAAATTATTACTGGCACAACATTTTCCTGGTTTTCCTGCATTTTTTAGGTGGCTGTTGACCCTTCTGTTACAGTATGAAGTCGAAATTTCTTGAGAGAGCCGCAAACGATTACTACATCGCCTTTTACGCGATCTGTTGAAGATACACGCCAATAGTATACAGTGCTTACTGTATCTGCAGTGTTTACAGAATTGAATCTCGGTCGCCGGACGCTGAAAACATAAAAAGGGACGCATAGTTAAAGACGTATAAACGACTAAAACGGAGTGCTGGGCTAGATGGCACATGATTTAAGCTTAAAAGAAATGTCTCAACCATAACACGAACAAGAAGCACAGGACAAGCTGTTCTATATTTCTTCTACAGTGGACCGCTGTATGTGTTCAGTGTACAGTTACCGAGCTTGGATATTTGACGCCCGTCCTGTCCCTCCTTGCCCATGTTAAATTTTTTGCGGCGACTTTTAAGCTTGAATCGTGTAACGACTTACGTAGCAGTGTGTTTCAGTGTTTGCCTCACCTTTACGAGATTTATCGACCGTCCTCGTGCACATCACCTTTTATGTGACCCGTTCAAAATACACCTCAATGGGATACAGTGCTTACTGTATCTGTAGTGTTCACACAATTGAAGCTCGGTCACTGGACGCTGAATACATAAGACGACGCATTGTTAAAAACGTATAATCGATTAAAATGAAGTGCTGGGTTCATTAGCACATGATTTAGGTTTCGAAAACGTCTCAACAATAACACGAGCAAGAAGCACAGGACAGGCTATTTCACATTTCTTCTACAGTGGGCCCTTCTATGTGTTCAGCCTACAGTGACCGAGCTTGGATATTTGACGCCCATCCTGTCCCTTCTTGTCAGTGTTAAATTTTTTTACGGCGATTTTTAAGCTTGAATCGTTTGTACCGGCTTACGTAGCAGTGTGTTTCAGTGTTTACCTCACCTTTACGAGATTTATCGACCGTCCTCGTGCACATCACCTTCTATGTGACCCGTTCAAAATACACCTCAATGGGATACAGTGCTTACTGTATCTGTAGTGTTCACACAATTGAAGCTCGGTCACTGGACGCTGAATACATAAGACGACGCATTGTTAAAAACGTATAATCGATTAAGATGAAGTGCTGGGTTCATTAGCACATGATTTAGGTTTCGAAAACGTCTCAACAATAACACGAGCAAGAAGCACAGGACAGGCTATTTCACATTTCTTCTACGGTGGGCCCTTCTATGTGTTCAGCGTACAGTGACCGAGCTTGGATATTTGACGCCCACCCTGTCCCTTCTTGTCCGTGTAAATTTTTATGCGAAGCATATTACTAGAGCTCAACCCAGCTGCTCAGGCGCGGCGGTGTCGCCTTCAATACCACGTGACACCGTGACGTCACGACAGAGGAGAAACGGGGCTCCAACTCGCGCCGTCGCTCGCGGCGTCGCGGCGGTATATAAGCAGCTGCGCTTGCCTCTGCTAGACACTCACGAGGTGAGATGCCTCCTGGAGACAGAGCTGCTCGTTCGAATGAGAAGCGAAGGTTGCGGCGTGCTACAGAGACTGTTTCTAGGTGGCTTTGCAACGGCGCAGCGACTACGCGCCCCGCATCGGACGCGGTGAGCGTCGAGCAACGCAGCGTTCGGCGCGACAACGAAATGTGCGCCTGAGCAAGCGCCGCACGCCTGAGCCGACGCCGACGAGACCGGCTTTTCTGCGACACGAGCTCCTTAACGCTGTCGCGTTAAAATAAAGGCTAGTATGCTTCGCATCCTGGGCTTAACCTTAGCTAAGCCACAGCCATTTTTTTACGGCGATGTTTAAGTTTGAATCGTGTACCGACTTACGTAGTAGTGTGTTTTAGTGTTTACCTCACCTTTACGAGATTTATCGACCGTCCTCGTGCGTTCGATGCGCGCAGCTTTTCAGCGAAACGCCACCGCGCCGCTTCTTCGTCCGCTTCAGCCGTTCGACGAGACCGGCTTCTACGAGCTCGTCAGCATGGTGGCCCAGGGCGTGCTCTACATCGCGCTGCTCGCTCTGGTTGACTCTCAAGTGATTTACAGCCTCCGCTGGTGAGCGTTGGTTGTTTACGCGCGATTCGTTTTACAGACTCGTTATAGCGTTTCGACGTTGAAGTGTCACTTTCAGCGAGCATTTCACTTGTGGCCAAATTTACCCACAAGTGAGGAGCTAAGCGTAAGCGACCGGTAGTTGCCACGTAATAAATTGTAGCGCAAGCTGCCTGAAGTTTCTTGACAGTCGAATTATTGCGCCCTTGGATTGAGAACGTCTAACGTGCCGTATTTATTGTGAAAAAGTTATCTTAACGAACACGGCTGTCACCGTGGACACCCGTCTGTGGCAGAGTACTGGGTCCCATGTGAACCTTTATATGAGCTTATGCGTATCCTGCCGTACGTGTGACGACCATGTATAATCTCCGTTAATCTTGTGACGCCACTATGATTGGCACCAGCCTGGAGAGCTTACTTCGATTGGTTGTGTCCATCACACCTCTGTGGTTCTTATTGCGCTAAGTTCTTTGTCTAGTTATGGAAAACCAACTAGCCGAACACCATCGCCCTGTACTGCGGAACATATTTAGCCCTGTATTGACGAGTGTTGCACACAGACACACACGCGTGCACACACACACGTACACACACACACACGCACACACACACACCACGCACGCACACACACGTACACACATACATACACGCGCAGACATACACATGCACGCGCGCACACACACACCCATCCACACACGCGCACACACGTGCGTACACGAACACACACACGTACACACATACACACACGCGCACACATACACATGCACACACATGTGCACACATACACATGCACACGCACACACGTGCGCACACAAACACACACACGCGTGCGCACACACCTACATACACACACACATGCACACACACACGCGCACACACACGCGCACACACGCGCGCACACACACGTACACGCATACATACACGCACACACATACACATGCACGCGCGCACAAACCCATCCACACACACGCACACGCGCACACACGTGCGTACACGAACACACACACGTACGCACATACACACACGCGCACACATACACATGCACACACACGCGCACACATACACATGCACACGCACACGCGTGCGCACACACCTACATACACACACACACGCGCACACACATACGCACACACGCGCGCACACACACGTACGCGCATACATACACGCACACACATACACATGCACGCGCGCACACACACACCCACACACACACGCACACGCACACACGTGCGTACACGAACGCACACACACGTGCAAACATACACACACGTGCACACATACACACACGCGCACGCATACACATGCACACACATACACACACGCACACACATACACACACGCGCACATACATACACACGCACACTCACACGTACACACATACACACACGCGCACACAAACGCGCGCACAGACGAACGCATGTGCACTTACACGCACACACACGCACGCGCGCCCACGCGCACGCACACATTCTCTCTCTCTCTCTCTCTCTTACGGGTGCCTACAGTGCGTTGAATATCTCTGTGTCGTACAAGATGCTGAAAAATGTTCTAAATGTGCAGGTGCATGCAGAAGTTAGGAGGTCGGTTTTGTGGTGATACAAAAGCTTATTTGTAGAGTTTTACTTGGAGTTCAGCGATTTGTGCCGACGATCTCGAACTTGCTTTGTAAAAAAAAATTGCGCAGTCATACTTTTCATTTGATCGCGCTTTCTTAATTTTTATATTCGGTTTCCTCGCGGAATGAAATACCGAAATACGGGAGTTACACAAGTGTTTCGATATGCGACCGAGACTTCTGTGACGATACAACCTCGAAACCGGGTTGCGCACAATCGTAGGTATGCGGCTCGCCGCCTTCAGGGCAGTGAGCAACCCGATGAGTTGGCCGAACTGCACGGACCTCGGCTCGTTGTCGTTTCCTTGGATACTGAAGTTGAGCGGGAGGTGGATGAGGTCAACCGGCTGTGCAGCACAAGAAAGTTCAGCGACATCGTCATTGCTGTCCGTAGCCTGCAAAAGATTGTCGGCTTTGTCAACCCGGTAAGAACCACTCCAAGTGTTAAGGATCGTTACGAATTTGAAGGGCACGTTTAGAACTTCTGCTTGGCAAAACTTTAAAGATTGCGTAGTACGTACTTTACGGCTGGCAAACAGGAGCAATAATATCGTGCAGGAAGCAGTCGAACAGTGACGTAGCGAGTGTGAGACCTTTCTAACACTACAGATTTAGCGCATTCGGAGGTAATGTGTGAATGTGCTTAGATGACGGTCAATGCGTCGCGTCACCAAAATACACCGTAATTACCTGCGTGTCACCTGAGAAACGCTAGCTTGCGCTTAGGGTTTGTCACCCTTCATACTCACTCGAATCGGCACGTTGATGCGTTCCATGCTGTTGCCGGAACAGCGTTCTGACGGCATAGATTGAGAATCCCAGCACATCCGGCCACCTTTAATTCGAGGAAATAGACTGGCTGCCTGGTCCTGTGCTTAAAGGATAGCTCATCAGGCCCTGATGGAGTTCTTTCTTTTTCGTTTGTTATATACCGGAAGTTATAAAGTGCCGCCTAGGCGACGTTTTACCGCAAGAATTTTCAAAATCGTTTTTTTTATTATAGCATATATGAAAAATAGAAACGTCGCGTAGCTGTGCTGGCGGCGGCCTGATTCACTGCCAACGCAGATGCTATTTCTCTTTGCTTCGACTAGCGTCCGCAAGCCACACTCCTTCCCAGCCTTCCCTCATACCGTAGCGAAGGGACCGCGTCACGTGATGAAGATAAAAAAAATGTAAACAATTGTTGAGATCCCGCTCACTGTGGAAATCGATGTTACGCGAAGCATTTTGCAAGAAGCTGGCTATCTAGCATTGTTTGAGGTTCGGCAGAACTTTAGCAGTGGAACCAGGGCGTTTGTGTAAATCGAGTACGTGTGTGTGGATGTGGTGGGGGGGACAACGGCATCATTTTCACGGCGGCCGTTCGACGCGGATTTACATACACGGCGGTTGTTGGGTTCTGCATGGTTAGTGAACGGGCGTTAGCGACAGAAACACGGATTGTGACGGGATACCATCGTACGTATCTGAGTTCACGTCACGTGGTCCTTGTTTAAACGTGATACACCTGGGCTTGTCACGAAGGTGGTACTACGTCGCATGGTCTATACGTAGCGTTGGCTGCTATACGAAAAAAAAAGAACTGGTGAATGTGGGCCGATGCCAAAGATGGCGCAGTCCACTATGAGAGTGCTCAAAGCGCGAGCTATCGCGTGGGAAGAAGACGCAAAAGTCATCATTAATCAAAAAGGCTAGCGCGAATAACAGGGACACGGACAGAGAAGACGACAGGACGAGCACCTGTCGTCTTCTCTGTCTGTGTCCCTGTTATTCGCGCTAGCCTTTTTGATTAATGATGACACACCAACTAGCCCAGCTTTCTGCCCTGAACGCAAAAGTGACACGGGACGCATATGCCAAGTGTCTTAAGAGCGGGTCGGCCTTTTCATGAGAGGAGTGTGTATGCGCGTGATCGTGGCCTGCTTCAAGCACTACCAGCTGTGCTCGAAGGTCGAAGTACGACTCCGGTCTCGGCCGTACACATTTTTTTTTTATTGCGAAGGTACAAAGTGGTGGTGAGACAGAAAAGACCCACCTGCCGTTCTCCCGCAAGGTGCCTGGAACGAGGTAACGAATGCGAGTCATATGATTCTCGGCCCCGCTCGATTTTTTTCGCACGAAGGCAGCTCGGACTGCCTTCGGCTGCTCTCGGCACGAAACTTCCCCTGCTTTTTTTAAATGTATCGTGCTGCTCTTATCCTCTGCTCACTACAACACGTCTGCTTTCTCTCTCTCCCTCTCACTCTCACACGCACACAAAACCAAATGGCAGCGTGAGCACCCCTGCTTTGAAAATAGAACGGCGTAGACAAGTGCTGGTAAAGCTCAGGCGGAACGCCGGCCGGTTGTTACTGTAGCAGGCAAAAGTGCCCTTCGACTCCGGAGAAAACGGCCGAGTGGACCACAACTCCAGCAGCCTATAGCCAAGTCGCAACCAGTACCTCATACCCCTCCGTGTTCCGGTAATGGGACCCGACGTGGTTGCTCAGTGGCTTTGGTGTCGGGCTACTGAGCACGAGGTCGCGGGATCGAATCCCGGCCACGGCGGCCGCATTTCGATGGGGGCGAAATGCGAAAGCGCCCGTGTACTTAGATTTAGGTGCACGTTAAAGAACCCCAGGTGGTCGAAATTTCCGGAGTCCTCCACTACGGCGGGCCTCATAATCCGAAAGTGGTTTTGGCACGTTAAATCCCATAATTTTTTTTCCGGTAATGGGGTTTGTGCTGAAATAGTGAAAATGTGGTGTTCACTCAGTTGTCAAGCGTTGCTCGCCCGCGGAGAGGGTTGTCCGCTCCGTATCAAGTTTGAAAATTTGATATTAGGGACGGAAGTAAAAATATAGCAGGGGAGCAAGGAATACAAAACGTGCTTGACGTCGTCCATGTTTGAGAAACCAGTTTTAAGCATCGCGCGCGGTGAGATAACGACGCAAAGTAGTAGCAAATAAGAGTGGTGGTGCGGATACCTAGTGACGCATCGTTGTGTCAAAGTTTGTTAGAACCGTTCCCGTGTTACATCTCTCTTTTGATTAATGAAGGAAATAACAAATGAAAATAATTTTGGGACAACAGCAGACGCACTAGCGCACACATAAATTGAAAAAAACAAAACAGGAAGAGCGCGATACAAGCAGCAGCGCTGATGCGACATCTTGCGAAGAAAAGCTTAAGCTGAGCGCGCAGATTTTCGCACTCCGCGACTGTAATCGACTTATCTGCTGGCTTAAAGCTTTCAGTCCCTATGTATTTATTAAAAATAGAGCTATGGACGTTTTATTTGTTTTCGAAGAAATATTCCAGCGAACTCTCCAGGCAGTTAAACCAGAGTATCAGGACGTCATGAACAGGCGCGCCGTTTCCGAATCCACTTTCCTGTATTACAGTGTATATATACCCTTTGAAATAAATTTCGTTGGTGCTGAAGCTGCACTGGTATAAAGGGCAACAAATGTTTACGGCTTGGCTTGAAGCGGCAGCGCTGTTTCCGTGGCCACTATCACTGAACGTTGCCAATACGAGAACTTTGATAGCTCGCCACGTGAGCTTGCAGTCGTAGGTCGCTAAAGGGAAACTAGCCATTCGGAAATGGTTCGTTCAGGAAATATTCGGAAATTGTGCAAAGCGTATTTAGTTTACTTTCTGGAACATCTGCAGTATTGCTTGTAGGTCAGTGTCTTCGGGCGTATTGCGCAATACCGATGAATCGTTTCAGGCGTGGTATGTCGGCCCTTCTGAAACACGTTTAGCTTGCAGTTCCGCGCTGATGTCCAAGACGATGCCATTCAAAGAGGCGTAGTTCGGCGCTTCGGTGTTACTATACCGGACACGCGAGGTATCACTGATAACCTCGCTTCTTGCTAGACGTCGTGTCTTGGCGCACTGGCTTTGACGTGCCCGCCACAACATGCAGCCGTTGGCACGTGCAGACCATTTACGTACTTCCAGACGGGCGTCACGCAGAGAACGAAATATGTTTGTTTATACGAAAGCTCTGTTTATACGAGGGCCCGACACCAAACATGACACGCGCAGTAGCGGCCTCAAGGCCGCGGGTGAACATGACTATATATGCACAGTGACAAAACTGACGTGCTCTCACCGATCCCGGCAAGGTATAGAACGCCTGTAACGACGCTGACGAAGAGGGAGGACACAACGGGAGTGCTTTGCCCCCCCCCCCCCCATTTCTTTCTCGTCCTACATACCTGTTACATTCTTTCAGGCATATTAGAGACGTTTAGCGTGTCCGCTATTCCGGCAAACCGGGGCGATTTGGGCGGATTACCGGATGGCCGAGGGAGTAAACGCGCGCGGCCGGAGCGGTGCAGCCGCCTGGTGTTGTTGAGCTCAAACAGACAAACACGGAGCTAAAATTGCAGTAACCTACTTTATTCTGCTTCGCTGCTAGCGCAAATTTTCGGCAGCGGCGTAATTGTCAACACAATTAGGCCGCTGTCGAAAACTTACACCCCAGCTAAGAAGAATATAGTAATTGGCTCTGTGTTTAGGTGGTTGAGCTCTGCGCCACCAGCTGGCGCCACCAATATGGCCGCTCACGTTTACGCCCCCGACCATCCGGTAATCCGCCCAAACCGCCCCGGTTTACCGGAATAGCTGACACGCTAAAAGTCTATCCATTTGTAGGAACTTCATCTGTTTTTAGTTTTTTGAAAGACGCAGCGATCCTAAACGACATATATCACAGAACTACTAATTCTAAAAATTATTACCCAGTTTTTTCACGCATCTTATGATGCACCTCACCCATTTTCTCAGTCCTGAGGAGAAGGCTGATGTCTTCATTTGGTTTGTTGGGCTCCTCGGAGTCCTTGTCCGGACAAGGACCTTCGCTGAGGATACCCAATTTTTTGAAATAAATTATACCATGTGTTTGGCGCATAGCCTTAGTTGGCGCATAAGCCTTAGTTGCTTATGCGCCATAAAATCCAATACAATACAATCTTACGTAAAATGTACCGTGTGCGCGAAGTTTCCCACTCTTCTCCGCCTCGACGGTCACGTGCCTCGTTTTTTTTTTTTCGACTCCGCCACGCGGCGACCAGGTGAAACTCGTGGACGGCGTGAGCCTCGCCCTGAAGAAAGACGAGTGCGTCGGCGTCGTCGGCATCAACGGCTGCGGCAAGAGCATGCTGCTGCAGACCCTGGTCGGCGTTCGGGTGCCGACCGACGGCGACGCGCACACGCCCCTGCTGTCGATGGTCACCGACGTCCGCGGCTGGCAGCGGGGCATCGGCTACGTGGTCGACCGCGTCCCCAAGGACAGCATGCCGGCGCTGACCGTGGGCGAGCTGCTGGACACCGTGGCCAGGCTGCGGGGCGTCGCCAGGAGGCGCCAGGCGGTGACGAGCATACTGACGCTCACGGGAAAGCTCCACGAGGACCAGATGGCCAACGAGTGCAGGTGAAAAAACATTAAATTATAGAGTTCTACGTGTCAAAACCACGATCTGATTGTGGAGGCACGCCGTAGCGGGGTACTCCAGAAATCTTGGACCACCTAGGCCCTAGGCCTAGGTGGTGCAACCTAGGCCCTAGGCAGGAGTGGGATATATATAAAGGGTTTAACAACCTAATAACATGTGAAACACAAGAAAGAAAAAAAGAAAAAGAAAGGTAAAAAGAAAGAAAGAAAGAAAGCAAGAAAGGGTGTAAACAAGCAAAGCGTCATCTTGTTACAATGCAAAAAAGAAGAAAGAACAATAAACGACAATATCAAAAAATTCTGCAATACAGCACATATTTGCACAATGGCTTATGCACACACAAAAAATAAGGGTGCCCTTAACACGATATGATCTGTATTACATAGTATATGGAATAGGACAGAGATCCTGGAGAACGTTTCGGGTCATAGATTAATGAGAGCGTGCACAAAGGACGACAGGGTTGAGCTTTGAAGAACGTTTTCAGGCAGGGCGTTCCAGTCATGGATGGTTCGGGGGACGGGCGAAGTTCTTTAACGTGCACCTAAATCGAAGTAAGTGCACGGGTGTTTTCGCATATCGGCCGCATCGAAATGCGGCCGCCGTGGCCGGGATTCGATCCCGCGACCTCGTGCTTAGCAGCCCAACACCATAGCCACTAAGCAGCCACTGCGGGTAACGAGTGCAGATGGGTGATGCCGGGACGTGTAGGAGGGATCCGTTCGCCCCTGAGGGTTGTGCCGCGCCCTGTAGAACTGTATATGTAGCCTTCGCTATAAATTATAAGTAAATTTGACGCTGCGCTTGTTCAAACGCAAAGAAAATCTCAGGCAGTGAATGCGTTTTTTGTTTCTGTGATTTTAGCACGTGTTCGTTCTGAAAGCATATTGCGTGTTGTTGACGTCTAGTTACCGTTTCCCACTGGCTTTATCTTTATCTTTAGCGTTTGAAACTAAATCAGGTTGTTTTTGGAAAGCAGAAAGACGAGAGTAATTTGAAGTAACTGTGTTCTCTGAAGTGGATTCTATTTGGTGCGCTGCAATTACAGTGCCAAATTGTTTTTCTGTTCTGTAAAGATCTTCCTTAACGCGCTGAGAAAAGTCGCGTGGCAGCTCATAGGCATTATTTTAGGCAACAGTAATGATTGAGAAATTTGCCATTGCTTTCTTAGGAAGATGGGCGAAGTTTGAAGACAAAAATATCTGTGAACTGGCCCTCATGCTCGCGCTGCCTTAGCTGCCAAAAACCCCTGAGGCACAAGGATGGCCCCGGTCTCAAGGGGGGGGGGGTCAATTAAAATGAATATGTAGATGGAAAGCAGCTCACTACACGCTGAAATTTGTCAGCGCACACCTTTTCCTGCGCAATATATACAGTAGGTTCTCTTGAAACAGGACACTAAGGGACCAGGGAGGTAAATTCCGTTTGTCAGTACTGTGATTTAGAGCTCAAGGATACACAAGAAGTTGGTTTGAAAAAGGCAGATATTTTATTGCCGTCAGGAGATACTATGTACAGCATATCTCGTTACAAAGCTTTTTTTTCTACAATGTATCGACGTGTGTGCAGCCACTGACAACAGCGAGCAGCACAAAACATGTTTCAAAAAATATTTATTGACAACAATAGCCGTTTCAGGGAACCAACCACTGTTCATGCACAGGAATTTTGGACACTGCCCTCTCGAAAATCTGTTGCCTTCACCGCAATGAATAGCGTAACTCATTCTGGAACATTAAAACAAATTATATTTCAAGAGATTGGCCAAGTGTCAGCAAGTTTATTTTAGCAACGGCGAGAGAGTGCTTTCTTCGATTAACGAACGCATTTATTGCACTTATCCCAACTTCACAGCTGTTCCATAGCAGTGTTTTGGTCAGGGCCAAAACACCGCTATAATGCAGCACTAAGTGCCGACTAAATGTCCTAAATGCTCATGTTAGAAAGTAGTGACCACATGACGGTGCTAACAAAAACTCGCTGAAACTAGGTTCATCATGTGAAACATAATTTTCGAATGAGCCGCCCATTGAGCCACGCTGGTGTGTTGCGGCAACGATCAATACATTGTCGAAGGGGACCATTTACAAAATTCTTCCGTATGGAAGTCGTCGATAACTCTGACCTTCGTCTCCAGCGTGAGCGCATTGTACGGACGTTTGTCGTGCCTCCATCGGCAACGCTAAGAAAACTCGTGACTCGCCGACCAACACAAAGAAACCACAGCCAGCCGCACGACCACGATGGGGTCCCACTCACCATGGAGCCAGCAAATGCCGCCTTGGCACGAGGATGGGGAGAACCGTCGATAAAAACCGAAAAGCAGGAAAGGCGCAAACAGCAACGCATGTCTCGATACCGCTGAGATTGGTCGCTTAGTTTAGTTTCCAGTAATATATTTACTTCCGTTTATCCGGAGCTAGAAATAAGAATCTGGTTACATTTAACAAGGTAACTCTCTCTCTCTCCCTCCCTCCCTCCCTCCCTCCCTCCCTCCCTCCCTCCCTCCCTCCCTCCCTCCCTCCCTCCCTCTTGCATTGCCCTAATGCAAAACGAACTGACAGTAAGGCGAGAACTATGCGTACTCACCACGGTGTCTATGTCAGCTCGCGTCTTATTGAAAAAAAAAAAGTCGTATTATTCAAGGACAACAAGAGCTCTTGAAATTGAGCCACTTCATAAATCAGTATATCCCTCTATCCTCTGCCGAGGCATTTCGCGAGGGTAAACGTGCGAGGGGCACCCCAATTTGTTTCCGCCAGATGTGCGGAAACAGATCACCGTGAAACTGATCGTGCTTACCTGGGAGGTTGGGGGAGGCGAAGGCAAGAAGTTGTGTGTATACACTCCGCAAACGCTTTCACAGCGGCCGATGGGCGAAAGTGGACACGCAACTGATTTAGGCACTCTCATTCTGTCCACAACGGCTTGTGGGCACAGTCGTGCAACATCCTGCCCCCTTAGCTGTCATGCATTCCCGATGTACCCTGCACGGGAGGCGAATGACACGAGTGTAAACTGCCCTGTTAATCGCCGTGGTGGATTCTGTAAATGGATACAAATAGTTTCTAGTTTCCTCTCCCGGTAGTATACTTACGTTTGCTTTTCTCCCCCCCCCCCTTTTTTTTTGCTGCGCTCCCGTTCCGCCCAGTCGTGGTGAGCTCAAGATGCTGCTCATCGCTTGTGCGGCCATCGGCGTCCCTCCCGTGTTGCTGGTGGACGAGCCGTGCTCGGACGTGGAGCCGCTCTATCGCAACGAGATCATCCGCATGCTGCAGCGCCTCAAGGACAGCCAGGCCATGGCGTTCATCCTGACCTCGTACCGGCAAGCATTTGACGTGTTCTGCAGTCTGCGCCGAGCGTAACTTCTTGATGGAGGGGGGCGAAATCGCCGTACGTTTTCGATTCCAACCACCTGCCGAGCACTTTCGCTACAGCAGAGCAGTCCTGCAACAACCGGAAGAGGAAAAAAAGAAACATTTCTCGCTAGACTTTCTTGTCAGGTCAAGCAGCCTCGCACCATAATTAGCGAAGAGTTGCCTCTGACGCTGAAGTTTCGCATAGTTTCGCATAGGCGAAAATTTGTGCCTGGAGTTTTCGCAAATATACATTGGTTGCTTCCGCATCTCGTTCCTTACGCAATAAAGTAAATTAAAACCGCGTTTCCATCCGCGCCATCTTTGGGTGGGCGTGAACGCTGCCACAGCCATGTTCGTCCAAGATGAACCGAACTCGGTGCCACACTCTCGTTAAATGTGCCAATTGCGTATTTGTGTCAAGCTGCCAATTGCCTCGCGGCGTTACTTGTGATCGTTGTTTCCTACCATTGCTATTGGACGAAATCGACGTCCTCTCGAGAACAAAGACTCGACAAAAAGCTTCTCGTGAGCTTAGCCGCACGCACTGTCTTTCGTGTACAGGGGTGAACACACCTAGCGTGAACACGCGAGCGCGTGGCAGCGCAATCGGGAACGCCGGTGCAGCCAGCGCGGCCGCGCGTCGTAGCAAACCTGCGCATGCGCAGTGACAACTGGCTCCGTGCCCCGACGTGTATGGACTGCATCGACTCCACCAGACGGCTTTCTTGATCGAAATAGATTTGATTCTCTTGCAAACACCCGGAGGTAACCAGATGGAACGAAGATGATTTTCCGCGACGAAAAACTTGACATCTATGTAGTTGGTGAAATAGCCGGCCTCTTGAATGCTGTGCCCAAACACAGGGCTGGCTTCCCGCGACAGCGGTGTGCTAGTGAAAAGGGAGTTTCGGGAACGTAACACAGGTTTGGCGCGGCCAGAAATTATAGCAGACGACATGTGGCCACGCCTTCAGGCCTGACATGCGCATGCGCACGCTTGCTTTGATGCGCTTCCACGCGCTTGTCGGTGGCAGCACATCAAAATTTTTAAAATTGCATGTGGCAGATACCACATTTCTAACCTTTGAGCTAAATTACTCGATGAGGCGGCCGTTACTTCTATGAGAAATCAAAATGCCTAATTTAATGAACAACATAATTACACTATCATTAACGTCTGTATGAAATACTTTACGGCACATCTTTGTATAGATAATGAGACTGCAAGGCATATAGACTTGGAACAAATTATCGGGATATAACCGGTATCGAGGTATGCCCCTTTAATTTTGCGGTAAGAATGCCCTGTTGTTCGACTTATTCTGTTTATGAAAACGCTGTTTTATGCATTCTAGCTCGAGTAACTGCAAGGCCAATGGATTTCGTCGGGCACTTTGAAAATTAATTCCAAGTGGACACATCGCTTTGCGAAACCACGAGCTGTAATTGGTAGATTGAAATACATGCTGTACAGGAATTAATTAAATAGTGAATTAATGTAAGTATATTAATTATTCAATTAGCCATTTTTATTCTTCGTTAGATGTAGGGGACGCCTCATAGTGTATTTAGCTCAAAGTTTAAAATTGTTCCCCCTGGCACAGGCATATATTTTTTTATTTGCTGCCATAAAAAAAAAGAAATGGGTAAGAACACCCGGTACCTGGTGTGCGTGCGCGAGACGTGAGAAGTTTCATTACGTTCCTTGCACGTGCATTTCGATCGCGCGAGACCTTCACGCACGCAGCGTTACTATAGCGCGCGAGACTATCTTTCTATTGTCGGCGCTTCCTAATGCCGCACTCTGTCTCACGCGCGTACCCAGCATGTCCCACTTCGAGCTGCTCTGCGACCGTGTGGCCGTCATGGAATCGGGCAAGGTTGAGGCTATGGGCGACGGGTTGCAGATGGACCAGAAGTACGGGCGCTGCTACAGCGTCGCCTTCAAGCTGCCTGCCGAGAAGCGCAACAGCGTCACCCTGATCAACCGTATCTATTTTGCGATGATGGAGCTTCACCAGTGCACCTACATGTACAGCTATAGGGTAAAGCCACCGGAGTTCCGCACCTGTACAACTCCCTCCCCACAGCACCATTTCTTTATTGCTATTGGAATTATATGGACACTCCAGGAACATTTCTGCCGTCTCGGTTGGCGTCGCCGCGATGTTCCGTATAAAGTCCGAGGGCGATAACAATTGTTCCCCGCCCGCCGTTGCTGTATGTGCTAGTGAACGCGTACGAGAATGAGCCGGCGATGTCAGCTCAGTCGCGCGCGCGCAAGGGAGGAAAGTGGGGAGGAAGAGTGCCGTCTTTCGTCGCACGCAAGGCACCGAAGGAAGGGGGGGCTTGCGGACGTTCTACTCCGATGGGCGGTCTCATCATCATCATCAGCCTGGTTACGCCCACTGCAGGGCAAAGGCCTCTCCCATACTTCTCCAACTACCCCGTTCATGTACTAATTGTGGCCATGTCGTCCCTGCAAACTTCGTAATCTCATCCGCCCACCTAACTTTCTGCCGCCCACTACTATGCTTCCCTTCCCTTGGAATCCAGTCCGTAACCCTTAATGACCATCGGTTATCTTCCCTCCTCATTACATGTCCTGCCCATGCCCGTTTCTTTTTTCTTGATTTAAACTAAGACGTCATTAACTCGCGTTTGTTCCCTCACCCAATCTGCTCTTTTCTTATCCCTTAACATTACACCTATCATTCTTCTTTCCATAGCTCGTTGCGTCGTCCTCAATTTGAGTAGAACCCTTTTCGTAAGCCTCCAGGTTTCTGCCCCGTAGGTGAGTACTGGTAAGAAACAGCTATTATATACTTTTCTCTTGAGGGATAATGGCAACCTGCTGTTCATGATCTGAGAATGCCTGCCAAATGCGCCCCAGCCCATTCTTATTCTTCTGATTATTTCCGTCTCATGATCCGGATCCGCCGTCACTGCCTGCCCTAAGTAGATGTATTCCCTTACGACTTCTAGTGCCTCGCTGCCTATTGTAAATTGCTGTTCTCTTCGGAGACTGTTAAGCATTACTTTAGTTTTCTGCAGATTAATTTTTAGACCCACTTTTCTGCTTTGCCTCTCCAGGTCAGTGAGCATGCATTGCAATTGGTCCCCTGAGTTACTAAGCAAGGCAATATCATCAGCGAATCGCAAGTTACTAGGTTATTCTCCATTAACTTTTATCCTCAATTCTTCCCAATCCAGGTCTCTGAATACCTCCTGTAAACACGCTGTGAATAGCATTGGAGATATCGTATCTCCCTGCCTGACGCCTTTCTTTATTGGGATTTTGTTGCTTGCTTTATGGAGGACTACGGTGGCTGTGGAGCCGCTATAGATATCTTTCAGTATTTTTACATACGGCTCGTCTACACCCTGATTCCGTAATGCCTGCTGAGGGTTCGACAGAATCAAACGCTTTCTCGTAATCAATGAAAGCTATATATAAGGGTTGGTTATATTCCGCACATTTCTCTGTCACCTGATTGATAGTGTGAATATGATCTGTTGTTAAGTAGCCTTTACGGAATCCTGCCTGGTGCTTTGCTTGACAGAAGTCTAAGGTGCTCCTGATTTTATTTGCGATTACCTTAGTAAATGGTTTGTAGGCAACGGACAGTAAGCTGATCGGTATATAATTTTTCAAGTCTTTGGCGTCCTCTTTCATTATTGTGTTCATATAGGAGGTTATGGCCAAGTACTGCACCAGGGTGGCCAATCCTGCTCTGGTGAGGGAGTGCGTTACCGGTTCTGGTCACCAGATCAGGCCACACTCCAGGCCTGTTTGTGCAATTTTATCAACACGCGGATTTTTTTTAATCTGGTGGAATCTTGACGGCACCGGGATTCGAACCACGGACCTCTTGCAGTTCTATTCCGGTGGGCGTTCTACTCCGGTGGGCGTTCTACTCCGGTGGACGTTCTACTCCAGTGGATGTTCTACTCTAGTGGACGTTCTACTCCGATGGGTGTTCTACACCGGTTGATGTTCTACTCCGATGGGCGTTCTACTCCGGCGGAAGTTCTATTCCGGTGGGCGTTCTAGTCAGGTGGGCGTTCTAGTCCGGTGGGCGTTCTACTCCGGCGGACGTTCTACTCCGGTTGATGTTCTACTCCGGTGGCCGTTCTACTCCGGCGGACGTTCTACTCCGGCAGTGGCTGCGTACGGCACAGATTCGCGCGGTCGCTCGGGCCCCATCTTAAGAGCGATCTGCGATGGGGACAGAACCTAGGCCTATAGGCGCACAGAGGGCAGATAGCTTCGTGTGCGCTGTGTTCTCGCCGCTTAGTTCGCGTCGAAGCGAGAGGCAGCACGAAGGTCAATTCGCTCGCTCCTGCTGCCGAGCTTCCTCACTCCAGCGTTTTGCCAGCGAGTTTCCGCGGTCATCGAGTGAGACGCGTTCATGTTTGCTTGTGCGCGCGTGATGCCATGCTTCTTAATTTAGCTAGTAAGCGAATGTCTACAAGTATTTACGGCCGGTAAAACTAATATCCTTGCTTCGCATCGTTGTCTACTAATTTGCTAGCGCGATCACTGCTTCGCCTCTAGGGCAGAACTGCGACTTTCTTCCCCTTTTACTTAGAACTGTAAAATGTTGTGAATATGTGTTGTAGCCATGTATACTTCTTTCAGTCCCGACGTACATAAATGTAGAGGAGGCCTTCGTTATAACAAAACCGCTTTATTAGAGACTTCGCTAAATTCAAAGCTCTTGAATACCGGATTACATCTAGTGGAGTGGCGTGAGACTCGAACTGACACGAAATACGAAGCGGGAAATACACACCAGAAAGCTTGGTGCAACGTACGCGGGAGACGCCAAAGCCCCTTGATCTTGGAAAATGTTGCGAAAGGCCTTGGTCTCGCGGCCGAACTGCGCGATTGGAAGATAACTTTAGCGCGCCCTCTGGTTTTGTCCCAGGAGCAGCTGGTAGACGAGCAATGCCTTGCGTGCTCCTTTTCCCGTTCTCAACCGCTTTGCACGTTTCCACCCGGACGTGTCATTCGATGTGATATGGCGTCGATATGGCGTCGATATGGCGATGGCTTCTCAGTTGCCGGATTCTTCTCTGTTTCTTTACTCCCGGGGGGACTCCCGTTTAATTTTGACCAGCTGTGGTTGTGTAATTTGCACCCAATGTGCGGTATACGGGCGGTATTGTATTTTGCCCTACTCGAATTGGGGCCGCCATGGCTGGGATTTGATCCCGCGACCTCGGTATTTATGAACTCAAGGCCATCGCCGCTAAGTCACCACGGCGGATGTCGACCCCATCGAACGTAGCTTTGTTTCAGCGTACGACGTTTTGCGACTCGCCCGACTTTTGCAGCTCTTGCAGAGCAACCCGTTTTTACTGAAATAATCACCCACAATGAACTGTTTCATGTGCCGATGATCTTGTGATAGCGAGGGTTTATGCAGACGAAAGTTAGATTTTGCTTATTTCCGGCAGCGGTGGCAGAAGAAAGAAAGAAAATGTGCCGAATTAGCGCAAAATGAAAACGGCAGTTCTTTTGCCAACAAAAAGGCAGTGCAACGTGGCCCGTTAGTGTGTACAAAACGGTAGTTCTTAGTGTAAGTCACGGCAGTGCTCGATGGGAAGCTTATAGACGCGGTCGCGATCAGTGTTGGTAATAGGAGCTCCTTCCAGTGTTTAGGATGACGCTTATCAGTACCTCCAACATGTGCTTCCAACCAGTTTTCATTAGGCACACAGCGAAGCGTTTCTAGCAGCTGTAATATCCAGAAATCATAACGGGGATGGACCAGAAAGGAAATTGGGTATACTGCACATGGCTTCCAGGCCTTCTAAAGCATCGTATGTTTTTTTTTCCTGTGGTAGCTCTTGGTGACGTCACGAGGGACAACGAACAAGGTCGTTAAAGAGTACCACTTCGTGAGGTTGTTTTTAAAAGTGTTAACCTTCCCTTATGTGTTTATTAACTACAGACGGCAAAATCACGTATTGCATCGTGATCGCTCTATTCACTTAACGACGCTGCATCCACCGATGCTGCATCACTAAATTTGAAGTTATTTATCACGACATAAGTATACGGAAGTGCATTGGTATGAAAGGTGCGACAGGAGGATGTCACAAAGCAAAACTGCCAGGGAGGCATTATATATCCATGACATGTCCTATGTGTGGGCGGAACTGGTCGATTACGAGACAGGCGAGTCTAAGTTACCCCCGTCTTGCCCAGCACAATGAAAAGGGTAATTGGAGATCGTTTCGAGAGGCCTTCGTCCTACAGTGGCCATAGAGAAATAGGTCAATTATGATAATGATGAGTCCAGAAGCAGTAGGCGCGCAAGTTATTTAAAATGGCACGAGGGAAACGAGCAATACGAACGAAACTATGCAACGAACAATGGATTGGAACATTTCAGCAATACACGTGCACGTAGTCGAGGGGGAGTGACGCAAATGCGAAACGAGGGATACAAACATTTTATTTCGTTTGGTTGATATGTGCCTGCCGTGAGGGAAATCAATCAATCAATCAATCAATCAATCAATCAATCAATCAATCAATCAATCAATCAATCAATCAATCAATCGATCAATCGATCAATAAATCAATCAATCAATCAATCAATCAACTTTATTTCCCTTGGAATAGGAGGAGTACGGGACTGAAAGCTTGAGCAGCTTGACGAGGTCCCGACCCCCTTACAGTTGGCAAAACAGCAGGATGGCGGTCAGTCATGCACAAAGAGTTCAAATAAATCAACGAATATTACATAGCATCGAACAACACAAGATTTCGTGACAAAGCGCAGGAAACCATACAGCCCATTTGCATAGGCTTGAAACGGCGCGAACACGAAAACGTCGAGCGCGGCGGCCTTTTTCTCGCAGGGCACGATGCTGTTCTACGTGGGCAAGTCGTACACCAGATGGGGCGAGCTGTTCGCGACGCTCGTGGCCCTGAAGGAGGCCGAGAAGCTGCCCGAGTTCTCCGCGAGCGACATGACGCTCGAGCAGATCTACGTCGGCCTCTCGCGGCGCCAGATCCTCTTCTCGGGCGCGCGGACCGGCGCGAAGTTGAGCGGCATGCCGTCCAGCGTGGAGAACCCCCCGGTGCCCGGCGAGGACGACCAGAAGGGGAAATAAAAGCGGCCCTCCTTTTCTGGCTGCTCTCGCCGAACCTCCAGTATGCACTGTGGACTCGAGAGCCGTGCTGGAGAGCATAAAGTTAACGCAATTACAAATGCATGTTACATGTGTTGAATAAAGGGAAAATCGGACATCCACCCGTTTGTAGCAATTACTACAAAGGAAACCCATACGGGTTCCTCGAAAGAAAAGCCTCATAGTTGAAGAAAAATTCGTCCTGGTCCGGGACTCGAACCCGGGACCACCGCCTTTCCGGGGCAGCCGCTCTACCATCTGAGCTAACCAGGCGGCTAGCAGATGGCAGGGCGAAGTCGAATTTATCGACAACATGAAGCAAAGGCAAGTGTTTGACGTAGTAGTTCTGCGGAAACCCGCAAGGTGCTGTTGTTACACATGTGTTGTGTACAATAATAAGCACAATGAAGAAAAAACGACAAAGTGCCAATGTGAATTTGTAGATGCGGTGAGGGCACTGAGGGATGGCACTCTCAATCATTGTAGCGGGTAGAAACAAACGCTGAATGTATCTGTTACTGCGAAATGTGAAGTTGTGTGGTGTGATAACTTTATTTGGAATCCGGCGATTGGGAGGCCCGGGCCTGGGGCCGCCTAAATGGCCACTGGGAGCTGCTGCTCCCGTGCGGCTTCCTTGGCTCGCTGGACGGTACAAAGTTGGTCTTGGAGTTCTGAAGTTGAGGCACGGTTTTTAGTATGTCTGGGGTGCCTGGTTGGTAATGGTGACAAACATGACGCAGAACACCAGGTGCAGATTTGCTTAAATAAAGGAATTCAACCTTGCGCATTCTTCATCGCACATCAAGTACCCGAAATGCCTTTAGTTTCGATTAGGTCGCTAGGGGAGTCGGTGGCATAATATGTGCTATATCACCCAGGGCTTTCGCCAAAGCTGCTGCGACAGCTTTGTGCACCCGGGTGTCCTTCCAGTTAAGTTTGTTCTGGAAAATAAAACTGAGTGACAGTACTTGCCTCTGAATGACAAAGGCGCTTGACAGCGAACTCCAGTCATCCCCTTCTGCGTTATCCGTACCTATCTTGTACCTTTGCACTGGCTTTAGTCAATGTAAAAAAAAAAACCGTGGATGTTTCGCCACCTATGCGGGTGGTCAGTACACAAATGGCTCAATAGAGCGAATGCATCCTATTTATCTACGAAGCAGCCGTAAACATCTGGCAGGGGTCCATGGTTGTAGCATAGCATGGCCGACCGATTACACCGGATAAACCACGATTCCACAAACTTTCCCGGGCCCTGTCGCTGCTGCCGTGCCAGTCTTTTCACATTATTAAAATCAAGCACGTGTCCTTTTGTCTAGCAATGATCGGCCAGTTCCGTCTTTGCACGAGTGTCATGCGTTGCCTGCGTGAGAGAACTCGTGAATTCACGGTTTATCCACCGCTATCGGCATCATTGGAATCAGACATCTGCTGGCGGGGTGTTCCGCGACTCTCCCCAACCTCGCTGAAGAATGGACACAGTGGGAAGAAAGGATTCTAAGTCCATTGTTTGAACACCAACTGAGGGCCGTCCAGAGGGCCCATGATGTCGCTGAAGGGGTTGGCCTGACAGTGCCAACGTGGGAGCGGCCCGCCTTGGCTTAAAAAGTCGAGCCTCCGGACCTCATTACAATAAAAGTTTTCACGCACACCCCGCGATCGGCCGGCGTGCAATTCTAACCGTGGCCCCCTACCAGATGTTTGCGACTGTTTCGTAAATAAATAGGATGCAGTGGCTCTATTGGATCATTTGTGTACTGACAACGCCACCCGCATAGGTGGTGCATCGTCTGTTTTCTTTTTGCTTTTAAAATGTTGAGCAAGGCCATTGCTAAGGCGTTGGCAAGCATGAATTCCCTTGGCTTTTGGAGCATTCTTTCCCACACCTATCTTACGCCCTCGCAAACTCTATTATAATGTCGCCTCTCTGTTCAGTATTCTGTCGTCTGCCAGTGAATTTCCTTCTCCTTGCCACCTATTGCACTACTGTAAGGCACACGTTATCAGTTGTACAAATCGCGTGACGCCCAACAGCAAAACATTATCTTCGCGCGTTTCTAAGCTGTGTAGAAATCCCCGAAAGCTCGAAAACCTTCCAGCGTTTATTACAATCACTCACTTGACTTGTTCGCTCTCTCTCTCTCTCTCTCTGGAGTGAATAATGAATTCTATTTCCGACGTAGATGTCCTCATGCGAAGTGTTGGGCTATGCGGCGACACCGACAGGTCTGGTTCTGCCGTGGTCAACCTGCTCGAGTTGTATCGCGGCTCGCATGGGTCAAATGTTAAACATTATTGCGTACGCGCCCTTACACTCTTAAAAAAATTTACACCCTTTGGGGCTTATCTTGTCCCACAACAATAATCGTCATCGGTCTTGCCCGCGTTTCCTTTCTTTAACGCTGCGAGCCCGGTACTTTCCAGTCAAGAACGGCATGCGCGTTATTAGTGTGACGCAGCTTCTCGACAGGAAAGTAGCGAGAGCCGAGTTTTCAAGAACGGAAACGCAAGCAAGGCGGATGACGATTATTGTTGAGGGACAAATATACACCCCAAAGGGTGCAACCGTTTTAAGAGTGTATAAGAGTCTTAAGCGGCCGCTTTGGGCAGTGGCCGACAGCGATTGCGTCGAAGGCGATCGCAATTTTAGTTATCGCATGAAATGTGCCCCTTCGTGCTTCTCTTTGGGCTCCTGTCGGCGTGTAGCACACACGCGCTATGTCAATGCGATAAAAAAAAAGTCGCAGTTTCGCCCTAAAGGCGAAGCATCGATTGCGATAGCAAATTAGTAGTCAGCTATACGAAGTACGCATAGTAGGTTTATCGGCCGTATAAAGTTGGAAACACTCGCTTGCTAACTGAATTAACAAGCGCGGTGTCAGCGCAGACAAGCGAAAATGGACAAATCACACTCGATGAGCGCGGACACTCGCTGTCAAAAGGCTGGTGTGAGCATGCCCAAAGGTATCAGCCGTCTGCAGATCCCTTTCAGGATACACCATAGAAAAAAATCAAGAGGGGACACTCGTATAGTGCACTAGAATAATGTCCCAGTAAACTATAGACGCTCGGCTAAAATTGGCTAGAGGAAACGCATCACGCCTAGTGTTCACCCCATCCCTCAGCTGACGCGACCGTTGGAAAAAATAATGTGAAATAAACTTGCAGACGTTGCTTTTTTTTACTCTTTCCCGCTGAAACTGAAAAGATTTGTGTGGAAATGAACCTTCGCGTCTTATATTTCTTGCGTCACCTAGCAACACGATAACGGCACGCCAGACGCGCCAGATGCACACGTCATGCGCCAGAGAGGCTACCGAAGCGAGCGAGGCCGGCTGCATGTGTGAAGTTCGTCTGTTCAGCGACAGGACTCGTTTGTATGTCGTCTGTCGGTTGGGCTCCCGGCGTATTGCGTTCCTTCTGCAGTTCGACACGGCACTGCTGCTATATTGGGCTACGGCAAGGTGAGAAATTTTGTTGGGCAATGCATTTCAAGCAATTTAGGCTTTTACGGCAGGGAACCGAGATTTGTGACGTGGTTAGCGAAGAATAGCTCAGCCGTCCTGGCGCAATTCAGTTAGACTCGTACTGGTCGATGTTGGCGACTTTTTCTGCGAGTCCCACATTGTTATAACTAATGTCGTTACTTTTTGGTATACCCTTGAAGCACAGTGGCCGCGGCCAGTACTTTCGCGTGTACTCAATCTTACTTGTACAAGTTCTTACCCCCAACATAATTGTAAGTTCGTTATATTTTGGGGTACTCTTGAGGCATAGTGGCCGCCTCCGCGAAAAGCAACTGGGCCGTGTGACGCAGTTTCGGGTGTATACTGAATCTTTCTGGGAGAAGTTCGTAACGCATTATTTTATTCCCAACATTATCGTAAATCCTTTCCTTCTTGGGATACTGTTGAGGCCCGTTCGCTGCGCCTGTTGTGACACATTTAGCAAAAAAAAAAAAAATCTCGGCCGTGGTGACAGTTTGGCGTGTACTGAATCTTACTGGGATAAGTTTTGGCGCTTTCTCTGACACCCAACATAATTGTAATTAATCTCGTTGTTTTTGGGGTACTCTTGAAGCACAGTGGCCGCGCCCGGCGTTGCGACGAAGTTAACGAAAAGGAGCTGGGCCGTGTGACGCAGTTTCGCGTGAACTGAATCATAGGGAGACAAGTTTGTGACGCCTCCTAGGGCCCCGCAACATATACATTCCTTCGGTAGTCACGCTCGTAGAAAACGCGACGAGTAATTGCCAAGAATGGTGGCGCGGGAGTGTGTTTTTGCGCCGACATAACATCCAAGAGGTTTCTTCTTCTGGCCTGCTTGGCTTGTTCCTTTCCTGTTGCGCTGTACCAGTGTGAGAATGCAAAACAGGACACCTTAGTATAAATAAGTGCGCTCAAACAGAATTACGCAAGAACTGTCAAAATAGTATAATGAACCACTAATCATCACCCATGTACGGGGGTGCTAGTCAAATACGGAACGGCGTTCTTTCTTTTTTTAAGTTTCGCATGTTATCCACCGGGCAATTTGCCAGGCACTTGCGTGTTCCCTTTCCCAAAGACTGTTGTACGTACTGCAAAGAACAGATAAGGTCTACGTCTTTCTTTCTGCTGCTAATCGAAAGGTCTTGCACACGCTTAAAAACCGCAGGCAGCAGAAGTTTGTTTCCTCCTCTCCCTCTATCTGGATTCCTTCATCGTCATGACAAGTTGGCGGACTTGGTAGGCTAACCTCGTCCAAATCAGCGTCTTTGTCATCGTTTATTTCGTGTCATTTTATTTCGGCGAGCTATCTGCGTTTGAACGTGGCCTTCGTGGCGATGGCGAGCGATGTAGCCTGCACCGGTACCACGGCTTGCTTTGCTCTTGGCTGCCCATTTTGTCGTATGTAGGCGCATGTGATTGCGCGCGATAGCGCCCACCTACTCTCGTGCATGGCGTGCTCTCCTGGCGTCGGGCCGACACTCGAGCCTCTTTTTTGAAAGGACCACTGAGTGATGGCTACTCATTTTTTGTACGACATTCCGGTGGCACATGTTTCGAGAAAAAGCGACGAACAGGCGGGCCAAGTTGTTTCCCAGCAGACGAGGTGAGACCAATTCTTACAAGTGTGTGGGAGTAATTCCGCGCGATGAATGTGTCGCCTAGCAGCCATGCTGAATGCATCGCGCTCCTTCTTTTTGCTGTAAAACACTTTTCTCCTGCTCGCGAAGAAGGCTTATCAAGCATTAGACGAAATCCATACAGCTAGCTATGGTGTTGGGCTGATGAGCACGAGGTCGCGGGATCGAATCCCGGCCACGGCGGCCTCATTTCGATGGGGGTGAAATGCGAAAACACCCGTGTGCTTAGATTTAGGTGCACGTTAAAGAACCCTAGGTGGTCGAAATTCCCGGAGTCCTCCACTACGGCGTGCCTCATAATCAGAAAGTGGTTTTGGCACGTAAAACCCCATAACTTAAATCCATACAGCTACCAGTCTAGTGCAGCATTTTACTGAACTTGATGTCGATGTGTTAAAAAAAAGTTCGCTCCTTTTACGCTGTATAACTTCAGCCCTTTCCTCGTGCTTAAACGTTGCCTTTGCAGCCGTAACAGGTGACGTAGACTGCACTGACATCGCGGCTTGCTTTAGCGTTGGCTGCCATTTTGCCATTCGTCTGTTGCGATTGAGCGCAATAAGATTCGCGCGTTTTCTCGGATAACTTTAGCTTCTGCCGTCAGGCCGCAGCCTTTTCGACGGCGCCACAATTTGACCGAAAGAATGCTCGCTACTCTTGCACGTAGGAATTCCCCGTGTGGCTCATGGTTCGAAAAGCGGGGGGACGAATAGCCGGGCCAAGTTCCGCTTCCCAAGAGACAAGGTGAGCGCAATTCTTTCTGTGGATTTGAAATAATTACGCTGAATGAACTTTTCGGTGTAGCAGCTATGCGATATGCACCTTCGGCTGATTTATACTGTAAAATGCTTTTGAAGTAGGGTGTATCAGCCGTTTGATAAGTACACCACACTTGCCAGATCAGTGCTGCACTTCACCGAGTTTGATGTCGTCGCGTTGAAAACATAACCTGTTCGTTACGCATTCCGCGACGGAATTCAAAATTTGCTAAGAGTGCGTTCAAGGCGTATTGTCGGTATCTTTGCATTTAGCCCTGTTCTTGCTCGTTTTTTTGCCGTGTCACCATTGGCGGAAAGCTTGCTGAACCAGGGGTAGACCAAGAACAGTACATTGCGCAGAAATTTTATGCAGATCCAGGGAATATGTTCGAATCGACTTTAAGCGAAGCTTTATATTAAACTGTTACATAACTGCGACTGCCTACAATTTTTTTAATGCCATTCTATGCAATGAGCAAATTCAAGCAGTACTTATACACAACATTCAGTTCGTGCAATTTTTAGACTCGTGTTCTGCACTGTTCAGAAGATATTAGGAATAGCAAACACGAAATCAGGTGTGTGCACAATGTGACGTCTGCGTAGCGATGTCACGGGTATGAAGGCGACGTGTGAGGCGTTCCAAGGGCAGAATCCTGATCACGTGTGGATGCACAGAGAATCGGGGGACACTTGTAATCAGAGGCATTCGGAAAACAATGGAGCCGCTCGGCGTATTTTTCGCCTTAGCGATATTTTTGAGCGTGAACGCGGGAGGGCGTGGCTTTCCGTATACTGCCAGCGCAGTTTAGCGACGGCACCGAGAAAGCTGTGCGCATGCGCCGTGCGTCCGCCGTGCGAGAATTACACCTTCGAGTGCATTGCGTCACGCAAGCACGTGCGTGCCCTCCTCTCCTGCACGCGTTACGCAATAAAGAAGCCGTACGCTTCCGGAGCGGCAACAGTGCTGAACACGCAATTACGTTCCACGCGTTGTATGAATAAACTCGAAACTATGTTATCATTTGCAGACGATCTCCAAGATCACTCTTTGTTCTCTAGCTGGGCTGTTACCACGTTACTTCCGGCGCTTGTAGGCGTATTGTAACAGCAACATCCTGTCTTCGAGGAAGGTATGCTCACAGCAGCTGTCCAAGCTCGCCGTGACCCGTCTTCCTGCAGAAGAGAGGTCGGACGTATTCTGACATTCGCTCAAGGGATATTCTCAGCACTTCACCAGTGCCCTGTTGCAGAGGCCGCACAAGTGGTTATCCGAAGTGAATAGCATTATCCAAGCATTCAGCAAGCAAGGCGGCATTTCCGACGCTCCACATAGGCGTTGACCAAGTGCAACGACGGATTAAAAGGAAGCTTTAGCTCGGGTGCTCCTATCTAAATACATGTAAAAGAATTCGTTTTTCTCGGCAACCACGGCACAAAATTTCACGAGGTTTGTTGTATGTACAAGAAAAACTTAAGATCTAGTGACTGTTGGTTTCGAATTTTTTAGTTAGGTTGTCAATTTTTTATTAAAAATTGGCAAAATCGAAAATTTTCAAAAACGAAACTATGAAGTTTGACACTTTGTAACTCAACAACAAAAATAATACAATTCTGTGAATTGCATCGCATAGTACATCTAAAGCGGACAAAATTGATATGTTACACATGAATATAAAGAATTTGAACAATATGGAAACACAGCTTTTGCAGAACCGTTGTACACGACGTAACAAATTCACGTAAGATGAAAATGACATATCGAGTTTGTCCGCTTTGAATGACCTAACGGATACCGTTTATAGAACCGCGATATCTGTTCTTGATGCATAGCTATGAATTTGTAAACTTCGTGCTTCTATTTTTTTCATACAGTCGAATATTTGAGTCTTTTTAACAAAATTCAAGCCCTAAATCGAAATTCCGCTTCCAACAGTCACTAGAATTTAACTTTCTCTCCTATTTGCAACAAATTTCATTAAAATCGGTACAGGGGATATCCCAGAAAAACGTTTTCGCGTTTTACATGTATTTGAAAAGGCCGCGTCGGAGTTGGGCCCGAGCTAAAGCTTCCTCTTAGGCGGACGTGCTTGTGGTGGCTGCAGTCGTGGACATAACCAGTTATAGTCCACGCGGCAAGTGCGAGAACTGCCGGACGTTACCATGCGGCGAAGTCTCGGGAGTTCTGGACTGCGAAGTTCTGTGGCTGCGCATAAAGCCCGTCCTCACGTGCTTCGAGCCAGGCGTCGCGACTGCAATTCGCCGAAGCGCACGCCTGGTGGACTTCCGGTGACTGTGGCCGAGTTTTCTTCCCGGACGAGTCGACCTTTTTTTCAGCACGCCTAAACCAACGCGTGTGGGTGTGGCGAGCAGCGGGGGGACACTCGGTAAGAACTTCTTCCAAACGGTCATCATTTTCTGCGAAGGACTCAATAATGCGATTTCCATGCAGTTACGAGCCAGCCGACGTGCAGGGAGTCGCAGCGATGGGACGCACCTGCGTGAACCTGTGGGACGCGGTGTCAAGGCATGGTCTCCGACATCTACAACTCGTCGAGGGCGCTCTTACTCCGCAGCGCCACTGTAGCGAAATTTAGGGCAACGTACAGTCGCGATCAATTTGAAGGCGATCGCGCGAGCATCGACTGGCGGGCCTTCCAAGCAGCATTGCGGCCGATTTCGGAACTGCGAAGATAAAAATTGCGCAGCCTTCTTCCCCTATTATGCTCTTCCAGGCTGCAACCACCACCCCCAAGACCAACTCGCCACATTTTTGTGTTTGTTTCCCTTTCAATGCAGTGATCTGTGTGCGTCGCTTCCTCATGCATATCTTGGCAAACAATGACGGCTCTGTGCAAAAGCTCATAACGCAATCGAAATGAATTCGCAGGTTATACCGTGAACGGTGACGGGAGTTACAGCTTTTCAGGGAACACCAAAAGAGAGAGAGGGGAGCTATCTGATGCTTCCCTCTCGACCGACGGTGATGACGTAACGTGGCGCTGCTCCTAGTTTTGGTCGCCGCTCGAGCGATCACCTTCAAATTGATCGTGATTGTACTCCTCCCTTACGCTCACGCCGCTTTCTCGAATACTGATTTTGTGTTCCAGCAACGTTGTGCCTGCCCTGAACCCTTCAATAAAATCTAGGATGTCGGTGGTTATCACTGCGAAAGGGGACATGACAAAATATTAACAAAAATCCAACGCCGAATAATTGCAGTTTGCGGCTGTTACTTCACCAAGTGTTCAATATTTTGCGAAAAGTGCGTGAAATAAAAAGGTTGAACGTTTGTTTCATAGCCTGTTTTGTGCAATGCGTGACCAAGAACTCGGGAGAGAAAGAAATTACGTAAGGATTTCCAGGTAATAAAGGTAACGCGAAGCATTAGGAACGCACCGTTTGAAATGGACGCATCCGAATTTCGGTTAGTCATGCGATCACCACCGAGGGGAAAAAAAAACTATAGATAGCAGACAAGCTTTAGTTAGACTTCGGTTATGCGATCGAAATTACGTGCCCTCTGGGGAGCGATCTACAGCAAGAACTTTTAAAATTGGTTCATTAATAGCCGAGATAGAAATATTGCAGTGCCGCAGGCCAATAATTTAGGTTTTGTTATGCTAGTGTAGGATTATATCGCGTGAATAATATCGCAGCATGAACGAGCGCTCGAACACGGTGGAAAATCCCAGTTCAGCTAAAGCCCCTCAATCTCCCAAAGTAGCGCCATTCACTTCTCTCCTCCGCTCGGCGCGGCCTCGACGGTGGCGCCGCCGGCAGTGGGCCTGCCGTAGCAGACGACGTCTAACACGCTACGGGAGGAAATCCGCGGAAAAGTTCGTTCGAGTCCTGCGGAGCAGTTTTTTCAATCTAGATCTTGCTTTGTCAGTCGGTAACTGGCCTTAAGAATGTCGTGTCGGATTTGCGGAAGAAATAGAGAAAAGCACCATTATTCAAGGCGTATTTAAGGCGTAAAGCGCGCGCACGTTGAAAGTTCGTGTTGCTGAAACACGACACAAGCACGCGGTGTGCTCAGACACGCGAGTAATTACCAGAGTTTCAGGTTTTGACAGCGCGAAAGTATGTGCACGTGGTTTCGTAGGTTAATTTACGTACCTGCAGGATGCTTTTGTTCGGCCGGCGCGTGAGAGATTCCGACTGTCTGCGGTCAGCAATGCCTGGCAGCAGGGCCGTTTCTGTTCCGCGCCTTTAACAGATGTACGTAGCTCATGCACAGGTTGTGGTGGCCATGAGCAACGTTTTCACACATAGGCGGTATAGATAATTTTAACAACTTACCAGCATATGAAATCGTTATTTATTTATTACAGTGCAAATGGTTAGAATTTGATAGAAAAGAAAGAAGGAACTTGATGGGACAACTGGAAAGAGGTTCAGAAAATAATTATCCCCCTCCCTCATTGGCACCAGCAACACTTTTGTTGAAGTGCTAATTTTATCTCTGTATACTACGTGCGTCTGTATTCTTTTGCGTTGTAAGTTTTCCCAAGGAAGCAGTGTTGCGTTAACTGGAACAGTCAAGGCACACAAGACAGAAGAAAAGTTGATTCTTGGGTTTTACATCCCAACACCACGATCTCATAAGGCACGCCATAATGGGGGCTCTGGAATAATTTTTTTTGCAGCTGGGGTTCTTTAACGCACCCCCAATGCACTGGACACGGGCCCGTTTTGACACGGGCGTCAAAAGAAGAGGTTGGAGGAGCCGTGTCACTTAACAAAGCCGCGCGTTCTTTGCCACTTGCTCGAAGTCAGCCCGCCCGATCTTGTGAATCCACACTTTTCTTCGTTTTGCGTTGCGCCCGGCGGATGGTAAAACAAAAAGCTTTTTGCCGTCACTGGGTCTGTTGTGGCAACCGTAGGCGCAGCAGCACGGCATCGCAATTAAGCACTCGGCCCTAACACATTGTATAAAACTACCGCGCTCCTTCAAACCGCCTGCCGTACTTCGTCGCGGAGGCCCAAAAATGGGGGTCGCAGGCCCAAGATTGGGGGTCGCAGCGCGCTGGAAAGAAAAGATATACAAAAGCGCGGCGCCTGCTCTGCGCCGGACAGAAAAAAATATACAAAAGCGCGGGGCCCGCTTTCACGTGACACAGATTGGCCAATGGGGAAGCGGAGGAGGCTGGGGCGACAGGAGGAGTGGAGGAGGAAGCGCCTGGGTGAGCGGGGTGGCGGAAAGATCTAAGAATGGCGCTACTTTTGGAAAATTGAGGGGTTTTAAGTTCAGCTGACCGCGCGCGCGACTCCACGGCAAGGGAAGAAACAAGCAGACGACACGGAAGTACTGTACATCTCTTGCAGAGGTACGCAGTAAAACAAGGACCCACGAATTGGGCTTGTAGGTTTTACTACTAACGTTCATTGGTCTACTGAAGCAACAGATTAAACAAGTGCTGTTGCCTTGAAGAATTCTGTCACGGATGTGCCCCTATGAGCGACGTCACAGCTCTGACATTTAGGTAGGCGCGCTTGCGCGACATACGTAGACTCTCCTGTTGGTTCGGGGGGCGGGGCCCGCAAGAAGGGCAGACGGTGTTTGGTTTGAACTCGACTCTTTCGGCGGCGCACAGAGCTGTAGAACTTGGCGCTTTTCACTGAACTGCGCTTTTCAGCTCAATATGGCCAGGCTTGTTGAGGGGGCCCCTCTAACTGCGTTTGCAGTAGACAACACCACGTGATCCCGTGTTCGCGTTCAGAAAGAGCGCACATGTGGGTCGGTCTACTGTTGGAGGGAACAAGCGAGCACGTGGCTCATGTTCCGCGCAGCGCTCCGTGCAGGAAACGACGAGAACAAAAGCGCATGCGCGAAGCGACGCAGGAGCAGCGCTGCGGATAGTAATAGGGGCTTGTTGGTACGGCATATCTTATTTTGTTACAGCGCACGCTTGACACGGACAACAGAAGGCACATCTGAGACACACAGCGCTGTGTGTGTCAGATGTGCCTTCTGCTGTCCGTGTCAAACTTGCGCTGTAACAAAGGGAGCAGCGCGCGCCGCATGTCGTCTGCCGCAGAACCACCTCGTCGCTTTCTTCACACGCGGTCGCCCTACCCTGCAGTCAAGAGTCCACCACTTAACCAAGAAACATGTAATTTCGTTCGCTGCCCGGCAGAAGACATAGAGAGCACATAAGTACACTCGTGTCGACAGCATGGGTGTAGAATGTCAATAAGCACCAGAGCTATTTTGTTTCACACGGTATTTTTGGACGCGCGAGATAACGTGGTTTTGCTGCGTTTCGAGCGAGTATTGCGCGTTCGGAAACGTTCACAACACCGTCGACAATATACCGCAAATTGCTCAGTTCGCTTATATATGCAATTGTCGATCCCTCAGTGGCATTACGGAAGAGCCATACATGGCGGTACCCTTGAATGCCTTAGGCTATATATTCACGTTTGTGATTCAACAATGCCGGCTGTACGCGGCTTTTTGTATCTCGGAGCAACTCGACAGACGTAGCATGGCGTAGCCAGACGTCACCGAATCATGCTGTGCGCAAGAGTGCCGAAAATGAACTGTAGTGTGACTCGTTTCGCTTAGTCATTCGTCAGGCTCCATACACGAAACGATTTGGCGTTTGGGTCTGTCGTGTGATAACGTGCGAACGCGAAGCTTCTGGCTCATAAAGTTTCACGCCCCTAAGAGGGTTCTGAAAGGTCAATCATTTCTACGCCCTTAGCATCTAAACGGCTGGCAAGTCACGTTCATCGCAACTGCGGCTCAAGACGCGAGGGTGAACGCCGCGCGTTGGCGAAGCGAAGGGGGTGGTTTGGCAGCAGACGACGCGCGCCGTTATGCGCATGCGCCGACTTCTCGCCGATTCCTGTGCATGACGCTGCGCTTAGCATGAGCAACGCGCACGCGTGGTTCTTCCAACAGGGGACCCCACCAGTACTTTGCTGCTGTGACTGCGTGCTTATGTCCGATATTTTTCGTATGTTCTGCGGTTAAAAATTATTTGCCTGCCCGTGAGAGAGAGAGAGAGAAACTTTATTTTGGTTCCTTCAAGGATTTAGCGTCTCGAGGTCTCGGTCGTCTTGGGCGCCGGCGACTTGGAGCCTCTTCCAGCAAGGGTGGGCCCCTATTCCAGGTCTCCACTGAGCCTAGCTACCACACTAGCGTGCTGCACTAAGGCCCTTTGGGCCGTGAGCTCGCAGCTGGGAAGCCGTGAACGTTCCGGCAATGTTAGAAAAACTGAAGAAAGTGCGCAAGGCGTGCTGTGTGGTGTGCCGTCTCGGGGAGGAACAGCAGGACGAAAATTTTTTTCTTTCTCAGCGGACGAGGGGTAAGAGCAATTTTTCTGCAGTCGTTATGAAAAAAAAGCGATATCCTTGTCAAAACAGACTTAGGGCAAAACGAAAGATCTTCCGGGGTGGTTTTCAAATGAATAAATGAAACTCACAGCCTGCATATTCGTAATATTAGCGAAGGCGAAAGCTGTACTTCAGGCGAAAGGCTATGGCGGTTGTGATTGTTATGTGTTAGCATCCCATGCGTTCGGTTGTCTTCCGTCAGGAATTGCGGTATCATGGCCTTTACGGAATCTGGGCCTAGGTCCTTCCACGCAAGCTACCATATTGCGCTTTGTTCCTGTGTTTTGCTTTTTCGCTCTGATGAGGCAGATTATTTTTGCTTTTTACGGAATTATCCATTTGTCGGACCTAGGCGCTGTGTTTGTGTGTTTCGCTTGCGTTCGTCTGTTTTTTTGTACGCGACCGAGATACTTTCTGGCACTTTGACAAGCTGACTATCTTCACGCAAGGCAAAGAACAGTGCCGGCCGTATACATAATTGAGTCCGGCGCCGAGTCTCGCGAAATCTCGCGAAACTATCTCCATAAGTGGTAACCACAGAATACACGCCTGCTTTTGCAAGGTGACGAAAAAATAGAAGGCACGCTAGCGGTGGCCGGCACAAACGGGGTTTGCTGTCCTGTCGTTTTCATAACTAGGTTGTACCTGACGCAGTCATAGTCGAGGCGAACGCCAGAAGTGTCGATGCCTTTCTAACTGAAATGAGAGCGCTCGTCTATATGCCTAACCAACTCGGGCCAAGCTGAGTATACTAACTGAAATTAGAAGAGCCGGATGACCTAATGAGTCTCCTAATGTCCTTATATTTTTCTTCAATAGGTCATGGCTGCGGCTACGGTGTCCAGAACAGAACCCGAAGGCATCGCTTCCTCATTTCTTTCACCGTGTTTCTCACATACCCGTGTCATGTCTCTTCTTTTTCAACGGTGCCGTGAGCGAACGGGAAGAGATCGAACTGGTCAAGGCGGGCACCCATCCCTCAAGCGAAGGCGATGCTGGCGTTTCGTGCATCGTCACCGGAACCGGCGTGGGAGGCCCCACGGTGACCGACTCTACTAGCTAGGCCAGCGAGGTGAGCGCATCGAAGACGTGTCTTCTTGCGTCTTGATCTTTCAGTAGCCTTTCGCTCTACAGAGGTAATTACGTAAAAAAATTATTTTACGCTCAATAAACTTAAGTAAACAAACATTCCTTATAACCCTCAGCAATAAAGCGTAAAAAAACACTAATAAGTGGTTATCGTTAGCGCATCGACAATTATGCCACCTCTTTATGGTACCACAGAAAAAAAATGCAGTCTGGGTCAATTGTAACTTATTCAGCGAAGTATCGCTCGAGGAAAAATAAAATAGCAGACGTGCGTTGAGTCAGAATCGAAAGTTCATTGAAAAAATTATAACAGTTTTGTCATAAGCGTCAGACGTCTGAGCAAACATGTAGTGTGTATGAAGATTTTTTTTCCAAGCTTGTGAGCCCCTAATGTAACGCCTTCAAGCTCAGCGGAAAAGTGTATCAATAAAGAATAAAAAAGGGCGAACAAATCAAGGAATGCGATTCAAAAATAATATTACGCGAAGTATACGAATCATAGATGTGGTGGCTGTATGAACTGAAGTAAACGTCAGCTAAATAAAAAGAGCTGTTGGGCTAGGGATCCTCTGTTTGAAACTTGCCGCTGGCCAATTTCACTTATGCTTATTAATTAAAGCCAACGCCCCTTTTTTAGCGATTTAGTGATAGGATACGTGCATTTGCAGGGGAACTGCAGTCAGCGTCCAGTTCGAGCCTTTCAGAGAATTGAGTGAACAAGAGTTACCTGAGCTTCTAAGGGCAATAGGGTGATGTTTTTCTGCGAAATGTAATTTGGGGAAATTCGTTTATCAATTATTCAAGTCAGTGTCAGTATACTTACATTTGCAGGGAGAGCGATGTATGCGTCGAATGTGAGCTTCTCAGAAAATTCAGTCGATAGGAATGTGGTGAGGCACTAACAGTTTACAGGCTGGCGTGTTTCGCACCATAACTTGAGCAAATTCGTTTACTAATCATATAGGTTAGTGGAAGTATTCGTGCAGTTGAAGAAATAATGAAGTAAGCGTGCAGTTTAAGCCTTTCAGAGATTAGAGTGAAGAGGAGTTACCTGAGCTTCTAACGGAAATATGGTGATATTACTATTCTGAAAAAAAGTCATTTGGGCCAATTCGTTTATCAATTATTCCAGTCAGTGTCAGTATACGTACATTTGCAGGGAGAGTAATGTATCCATCGAATTTGAGCTGTTCGGAGAATTCAGTCAATAGGAATGTGGGGAGGTACTAACAGCCTACAGGTTGGCGTTTTTTGCGCTGTAACTTACTTGAGCAAATTCCGTTAATAATTTTATATGTTAGTGGCAGTATTCATGCAATGGCCGCAGTAATGAAGTTAGCGTCCAGTTTGAGTATTTCAGAGAATGGAGTCAACAGGAGTTACCTGAGCTTCTAAACGCCCTATAGGGTGATATTTTTTTTCTGGGAAAAGTAATTTGGGCAAAATTGTTTATCAATTAGGCAAGTTAGCGCCAGTACACGTACATTTACAGGGAGAGTGATGTATGCGTCGAAATTGAGCTTTTCAGAGAATTCAGCCAGTAGGAATGCTGTGAAGTAGTAATTGTCTACGGGCTGGCGTTTTTCTTTTTGCGCTATACCTTACTTGAGCACATTCGTTTACTATTCATATAAGTTAGTGGCAGTATTCGTGCAAGTGCAGGAGTAATTAAATAAGCGTGCAGTTAGAGCCTTTCAGAGAATTCAGTGAACAGGAGTTTTCTGAGTTTCTAAGGGCAATAGGGTGATATCGTTTTTCTGAAAAAAGTAATTAGGGCAAATTCGTTTATCAATTAGGCAAGTTAGTTTCAGAATACGTAAATTTTGCAGGGAAGCATGTATGCGTCGAAATTGAGCATTTCAGAGAATTCAGTCAATAGGAATGTGGTGAGCTACTCACAGTCTACAGCTTGGCTTGTTTTGTGCTATAGCTTACTTGAGCAAAATCGTTTACTAATCATATAGGTTAGTGGCAGTATTCGTGCAACTGCATAAGTAAAAATAAGCGTTCAGTTTGAGCCTTTCAGATAATTGAGTGAACAGGAATTACCTGAGCTTCTAAGGGCACTGTAGGGTGATATTTTTTTCTGCGAAAAGTGATTAGGGCAAATTCGTTTAGCAATTAGGCAAGTTAGTTTCAGAATACGTAAATTTTGCAGGGAAGCATGTATGCGTCGAAATTGAGCATTTCAGAGAATTCAGTCAATAGGAATGTGGTGAGCTACTCACAGTCTACAGCTTGGCTTGTTTTGTGCTATAGCTTACTTGAGCAAAATCGTTTACTAATCATATAGGTTAGTGGCAGTATTCGTGCAACTGCATAAGTAATATTAAGCGTTCAGTTTGAGCCTTTCAGATAATTGAGTGAACAGGAATTACCTGAGCTTCTAAGGGCACTGTAGGGTGATATTTTTTTCTGCGAAAAGTGATTAGGGCAAATTCGTTTAGCAATTATTCAAGTCATTGTCAGTATACGTACATTTGCAGGGAGAGTGATGTAAGCGTCGAATTTGAGCTTTTCGGAGAATTCAGTCAATATGAATGTGATGAGGTTGTAATGGTCTGCAGGCTGGCGTGTTTTGCACTAGAACTTATTTGAGCAAATTCGTTTGCTCATCATATAACTTAGTGGCAATATTTGTGGAATAGCAGGAGTAATTAAGTAAGCGTCCAGTTTGAGCATTTCATAGAATTGAGTGAACAGGAGTTACCTGAGCTTCTAAGGGCGCTATAGGGTATTTTTTTCTGCGAAAAGTAATTTGGGCAAATTTGCCTGTCAATTAGGCAAATATGTTTCAGTACACGTATATTAGCATGGAGAGTGATGAATGCGTCGAAATTGAGCTTTTCAGAGAATTCAGTCAATATGAATGCGGTGAGGTACTAATTGTCTATAGGCTGGCGTTTTCCCCGCAATATTTTTGTTAAGCGATTCGTTTACTAATCATATAATTTAGTAGCAGTATTCGTGCAATTGAACAAGTAATGACGTAAGCGTCCAGTTTAAGCCTTTCAGAGAATTGAGTGAAAAGGGGTTAACTGAGCTTCTAAGGGCAATAGGGTGATATTGCTTTTCTGAAAAAATAATTTTAACAAATACGTTTATCAATCATTCAAGTCAGTGTCAGTACACGTACATTTGTAAGGAGAGTAATGTATCCGTCGAATTGGAGCTTCGGAGAGAATTCAGTCAATAGGAATGCGGTGAGGTACTAACTGTCAACAGGCTGGCGTTTTTTCCGCTACCACTAAGTGGAGCAAATTCATTTACTAGTCCTATAAATTAGTGGCAGTATTCGTGCAATTGCAGGAAAAATGAAGTAACCATCCAGTTTGAGCATTTCAGAGAATTGAGTGAACAGGAGTTAGCTGAGCTTCTAGGAGCGCTATAGGGTGATATTTTTTCTGCGAAAAGTAATTTGGAAATTTGTTTATCAATTAGCCAAGTTAGTGTCAGTACATGTACATTTACAGGGAGAGTGATGTATGCATCGAAATTGAGCTTTTCGGAGAATTCAGTGAATAGGAATGCTGTGAAGTAGTAATTGTACTGGCTGGCGTTTCTTGCGCTACAACTTTAGCAAATTCGTTTACTGATGATATAAGTTAGTGGTAGTATTTGTGCAATTGCAGCAGTAGGGAAGGAAGCGTGCAGTTTAAGCCTTTCCGATAAATGAGTGAACGGTAGATAGCTGAGGTACTAAGGGTTATATAGGGTGATAATTTTTCTACGAAAAATAATTTTTAAATTTATGAATTAGGCAAGTTAGCGTCACTACACGTACCTTTCCAGGGAGAGTGATGTATGTGCGGAATTTGAGCTTTTCAGAGAATTCAGTCAATAGGAATGCGGTGAGGTACTGTCCATAGGTTGGCATTTTTACCGCTACAAATAGTTTGATCAAATTCGTTTTCTAATTGTAGAATTTAGTGTCAGTATTCGTGCAGTTGCAGGAATAATGAAATTAGCGTTTAGTGTAGCCTTTCAGAGAATTGTGTGAACAGGAGTACCTGAGCTTCTATAAGGACTATAGGCCGAGTTTTATTTCTGGGAGAAGGAATTTGGGCAAGTTGGTTTATCACTTAGGCAACTTAGTGTCAATATACGTACATTTGCAGGAAGCGTGATGCATGCGTCGGTTTCGCGCTTTTCAAAGAATTGTCAATAGGAATGCGGTGAAGTACTGTCTATAGGCTGAAGTTTTTTCCGCTATAACTAAGTTGAGCAAATTTGTTTACTACTCATATAAGTTAGTGTCAGTATACGTGGAGCTGCAGGAATAGCGATGTAAGCGTCCAGATTGAGCCTTTTTGAGAATTGAGTGAGCTGGAGTGCGCTTAGCATCTAAGGGGGCTATAGGCTGATTTTTTTCTGCGAAAAGTAATTTGGGCATATTCTTTTATCACTTAGGCAAGGTATTGTCAATACACATGCATTTGCACGGAGAGTGATGTATGCCTAGAATTCGAGCTTTTCAGAGAATTCAGGCAAAAGGAATGCTGTGAGGTACTAAATGTCTAAAGGCTGTCGTTTTTCCCGTTATAACTTTTTTGAGCAAATTCCTTTACGAATCCTATAAGTTACTGGCAGTATTTCTGCAATTGCAGGAGTAATGAAGTAAGCGTCCAGTTTGGGCCTTTCAGGAAATTAAGGGAGCAGAAGTATGCTGAGCTTCTAAGGGTGCTATAGGAAGATTTTTTCTCTTCGAACAGTAATTTAGGCACATTCGTTTATCCGTTAGGCAAGTTAGTGTCAGCATTCGTACCTTTCCAGGGAGATTGATGTATGTGTGGAATTTGAGCTTTTCAGAGAATTCAGTCAATAGGAATGCAGTGAGACACTAACTGTCTACATGATGGCGCTTTTTCCGCTAACACTAAGTTGAACAAATTCATTTACCAATCACATATGTTAGTGGCAGTATTCGTGCAATTTCAGGAGAAATGAAGTGAGCGTTCAGTTTGAGCCTTTCGGGGAATTTAGCAAATAGGAGTATGCTGAGCGTCTAAGAGGGGTATAGGCTGATCATTTTTTTTTCCGAAAAGTAATTTGGGTAAATTCGTTCATCAACTGTGCAAATCAGTGTCTGGATACGTAGATTGTGAGGGAGAGTGATGTATGCGTGGAAGTTTCGCTTTTCAGGAAATTCTGTCAATTCGAGTGCCTTGATGTACTGTCGACGGGCTGGCGTTTTTTCCGCTATAGCTACGTTGAGGAAACTCGCCTACAAATCATATAAATAAGTGACAGTATTCGTGAGATTGTAGTAGTGAAGTAAGCGTCCAGTGTGAACCTGTCAGAGAACTGGGTGAACAGGAGTACCCCGAGCTTAGAACGGAGCTAACACAATTGAGCTGATGTACTAACATACCATTAAAGGCTGATGTTTTACTTCTATAATTCATTTACGCAAATTCGTTTATTATTCAAGTAACTTAGTGTCTATAAGCGGGCATTTGCAGGGGCAGTGATGGATGGGTTTGAATTTGAGCATCACACCGAACTGTGCTAACACGACTCAACTGCGGTTCTAACATAGTCTTAAAGGCTGGTGTTATTTCCTCTATTAAGTTTTTCCGCGAATTCGTTTATTAACCAAGTATGTTAGTGTGTTTAAACGTGCATTTGCAGGGGGAGTGATTGATGAATAGAGATTGAGCTTCACATAGAATTTAGCTAAAGCTCTTGAGCTGAGCTTCTTGCATGCTATTATAAGCTGATGTTTTTTCCTCTATAAGGTATTTGCGCAAGTTCGTTTATTAATCAAGTAATTTTCTCTGTGAGCGGGAATTTGCAGGGCTAGTGATGGATGTGTGGAACTTGAGCGTCACATAGAACTATACTATAATAGGCTGATGTTTTCTACCGTTTTAAATTATTTGCGCATATTCCTTCATTAATCAAGAAAGTGTCTGTAAGCGTGCATTTGCAGGGGCAGTGATTGATGGATCGAATTTGAGCGTGACATGGATCTGAGCTAACACTACTGAGCATAGGTTGTAACATAATAATATAAACTGATGTTTTTTGCGCTATAATTTTTTTTCGCAAATTGGTTTTAAATCAAGCAAGTTTGTGTCTGCAAACGGGCATTTGCAGGATCAGTAATGGATAGATCGAATTTGAGCGTGACTCAGATCTCAGCTTACACCAATGTGGGCAGGTTCTAACATACTATTATAGGCTGATGTTTTTTCCGCTATAGCTTATTTGCGGAAATAATTTATTAATCAAGTAAGTTTGTCTGTGAGCGGGAGATTTGCTGGGGAAGTGTTGGATGGGTTGAATTAGAGCTTCACATAGAACTAACTATACTATTATACGCTGATGTTTTCTTCCGTTTTAAGTTATTTGCGCAAATTCCTTCATTAATCAAGTATGTTACTCTGTGTAAGCGTGCATTTGTAGGAGCAGTGATGGATGGCTCGAATTTGAGCTTCACATAGAACTGAGCTAACACGACTGAGCTAAGGTTCTAACGTACTATTATTGGCTGGTGTTTTTTCTCTCTATAATTTATTTGCGCAATTTCCTTTATAAATAAAGTAAATTACTGTCTGTAAGCGTGCATTTGCTTGAGCAGTGATGGATGGGTGGAATTTAACTTCACATAGAACCATTCTATTGTAGGCTCGTGTTTTTGTCCGGTAGAATTAGTTTGCGCAAATTTGTTAATTTATCAAATAAGTTAGTATCTTTAAACATGCTTTGCTAGGGTTTTTGTCCACTGTTAGTTATTTGCCCAAACTGGTTTATTAATGAAGTAAGTGGTTCTAAGGGGGAATTTGCTGGGGGAGCGATGAATTGGTGGAACTTGAGCTTCACATGGAACTGTACTATTATAGGCTGATGTTTTTTTGCCGCTACACTTTATTTGTACGAATTCGTTTACTAATGAAGTAAGATAGTGCCTGTAAGCGGTCGTTACCAAGGGGAATTATGGATGGCTCGTATTTGAGCTTCACGTAGAACTTTACATTTAGAGGCTAATGCGTTCTTCCGCTATAATTTATTTGGGTGATTTCGTTCAATAATCAAATAAGTTAGTGGTACTTAAGCGTGCATTTGCAGGGGTGGTGATGGATGGATCGAATTTGAGCATCACATAAAACTGAGCCAACACGACTGAGCTGAGGCTTTAACATGCTATTGCTTTAACATGCTTTAACACGTTAGTGTGTGTAAGAATTTGCAGGGGGAGTGATGGATAGGTCGAACTTGATCTTCACATAGAACTATACTATTGCAGGCTGGCGTTTTTGTCCGCTATAATATATTTGCGCAAGTTCCTTTATCAATCAAGTAAGTATCTGTGAACATGCTTTGCGGGGGGATTCATGAATGGGGGGAGCTTGAGCTTCACATAGAACTATTCTATTATAGGCTGATGATTTCTTCCATTATAACTTATTTACGGAAATTCGTTCATTAATCAATTAAGTTAGTGTACTTAAGCGTGCATTTGCAGGGGTGGTGATGGATGGATCGAATTTGAGCATCACATAAAACTGAGCCAACACGACTGAGCTGAGGTTCTAACATGCTATATGCTTATGCGTTTTCCGCAATATGTAATTTGCGCAAAATCGCTTCATAATCATATATTTATTGCCTTTGTGCGTGCGTTCAAGCGGTGGGATGGATGCATCAAGTTTCACCTTCAGAGAAAAATAAGTTAGCACGATTACGCAGAGCTTCTATTGGGTATAGACTGATGTTCTTTCCTCGAACAGAAATGTCTGCATATTCGTTTAATATTAAGGGATGTTAGTGTAAGCATGCGGGCTTTTGCAGGGGGAGTGATAGATGCGTCGAAGTTGAGGTTTTTAGAGATTTGGGTCAGACGACGTGGCTGAGATTCTGTTGGGCTCTATTTCTTTTTCCGAGATTAGTAATTTTTGCAAATTTATATAATAGTCATGTAATTTAGTAACTGCGTAGGTGTGTTTGCAGGAGGAGTGATGGATACGTCGAGATTCAGCTTTTCATGGAGGCGATTTACCACAAATGAGCTGGTTGCAGTTTTCCGCGACAACTCTAATTTCTTGAAATTCGCTTGATAATCGTGCAGGTAGCTGTGCAGCGGGAGCGAAATATGTGTGAAATTTGAGCATTATATATAAGTAATTCCGACAGCGCAGACGTTCTATCGGGCTGTATACATACGTTCTTTCCGCGATGACGTACTTCGCATATTCGTTTAATATTGGTGCAAGTTTGTATACGCGCATCTGCAGTGGCAGTGATGGATGGTTCGAATTTAAGCTTTACGGTGAAGTGGGTTAACACGACGTCGCTGAGGTTCTGACATGCTGTAGGCTGGTGTTTCTTCTGAGAATTGATTTATCTATCATTTACGTGTCTGCACACGTGCATTTGTAGGGGGCGTGATGGATGCGTTGAGTTTGAGCGTTACAGAGAACTGAGTCAGCGTGACGTAGCGTAGGTTCTAACGGGCTAAATGCTTGTATTTTGCTCTATAAGTAACTTGCGCAAATGAGTTTATTAACCGTATGAGTTAGTTTCTACATAGGTGCATTTGTGCCAGCGATAGTAATAATGCTCATGTCGTGTCTATATAAATGTTACCGCAATTAAAAGAAAGGGGATGGCGGAATCTGAGAACAAGTTCGAGTTTGATGGTGACTAGGCTAGCAACCCAGTGTCTCGTATCATGAAATATTTTTCCCGTTCCTGTCTCATACGCAAACCACGTTTTCTTTTGTTTGCTTTCGTCCATCGCTGCCGAGAGCGACCGGCACGACATGGGCCCGGTCGTGTTGTGCACTTTGCGGCTTCGTCACCAGGTGAAGCGTGGGAGGCAGCACCGGGGGCATCTGTGCGAGTCAGAGCAACAAGGTGAGCTCATCGAGAAGTTTTCTTGCGTCGTAATTTTTCCAATACATCTCGCTCTGCACGGCCTGTAATTGCCTGTAAAATTATTTCGGTAGCTCTATATTCGGGCAGCCTAGCGTCACAAGGTCAACTGCGGTGTGCAAGGTACACTGCAAAGACCGTTATGCATCAATTTTTTTAAAAATTCATCCTTTTTAATGTGTTTTGTCGTTTCGTCCCGCTATCGCTCGCTTTTTTTTTCTCTGGCTAGAGTGCTATAGTTCGCACTGATCAATCAGTCCTAAACGTGCGAATAAACTGCTTATCGGCTCCCATTCCGTCATTTGTGCTTTTAATAAGCTTTACTTCGAAATTTGCATTATAATCACAGAAATTTCGGTATTGTTTCGAGTATGCTGGGATGTGAAGACCTCTTTATATTCATGGAGAGTACGGCAGTTCGTCGTTCGAGAACTATTAAAAAATTTTCGATATTCAATCCGTTTCGCTTTTGACACTATTTGATTCGTATTTGCTTCAGTTTTGTAATATTGCACTCACACACCCTCAGCAAGATTAAAATACAAGCAAAATAGTGAATGTGAGGAATTACGGTGGGTGTTATGATCGTCCTCAAAGGATAGGAGGCGCCCAGCGTGCTCGTTCAAAGTTGGTGCAAAAACTCCTTGTGACTGGTGCGCCATTTGCTTTCAGTGGCGGTGGTTTTCAGAGGCACATAATAGCGGGAACCAACGTAGGCGTCCTGTTGTAGTTTGAAGTTTGAAGTTTATTACAATTTTGACAATACAAGATTTTCATGGCGCCGGAGCAAAAGGCGAGACTATACACGGCTGACTAGGCCCCTGGCGCCACGAGCACAGCAGACAACAGTGCAAAAAATATATACATATATACACATAATACACACATATACATACTTATATATACGAATGATACAATTATACATACAAGAAATCATTGCAACACAATAAGTATAAATAATGAAAATGAAGAAATAAAGTGCGTACAGAAAGATACAGGAAGGCCAAAAAGCCACATGGGAACAAAAAAGTCTTGCAACGCATGAAATTGCATATCAGTCGAAAAAACAGGAAATAAATTACAAAAAATAGGTGTCATTTGTTGGAAAAATACAGTTTTGATTTCTTTCTGAATATTGAAATGGTTGAGGAATCTTGCATGATATCAAATAAAGCGTGCTCATCATTAAGTAAATTAGGAATCTGCCACTGTAAAAGCTGATTGCCGTAGTTTGTTCTAGTTTTTACCATAATAAAGTTCGTAGCTCTTAAGGTGTAGTTAGTTGTGTTATTAGTATATATAGAATAAAAGTTCTCACGATTACTTATGAATTCTAAAAAAGCTTTTTCGGATAACTTTTGTTTATATAGGCTAGCGACACTCAAAATACTGTCCTGGTGAAAGTACTGAGAGGTATGTTCGTACATCGATAGGTTATTAATAATACGAACACACTTCTTCTGCATTCGGAACAGAGTTTCCAAGTTAGCCTTAGAAGTGACGCCCCAGATAAGTAGACAATAGTGGAGTCTAGACTGGATAGTAGAAAAGTATGACTGACGTTTAAGTTTTAAAGGTAACAGCTTGCGATGCTTATTGAGCATACCAATTAATTGTGCTATGCTACGTTTAATATAACTTACGTGATGCGCCCACCGTAGATTTTCATGGAAGAGTACACCCAAGAACTTGTACTGGGAAACCCTTTCAAGTGGTTGCGATTGAAATATTAAAGAAGACGCGAACTTAACTGGTTTGTTAATAGGAGTAAAAACAATATACTTTGTTTTTTTAACATTTAGGCTCAACTGATTAGCCGATAGCCACACTGAAAGGGAATTTAACCAGTTGTTAATAAGAGGAATTAGAGTAGAGATGTTATCAGAGGAGAAAAAAAACGTTTGTATCGTCGGCATATAATACAATGTCGGGTGTTCCTGGTATTGCCACGATATCATTGATATAGAGAAGGAAAATCGTAGGACCTATAATAAAACCCTGCGGGACGCCGTACCTAATGTCTGCTAAATCTGATTTTATGCTGTTGATTTCCACAAATTGGGAGCGGTGTGATAGATAGCTACGCAGTAAGTCTAAAGCAATGCCTCTAATTCCATAAAAGGGTAATTTAGAAAAAAGTATGTCATGTTTAATTGAATCAAATGCTTTATTGAAGTCTAAAAATAAGCCTATTGTGTATTGTTGGTTTTCTATATTGGTAACAATTAATCACGTATTTCAAGTAACGCAGATTCAGTGGATTTACCCCTTTGAAAGCCATACTGATTCGGGGATATAAGGTTATGCTTTTGCATGTGTCCAGTTATTCTAGAATTTAAGGCTTTTTCAATAATTTTTGAAAAAACTGGAAGTATTGATATCAGCCGGTAATTAGTGATGCAATCAGTTGCGCCACCTTTATGCAAGACGACGATCCTAGCAATTTTCATGTTATCCGGAAATGTGCCTGTAGAAAACACAATATTTGTTTTGTCACAAAGAACACTGCATAATAAATCCGCGACTGCTTTAATTGGTGCTATTTTAATACCGTCATAACCACAAGAAGAGCTGTTCTTTAAATTGCTAATAATGTGTGCTATTTCTGTAGGTGTAACAGGACGAAGATACATAGTATTTTGCAAACTGGTGTTAATATAGTCCTTAAAGTTGTTGCTAACTTCTGAGTCAAAGGAGCCAAAGCACGTACAAGAACTGCTGATTGAATACTTCTGCGAGGGGTTTACCACTTAGCACTCTATCGCCGTACGTAAGTTCCTGGGGAATGCTATTTTTTGTGTGCCGTAATAGGTCCTTTAAAATTCGCCAAGTTTTCTTAGGATCATAAAGAATGTCCGTAAATTTGTTAGCGTAGTAATCAACACGTGACTTTTTTATGTCGGCATTTAGCCTGTTCCTGACCTTTTTATATTGCTTAAAAATTTCTGCGTCCTTATATTTCAGGAAGTTGCTGAAGAGCTTATCTCGTGCTTTCATTCTCTTGACTAAGTCGTAGGTAATCCAGGGTTTCCTCGCTTTCTTAAACTTTCTAACAGTTACCAAAGGAAAAGAATGCTCGTAAATTTCAATAATTTTCTCGAGAAAACTGTTGTATAAAAGGTTTGAATCATATTTATTTTTATCTAAAATTTCATTCCAGTTTACAGATGCAATATTTTGACGGAAGTTATCAATCGCGCGATTGGTTATCATCCGCGTAGTTTTTGTCGAGTTTTCTATGGTAACCTGTGGAAAGGTGCGCTTAGGAATGAAGCAGAACAAAGGTAAATGATCACTGATTGCACATACAAGCACTCCCGCTTTCACGCCACTTTCATCATGATTAGTCAGGCACAAATCAATCAAGGTTTCACTGGATGCAGAGATGCGAGTAGGCAGAGCAATATTGTTTGAAAAGCCATACCTTGATAACAGGTCGACAAAATCATTCACTGATGTGTTAGCAGGTTGCAACAAATCAATGTTAAAGTCACCCAAAATTACAACAGGCATTTTCAGTGACGACAGAGAATCAAGCAATGTTTCAAACCGACGGAAAAATTCAACCAGAGACCCAGCGGGAGGCCTATAAACAACCCCAATTATGAAAGTTCTACATCTGACAAAAAGAAGTTCGTAGTTGGACAACATAGCACAGTGTTCAGCCATTACTTCATGATGAATAGCGTTTTTTATGTATAAAGCAACCCCCACCCCCTTTCTTACTACACCTGCTCAAGCATTCAGGTTTGTAACCATTGATTTCGATTGCATCTTCAGTGGTATTGTACCAAGTTTCCGTAAAGGCCAAAATATCGAACTCAAAGCCTAAGGACATTAAGAATGTGTTTAATTGGTCCTCTTTGTTCCGTAAACTCTGCGCGTTTAAATGATAAAAGGAAAAGAACTTCGAATGCTTACTCTCCTCAGAAGCAAAATCGCGAAAAGAAACGAAATCGAGATAAGACTTAGAACATGAAACCGCCATGGGAAAGCATAAAGTTTATCAAACAATGCCGGAAGCGTTAACATTAAACCATGTTCGCGAGGTCACTTGGCACATTCGAATGACACTGTCACCGCTATTCTTTCGTGCGAAAACATGACCATTCTTTTGCCACACGAAGCAGTACTTCATTTCTTTTCCCTTCGTTTGCGCTAGCCACAAAAGCCTTTTGTTCATCGCAGTTAGATTATCAAAAATTCGCAAGTCTGGTGCTTTCTCCCGAAGACGTGAGCGACTTTGCATTCACCGTTCCTTCAACATGACAGATCGGAAGCGAGCTATCACTACAGGTTTTTTACCAGCACGCGGATGCAGCCGATGAAGGGAATCAAGGTCAGAGTCTGATAGCTCCGGAAGCTCGAGCGTACGTGCCAGACAGTTCATCTTATCAAGAAGGTTTTCATTCTCTTCTTTTTGCATACCGTGAATCTCGATGTTTTGTCGGCGACTGTACTGCTCCAATTCATTTAACTGAGCTTTCACTTCGAGGGCATTTGGAGAAGTTTCAGACTCCAAATGTTCAACACGCTTCCTCAAGGCCGCAATTTCAGTACCCTGACTGTCAGTCTTCTTAAGTATTTCGTCATACTTGTCAGAAAGCATTTAGATAGATGCCTCAATGCCACTGATGCCTTTGACAGCCTCGGACAAGGCGTCCACTTTGGCCACAAGTGGAAGAAGTGATAATACATTTGCATTGAGTTGGTTCAGCTTACATTCAAGTCTTTGGCTTTCAGACATATTGGATGAGGCACCGCCCCTTTTTTCATTTGTTTGACATGTTGCGCACTTCCAAGAATTTTTCAAGGAATCGCCTTTACTGCGAAAAGCAGACCCAGTAATCCCAGAACATTTACCAACATGGTATGAATATTTACAAACTGTACACACAAGGGGTATTTCATCGGGCCGAATGTCTGCATTACAGTTCAGTCATAATACATTCAGTCATAATAACAGTGGACAATGATTAACTATAGGCACAGCAGCAGCAGGGAACGCCAGGAGGTTAAGAACGAGTTCGTAGCAAAATAACACCAACCTGCAACAGTGGCAAAGCAAATGCGTGAGAAGCGATGCTGCGCGCCGTCCACTGCCACTGCTGTGCCCGAAAAGCGAAGAATCGAGGATCCGCCTGTCCTTTTTACGTCCGTCGTCCTCAGGTCCGTCACGTGGTAGCAGCTGAAATCGGGGCGGTGGTCCAAATTATCGCCACGATGGCGTAACAGCTGGATTGACGGCCGCACGTTGTATTTCTGCAACAGTGGCAAAGCAAATGCGTGAGAAGCGATGCTGCGTGCCGTCCACTGCCACTGCTGTGCCCGAAAAGAGGGATTCCTGAAAGTCGGACAAAGTATGCCCCGGTAGGAGAAGTACTGAAGCAGGTCCCGTCGCTTGCCGTGGTACAGCATGCGGCCAGTCGATGTGATCGCCACCGGAGTAAGGAAGAAGAAAGAGGGCTGCTATGAATCCCATTAAGATATAAAAGTCTGATGACATGGAGGCTTTTTGTAAACCTGGTGCAACGTGATTTGGTCGTTTAATCACAGCAGTAGCCTCATCTGCGTCTGTGATCCAGTGAGGTGGTCAGCTTTCTTTGCATATTCGCCAACACAGTTGGCGGCATATTACCACAGTCTCCCGAATTTGAGCTTCACAAAGGACTGCGCTAACACAATCGAGCTGAGGTTCTAACATAGCTGATGTTTTTTAGAGCGCAGCTCTTTGACGTCCGTTCCTGGGTTTCGCGTCGTCGTCGGCGTTGTCGTCGTCGTCGGCGTTGTCGTCGGCCTCGTAACCAGCTCGCCGACGAATCTGCTGCTCCGCCGCCGCGCATGCGCGCTGTCGGCTCTCCGGGCGAGGGAGGATGATGGAAGGGAGGAGGAGAGACTGTGGAGGAGGGCTGGCTACACAAATGGCTCTTTGGCGTCCGTTCCTGGGTTTCGCGTCGTCGTCGGCGTCGTCGTCGGCGTCGTCGTCGGCGTTGTCGTCGGCCTCGTAACCAGCTCGCCGACGAATCTGCTCCGCCGCCGCGCATGCGCGCTGTCGGCTCTCCGGGCGAGGGAGGATGATGGAAGGGAGGAGGAGAGACTGTGGAGGAGGGCTGGCTACACAAATGGCTCTTTGGCGTCCGTTCCTGGGTTTCGCGTCGTCGTCGGCGTTGTCGTCGTCGTCGGCGTTGTCGTCGGCCTCGTAACCAGCTCGCCGACGAATCTGCTGCTCCGCCGCCGCGCATGCGCGCTGTCGGCTCTCCGGGCGAGGGAGGATGATGGAAGGGAGGAGGAGAGACTGTGGAGGAGGGCTGGCTACACAAATGGCTCTTTGGCGTCCGTTCCTGGGTTTCGCGTCGTCGTCGGCGTCGTCGTCAGCGTTGTCGTCAGCCTCGTAACCAGCTCGCCGACGAATCTGCTCCGCCGCCGCGCATGCGCGCTGTCGGCTCTCCGGGCGAGGGAGGATGATGGAAGGGAGGAGGAGAGACTGTGGAGGAGGGCTGGCTACACAAATGGCTCTTTGGCGTCCGTTCCTGGGTTTCGCGTCGTCGTCGGCGTTGTCGTCGGCCTCGTAACCAGCTCGCCGACGAATCTGCTGCTCCGCCGCCGCGCATGCGCGCTGTCGGCTCTCCGGGCGAGGGAGGATGATGGAAGGGAGGAGGAGAGACTGTGGAGGAGGGCTGGCTACACAAATGGCTCTTTGGCGTCCGTTCCTGGGTTTCGCGTCGTCGTCGGCGTCGTCGTCGGCGTTGTCGTCGGCCTCGTAACCAGCTCGCCGACGAATATGCTCCGCCGCCGCGCATGCGCGCTGTCGGCTCTCCGGGCGAGGGAGGATGATGGAAGGGAGGAGGAGAGACTGTGGAGGAGGGCTGGCTACACAAATGGCTCTTTGGCGTCCGTTCCTGGGTTTCGCGTCGTCGTCGGCGTCGTCGTCGGCGTTGTCGTCGGCCTCGTAACCAGCTCGCCGACGAATATGCTCCGCCGCCGCGCATGCGCGCTGTCGGCTCTCCGGGCGAGGGAGGATGATGGAAGGGAGGAGGAGAGACTGTGGAGGAGGGCTGGCTACACAAATGGCTCTTTGGCGTCCGTTCCTGGGTTTCGCGTCGTCGTCGGCGTTATCGTCGGCCTCGTAACCAGCTCCGCCCCCCTTTCATCCCCCCAGCGCTAGCAGCGACCGACTGATACCGCTTTCGTGAGTCCGCTACCGCACTCACGAAAGACGTCGTGCACTTCCTGCAACTCGCATTAACCGTCCATCGATCCACACCGATGTTAGTAGTGGGGGACTTTAATGTTGACATAAAGACAAACAGCAATTTCCTAACACTTATGCGGGAGAACATCCCGTTCCTCTCGCTCGTAACGCGTCCCACGGCTGTGACAACCTCGCGAGGCACTTGTATAGATCTCGTCTTTGAGAATCAAGCATTGGTGTACCAAGTAGAACATATATCAGTCTATTTCTCCGACCACAAAGCTTCCTTCATGGCTGTCAAGAACTGTTAGTGGAGTCTTTGTTAAAGGAATACGTGTGAAAAATAAAAAAAAAATTCTGTGATAGCGCATACATGTGTTCTCGATTTCTTTGCCTCAATCTATCGAAAAGGTGAAACAGCTTATTTGCTGCGCTCAAATTTCGCATTAGGAAGTAACGTAATCGTCGGTAATTTTTTTTTCGCTATAAGTTATTTGCGCAAATTCGTTTATGAATCAAGTTAGTGTGTGTAAGCATTTGCAGGGGGAGTGATGGATGGGTCGAACTTGATCTTCACATAGAACCATACTACTGTAGACTGGCGTTTTTGTCCGCTATAATATATTTGCGCAAGTTCCTTTATCAATCAAGTAAGTATCTGTGAACATGCTTTGCGCGGTGATTCATGAATTGGGGGAATTTGAGCTTCACATAGAACTATACTATTATAGGCTGAGGATTTCTTCCATTATAACTTATTTACGGAAATTCGTTCATTAATCAAGTAAGTTAGTGTCTCTAAGCGGGCATTTGCAGGGGGAGTGATGGCTGGGTCGAATTTGAGCTTCACTGGTTTATTTTTCTGGAGTCTTTACTGGCTTTTGTCGGTGATAATAAGTACACTATTATAATGGGCGGAGATTTCAATATCAACATGCTTACTGATACTCCCGCTAAAAGAGAAATGGAGCAGCTCATTCTGTCCTTTGGATGCTCAAATGTTATCAGTTCCCCCACCCGAATTACTGCTACATCTGTAACACTACTTGACCTATTTATAACAAATAACTACACACCTTCTTGCAAAGCCGGAGTAATATGCAGTGATGTTAGCGATCACAATGCCATATACATGTACCTTGAAAACAACCACGCACGCCCAAAGAGCACACAGCGTATTCAGTTCCAAGAAATAACACCTAAAAACTTAGAACTTTTCAGACAAAGAGTCAATAATTTTGATTGGAGCAATGTGCTGTGCGAAACAGAAGCAGATCATGCATATAACTTATTCTTGAGTAGCTTTGTGAAATTATATAATGCATCATTTCCTTACAAGTACCTTACGCAGTCAAAAAAATACGCAAACCCTGGATAACGCCAAATCTACTTACTAGAATTCAAGCGAAGGATAGGATGTATAAGAAGTTCCTGAAAACTCGCGATTCTGATCTCTTTAAAACATACAAATGCCTTCGTAATAAACTAACGAAAGATATCAGAACCGCTAGAGACGAGTATTATTGCAATTTCTTTTTTAACTCAACCTCTAGGACTGACGTGACGTGGAAAAAGTTAAAAAGTGTGCTTCATCCTCCCTCTCTATCAAACCAAGTTATAAAAATTAGTCGGGAAAATGAAGAATTGTCAGGCAGGAAGTTGGCTGATGCGTTTAATGATTTTTTTATTGATCTCCAGAGAAGTGATTATGATGTGATGGCTCTGGACTACATAAATTGTACCATGAATCAGACATGTTTCCTAAATCCTGTCACTCAGACCGAAGTAATGACCGTATTTTTTTCATTAAATAATTCCGGGAGTTGTGACAAAGACGGTATTAAGGTGAAACCTGTGAAATATGTTATGGATGTAATAGCACCGAGTCTCACCCATATATTTAACCTTTGTCTGGCAAATGGTGTCTTTCCTCGGCAAATGCAGATTGCAAGAGTAGCAGTTGTTTATAAGAAAGGTGACAAGAATGACTTTGCAAACTATAGGCCTTTGTCAATACTACCCGTTTTCTCGAAAGGGCTTGAGAAAGTAATTTTGACCCGGATGAATAACTTTTGTAGTAAGCATAATATACTGACACCTTCACAATTTGGTTTTCGGAAACACCGGTCCACCGAACTCGCTCTATTAGAACAAAAAGAATACATTCTAAAATCACTTGATGACAGGAATTTAGCATTAGGTGTATATGTAGATTTTTCGAAGGCTTTTGACCACCTGAACCACAAGTTACTTTTAAAAAAGCTTCAAGTATATGGCTTTAGAGGAACGTCATTGATGCTTTTGAGCAGCTATCTCGGAAGTCGACAACAGTATGTTGAAATAAACGGTCACCGATCCAATGTTAAAACTCTCTCTTCCGGCGTACCGCAAGGCAGCATAATGGGCCCGTTTCTTTTTAATATATACGTGAATGACATAACACAGATAGACAGAGAAATGAAAATGGTCATATATGCTGATGACACCAGCTTATTCTTTTCAGCCTCGTCTGCCTCGAACGTGATCATGAAAGCAAATACAGCACTTAGGCAGCTTGAGAAGTGGACAAAATATAACGCTCTAAAAATTAACACTTCCAAAACAAAGGCCATTATTTACCGTCCAAAAAACAAGGATGTTCCTATTAACGATGATATCATTCTTAATAATTTAAAAATAGAGATAGTAAATTCCTTTAAAGTACTAGGTGTACTTTTCAATGAGAAAATGACGTGGGATGACCACACAAACTACGTAGCATCCAAACTGTCACGTGTCATCGGATCGATTTACACTCATAAGAACATCCTCCCTATAAAAGTAAAATTGCTCCTTCACAATTCATTGTTCTGTTCGCATCTAAATTATTGTCATTTGGTCTGGGGGGGAACATCCTTGGCGAATCTACGAAAATTACACATTCAGCAGAAAAGAATGCTCAGGATAATATACAATGTAGCATATGACCACCCATCTAAACCGCTCTTTATGAAAGACAACATAATGCCAATTCATGATCTGTACGCATACCGCCTAATAACTAAATACATTACAGAGGTCAAAAATAACGTCTCGTTCAATGCACAACTGGCATCACTGCAGAAAAGAAATTTAGCCTACGCAACCAGAAACACCGATATTTGGCACATACATTCATTCAGAACAGGTTACGGACAACATATGCTCAGAAACACTCTTCCACATCTCTTAAACCTGTGCCAACATTACAATTTAAATCTCCAACGCACCCGGTCAAAAGATTTGCGTCATTTTGTTTCACTTATAAGTGAAAGGGCGGCACTTTCTGTCTGAAATGTACGACATATTATGCACATCACTTTGTTTTCTGAAATTGTACATTTTTGTAAAAATTGTCATTTGTAATATTCCTTTTTGTCTGTACTGATATGCTTGTACTGTTTGCCTTTTTTTTTCTAAACATCATGTATTGTATCGGGGAGGCGAGAGCCCGTCAAGCTGGATATGTAGCTTTTTCTCTCCCCCTCCCACATCCTTGAGATGGAAAATAAAGGCATTATTATTATTATTATTATTATTATTACATAACACTGAGCTAACTCGACTGAGCTGAGGTTCTTACATACCCGTATAGGCTAATGTATTTTTGTTTCACTACAAGTTATTTACGCAAACTTGTTTATGAATCAAGTTAGTGTCTCTAACGAATTGCAGAGGGAGTCATGAATAGGTCGAAGTTGTGCTTCACATAGAACTATACTATTGTGGGCAGTTATTGCGAACATTCGTTTATTATTCAAGTAAGTATCTGTAAACGTGCATTTACAGGGGAAGTGATGGTGGGTGGTATTTGAGCTTCACATGTAACTATGCTATTATAGGCTGATGTTCTTTCCGCTATAACTTACTTGCGCCAATTCGTTTATTAATCAGTTAAGCTACTATCTGTAAGCATGCTTTGCAGGGGAAGTGATGGATGGGTGGTATTTGAGCTTCACATAGAACTATACTATTATAGGCTAATGTTCTTTCCCCTATAATTTACTTGCGCAAATTTGTTAATAATCAGTTAAGCTAGTATCTGTAAACATGCTTTGCAGGGGCAGTGATGGATGGGTGGTATTTGAGCTTCACATAGAACTATACTATTATTGGCTGATGTTCTTTCCCCTATAATTGCGCAAATCCATTTATTAATCAGTTAAGCTAGTATCTGTAAACGTGCTTTGCAGGGGAAGTGATGGATGGGTGGAAATTGAGCTTCACATGGAACTACACTATTATAGACTGATGTTCTTTCCCCTATAATTTACTTGCGCAAATTCGTTTATTAATCAGTTAAGCTAGTATCTGTAAACATGCTTTTCAGGGGCAGTGATGGATGGGTGGAATTTGAGCTTCGCATGGAACTACACTATTATAGGCTGATGTTCTTTCCCCTATAATTTACTTGCGCAAATTCGTTTATTAATCAGTTAAGCTAGTATCTGTAAACATCCTTTGCAGGGGCAGTGATGGACGGGTGGTATTTGAGCTTCACATAGAACTATACTATTATAGGCTAAATAAACTTGTTTAACGTTATCTTTAGTCAGTGTCCATATTCCTTTACGTATGCGCCGCTCTTCAATAATCTTTGTTTACGCCAACTAGGGCGACTGGGGTGCTCAAGTGGCCTGGTGCCTTGGTTCCCGCGCTGCAGACCTGGTGACGAGCAGTTCTTGCCTACTTGTGTATTGCTGCCCGTACAGCGGACTTAGTGGCCAGCTCTTCTATCAGCCTGCTGTCTTGCCGTCAACCTTGTGCCACCCGTTCTTGCGAAGTGGTATCTTGCTGTCAATTCTACGGGCCTAATGGCCAGCTGTTGTAAAGACCTGGTATCTTTCTATCCACCCTGCCGGCTTAGTGATCAGCTGTTCTAGCGGCTTGATCTAGCGCTTATCATAAGAATGCACGTGCCTTAAGGATTCGCATGAGGCAAAAGTCTGTTTATTTCTATCATAATTTCTTTACAAAAACGTCAAGTTGGACGAGTTCGTAGATCAACATCATCGAATACCTGCGTAGTGGGCATTGAGCGCTCGTTAGAAAACCCCCGGGTGGTCGAAACTAAACCGGAGTCTGGCACTACGCCGTGCCTCATAATCATATCTTAGATTTTGCACGCAAATTTGAATTGGAATTTTCGGCTTGGTTCAGGCAGCTCGGGAACTCGTAGCCGAGTCAAGTTTCCTGTCCCAGTTGATGAGGTGAGCACAATGCTTGCAACTGTTTTGACGTAATTACGCTCAATCAACCTTTCGTGTAACCACTATATGCGAAGTTCTATTACGCTGCTTTTTGCTGTAAGCGCTTCATTTTTGGTACCTGTGAAGTAGGCGTATCAATGGATAGTCAAATGCACTGCAGCTTCTTGTTCAGTGCAGCACGTCGCTGAATTTGATGTTGACGCGTAAAAAAAGTAACCTGTTCCTTCCGTATTACGAAACGCTATTCCAAACTGATAGTGAATTCAAGGAATACTGTGGGCAGCTAAGCTATACATCTGCCGAGCTATATATCTGCCGAGCTTTCGCCTTCTTACTGATTGCTTTCGTGGCACCATCGGTGGGAAAAAATTTCGAATCGGTAATACGCTGAAAAACGTGGGTCATGCAAAACAATAATAATAATAATCTTCAAGGCTCATATTGAAATCTGTTTGAAGCAACGCTTTTTTATTAAACGCTATACAACTAACGGCGACGTTGAATTTTATTCATACAATGAGTAAATTCATGCAATATTGATGCATAGGCTTCTCCTCGCACAATACGTATATTGGTGCGTCGCAGCGTTCGGAAGCTATTCCGAAAGGCAAACACCAAACCAGATGGGTGCACAGTGTTAATGTCTGTGTATCGATGCGACGAGGACAAGTGTGATGTGTGTTGCTTTTCGAGTAGAACGGTAATGACAGGGTTATGCAGTGAAAAGTACGACACATTCGTATTCATATGTACTCGGGTCGTATTAGAGACACTCGTAATCTTGATATAGCGTGGTTTTGAAGCTTTGCGAAGGTGGTCCCAGAGGACCATGTATCCTCTGCTGTATAACCTACGTCCTCAGGCCTCTGAATATCTGAAAAGCGATCGTATCATTATGGGAAGGAAGGGATTCTTCGCCGTAGGTCAAAGCACTAGAAAAGAATTTAGAACGATCGAGTTTACGTGGCCAGGCTGCTTTATTGGTGAGGCCAGGGTACCGCATAACATTTTGTTTCCTCATTTCTTTGTGGACAACTTTTGAAACATTTGTGTTCAATATGGACCTTCTGTCTTGTGTTCACGTCTGTTTGTAGCTTCCGGCAACTCCATTTTCACTTCTCTGTCGTTTCATACTCAGAGTTATTTTCTTACATTCTGTTACCAACCTATAATAATATAACAATAGTAATATTAGTAAAATACCATTACCTCTACTAATAGGCGTCCGTGACATTCTGAGGACGGCAACAAGATTGCGACACAACGACGGTGACATGATGACGGGGTGATGACTATGTCGTCGGTGGCATAACTAAATATCTGTGGGAGGAGAAAATGGCCACCATAGGCATGAATAGCGCATCCGTCGTCATTTATGATGATGCTTAACAGCGGTAGGGGTCGACAACGGCCTTGTGCACTGTTGAATGCGTCTGGTTGCAACTTTTACACGAACATAGCTTTCTTTCCCCTTTCGACCGTTTTTGTCGTTGTTCAGTGGTCGATGATTGATTTTCGGATTCGGCAAAGAAAACGTTCGTTCTTATTTCGTTCGTTCGTTTTTTTTTTTTCAATCATTCAGTCAATGGTTCGTTCGTTCGTTAGTTCGCTCCTGCAGTCTTTCGTTCGTTCATTTCTTCACTCTTTTGTTAGTTTGCTCCTTCAGTCATTCGTTAGGTTCTTAGTACGGGCTATTTATACGCTGATAATCATCGCCGATGATTTCTGCATTTTCTTCCTGCCACAGCAGTTAAGCACTTGTGCGACCAACGTCGCAGTCACAATCGCATCGTCATCATGTCGTCGTGACTTTGTAATCTTGTGGCTGTCATGCTCAGCATGTTGGTGTCATCGTCATCTTCTTTGTCATTGTCGTCAAGCCGTCATGGTAATCGTTTCCGTATCTCATTGTAGCCTTTACGGTGCTGTATTCTTTAAGCCGCTGAAGTGGTCGTCATCGCCATCATGTTGACGTCATAGTCAAGCTTTGTCGCTGTCGTCATGACCGCGTCGGCCGCGTGGTCGTCTTGCAGTGTTAGTCCTTGTGGCATGGTCGCAGTGTTTGTACTATCGCTGTCACCCTTCGGCGTCGCCGTCATTTTTGTCCTGCTTCAACGCCGTTTTCATTCCTGAGGTTGTGCGGACGTCGTCGTACCATTGCCTTCCTATTCTCTCTCTCTCGCACGCAGGCCAGATGGGCGCACACTCATGTGCACACACACTCGCACGATGTTATTAATTAGGTTTCGAGATAAGTAGGCGGGCAGGCAGGCGGCAACCCGCCGATCAGTCATAACCTGAAGTACCTAACCGGTGTAAAAGGAACACCTTTGATATTTACATTTCTCAGCTTTCGCAATTATTTAAATATGTATGTTAAAGCGAATCTTCCACTGCCCACTCGCCCGGGTTTAACGTGGCTGCTGCTGCTGAGTCGGTCGGTCGGGCGGACATATTTGTGGATATATGTATAGAAAACTATATCGGGTGATCATTATTATATTGTGCAGAATTTTTAAATATCGCGTGTGTCAGATGATGAAACCCATGCCGTCATCAGAATTGGTTCCTAGTGGATATGCCTTGCAACCTAATCACAACATGTGCCATAAACTGATCTTCGTGAACTTTCGCCGATTAGTTGATTGTACGTCGGTTTTTTGTGAAATTATTGTCAGCTTCTTGAAATACTTCAGATGGCGGAATGAAATTACGCCGTCTTCCACAAGAGTTTTTTAGAAATTCTGTAAAACGTACGAATGATCACCTGTATGTGTGTCGAGTGCAGGCACCATCAAACAGGCTTATATAACCTCTGCATGCTGACCACCAATAAGGTAGTAGTAAGATAGTAGTGATTAGGAGTAAATTCCTACATAACACCTTAACATCTAATACAGGCACTCAAGTATCCTTGAAGTTCACAGACGTCGATATGATTGGCACATTATATTTTAGTGATCACTTAGGGAACTTGATTGATTATATGACACTGTGTATGCGCCACTGGGCGTGTCAATTCTCGGCCGAACCTCCAGAAACTGTGGTACAGTGTCCATAATGTAACTAGACGTGCGTAATACCTTTTTGTGCATACACATTTTATCGCCATATTTCCCTCGCGAAGCATAAGAAAATGTTTGACCATGTGACATCGCTGCGTTGATGTTTGACGCTGTGTAGCTACTTGATTTAGTGTTTGAAATGCAGCAAAGCTTTTGAATATTGTGTTATTTATTTATTTATTTATTTATTTATTTATTTATTTATTTATTTATTTATTTATTTATTTATTTATTTATCCATCATACCTTACAGGCTTCTGCATGGAGCATTGACTAAGGGTTAACATGATAAAATAAGCAAGCAAACGGATCCAAAGGCAGAGTAACAATATTTGCGAAGCTGCACTGCAACATAAAAAATGTTTCATGACCGCAGCCATACCCAAGGAAAAAAATATAGCCGTCATCACCCCCCATAAGCCTATTTATGTACTCTCCCAGAGATTTTCATAACCTTTGACTTGCGCCAGCTGATTGCATATGAAGTCTGCCCCCAACTTTCTATTTTTATCACGCCACCTAATCTCCTGCGGTTCTGGACTGCACTTCCCTTGGCACTCAGTCTGTAAACTTTAATGCACCTCCCGTTATCTCCCCTACGCGTTACGTGGACCGTCCAGCTCCACATTTTCCTCTTAATATTTACGCATACATTGGCTGCCCGATGTCTGCTAACTAATCCACATCTCATTCTTCTTGTCTCTGAACAATATTCCTAACATTTTTCCGCACAAGTTAATCCCCAAGTATGCTCCTTATATTTGGTGCCCATACCCTTTTCAAGGATAGCGTGTAGGGGTTGGAGGGACGGACTTCGGGATGAAAACCAAACTTGGGAGGGTTTATTTTACATTATATACAGAGAGGTGAGACTCAAGTAACATTCGTACAGACATTACGGGCCAGCAGCAACTCGGACGCTGCGGCCCGCGGCAAGAAGTTCGAGAGAGGTGAATCAGTGAATCAGGGACTGTCCCAGAATGCTCAGGTCTCTCTGGAAGGCTTCTTATAAACCCTTCGAGCACTGGAAGACACGTCATGTTCGACCAATGGGAGAGTCCGCTCAGATGACGCCACTTTCCGCCAATGGTAGGCGCCCGTGCGATGGTGTCATACCCGGCGAAGGGAGTCGGCGCCTGGTCCTCCTCTCTTGATCACTTGATCTTCCTGCGCTCTTGCCTCGCAGAATCGCAATCCACTTCTTCTAAGGTGGAGAAGGAGGGGGGGCGCTCATGCTCCATTCTACAAGGGTTCACCTGCTCCCGGTGCTACGGCCCCTCAGCGGTAGCAATTGTCTTCTTCAAAGGCGATGAAGAGGTACGCTTGGGCCTTCCCGGCACGTCTGGCTGTCACGGCGAATTACCGCCGTCTTGGTTTGGCACCCACTTCACTTCCAACAATGCCGTGCTATCCCCTCGCTTTCTGGAAGAGTCAAGCAGAGAATAGCTACCGCGGCTTACAAACTTGTTGGCTCGTCCGCTCCTCTGGAATGTGCTGCGATTCGAAGTGGTTTGGGGAACTCGAAGTAGCCTCAGGAAACGGCGCCATATCTAACAAGCGGTAAGTTATGATTTCGCAACGCGTACCGTATGGGATCCAACTGATTTTACTTTGCTGTAAATTTACTTGCCATGATCAAAGTCAGTTAGGCTATCCCATTTCCTTAATGTCCATTGATATTCAACCTTCGTCTTAATCTGTCGGCTGAGCTACACCATAGCAGTCATGCATTACGTCACTTACGAATTCCCATAATCGAAAAAGAATTGCATAGCGTAATGATATGCACGTTATAATTTTGGCACCAATAATCTCGCGGGATTATAGCCACGACTTGATCCTTTTAGCGAATCTTATCACAAGCACTGCAGTCCTTAATGTAGAATAGGTGGAAGGTGAACTCTGATATTCGACAATCGGGGATCACGTAAGCAAATGTGCGAAGTTTGTTAAGCAAGGTCGAATGAGCGTATGCAATATGTCAGAAGAATATGTTGCCGTCCAGCTTCCAGGCGCACAGTCATCGTCGAAATTAGAGACTCACACGAATCTTGCATATTCATAACAATAAAATAAAATGAGAGAGATATTTGAGGTAAACTACGGCGCTTCGGTTTGCGATGTGCTAGCATCGCAGGGCTTCGGTTGTCTCCTGTCAGGAGTCGCGGTATCGTGGCCTTTGCGGAATTGGAGCTTAGGCCCTTCTTCACAACCTGCTATATTGCGCTTTGTTCGTGCGTTTTGCTTTTTTCTCTAATGAGACAAAGCATATATTTGTGACTTTTTCATAATTATTCATTTGTTCGTAGCTGGTGCTGTCCTTGCGTGCTTCGATCGGGTTCGCCTGTTTCCTGCACACGACCGAGGGCGGTTATGGCGCTCTGCGAAGCTGGCTATCATCGCGAGGTGTCAAGAGTGCTGTCGGCTGTATACATCATTGAGTCCGGGGTGTGAGTCTGGCGAAAGTGGAACTATCTCCACAATTGGTCGCTTCATAATACACACCTAAATTTACAACATGCCAACAGAAAAATAAAAAGATATTATCAACGGCGGACACATTTAGGACTTGTCGTTCTGTCCTGTCGTCGCTAGGTTGCAGCTGACGCAGTCACGCGCAACCTGGTACAAGTAGCGAAGTCTTTCTCTGCGCGACAAATAAAAAAGAACGAAAAGAACTGATGGCATATTGAGTTACACTTCTTGGAGTACCCAAGACATTTGATGACTGAAATTTTGGGGTAGATCACTGCGGCGTTTGACGTAGTGATCAGAGTAGAACCTCATGGTTTCCTTTGCCCACCTTTGTCTGTGTGCTCCTCACATACGCGTGTAATGTTTTCTTCTTTATTTATTTCATCGGTACCACGAACGAACGGCACGAGATCGACCTGATTGTGTCGTGGACCCATCTGTCAAGCAGTGACATTGCTGGCCTTTCCTGCATTCTCACCAGGACCAGCGTGGGAAGCAGCACGATGGCCGACTCTACCAGCCGCAGCAGCAAGGTTAGTGCATCGAAGACGCGCCTTCTTGCGTCCTAATCTTTCCGAATACTTTCACTCTGCAAAGGAAACTGCGTAAAAACAATTTCACCCACACTCGAGGACGCCAACGGTTCTTATGACGCTTAGGAAGGTAGCGTGAAGAAGACGCTATAATAAAGAAAAAGAAAGCATAATTAGTGCAGTCACAATTATGATTATCCAATCTTATGATTAAAAATATGCTAACTGGGTACACTTGAGCTGACCCAGTGAAGCATCGCATGAGGAACATGGTACAAGTGGAAGAAATGCGTTGCCTAACAATTCAATGTTCATTGAAAATTAGCTTGAAAGCACGTTCGTTGTTCACAGTATGAATTTGACTCAACTTTCCAATGAACTTTCAGTTCTCAGACATGATTCGTGTGCGCTACTTCAGTGGCTATATTTTCACTCCAGCACCCCCGCAGAAAGGTGTCTTCTCGATGGACTTCGCTTTGCTGTCGTATTCTCTAATACAGTTTGTAAAAATTAGTCTGGAGCTCCCCTTTAAGACGTCCCTCAGAATCCCCGAGTTGTTTTGGAACATACACCATAACTTAGATATGCAGCAAAAGGAAGCACATTAGGCACATTACGTCGATAGCGACGCAAGCCAGTTCGAAGTTATAAAACTGCCATGCGTGTTTGCCATTGGCCGTTGTATTAATCGAACCCGCACATTTTCGAACGAAAACACAAAAACTAAGAGATGGCGGAGTTGGTCCCGTGTTCGTTTTCAAGTAACGAGTCGTAGCTCATTGAGCCGACTGACTCAATACTGATAGCCTAAGATAACGGCACAACGCTGCCTGCAACGATATTAGTTCTGTGTACTGCGGTGTATTACAGTTGTAACTTGCAATCAGTGTGGGTTGTATTTTTGGAAACTTCACCTAGTTCGCGATATGTTTGTTTGTCTGTTAGTTTCTTAATCTGTATTTTGCATGTTTCACGCCTATATGGTTCATGGAGTAGTACAAGGTCTAAAGTCTAGAACGTTGAACTGCTGTGCTGAGGAAACGAGTTTCGTTACCAATTTTCAGACCAACCTGCGTCCCTGAGTTGGCGACCTGTATGTGCCACTCGTCAATGAACTCCATCTGGAGTCACTGTGCATGTTCCACTGGGTATACGACGCCCATGAATGAATTTTCTTAGCGCCAACAATGAACACTGGGCTGTTTTAGCGGCCTGGTGACCTGGTGGCCAGCAGTTATTGAGCACAGACATCTCGATGCCCAGCCTGTGGGCCAGCTGGTCAGCTCTTCTATCGGCCTGGTGTCTTGGTGCCCGCACTGCAGACTTGGTGACCCTCTGTTCTGGAGGCCTGGTGACTGCCCATGCTGTGGACCTGGTGGCCAGCTGCTCTAGCTACCTGGTATCATGCTGCCCGCTCTGCTAGCCTGGTACCCAGGTCTTTTAGCGGTCTGGTATCTTGTTGCCCGCCTTACGGACCAAGTGGATGGCAGTCCTGGCAGGCAGCCTGGTTTGTTGTTGCCTGTCCTGTGGGACTGGCGGATATTCTGGCGACATGGTCTGGTGCCGATCAAAAGATCGGGCTTGCGGTATAGACTCGCATGAGTAAAAAGGTTGTTTCTTTCTATCGCAATTTCTTTATAAAGAACTGCTGGTTGGGTTAGTTGGTGGGTTAACATTTCCAAATTAGCGACTCTGCTGACTTCGTTCCTATGTTTAGTTTCGGCCATTTCCCTGTATATAAATGTCGCGCTCGACTCAGTAATCGGTTATGTAGGCAACCCCGATATCGCGGCTGGTTTTCGCCTAGGCTACCGTTTTACCTTTGTCTATGCCTGTACTTGCACGCAAGAGTGCTTACCTGCTTTGCGCTGTATAAAATGAAAGACCCGTACCAACTAGCTCACGCGCAAGCCCTTCTGAAACTTCACTCTGTTCGTGATAGATTTGTCTGTCTGTCTTTTACCTTGTTAATCCTTATCTGACTTCTTTAACTCAACCTTGGGTCAGCGAGTAGTCCACGGTCTGATGTGTAGGACAACCTGGAAGATGCGCTAAGTGAACAGGATTCGCGACCAAGCTTCAGACCAACTTGTGTCACTCAATTTGTGACAGTGTGTGCCGCTCTGCAATGAACTTATTCACGCTATCTTGGGTGACTGCGTATGTGCCTTTAGATATGTGGCGCTCACGAACGAACTTTTCTTCACGCTAACTAGGGTTACTGGGTTGTTCTAGCGGCCTGTTGTCTTAGTCCCTCGCCTGCGGGCCCGGTGGCCAGCAGTTCCAGTGCACTGTTATCTTGCTGCCCGCCCTATGGACCTGGTGGTCAGCTCGTCCATCAGCCTGGTGTCTCGCTGCCCGTTTTGCGGATCTGGTGACCTCCCGTTCCAGCGAAGTGGTATCATGCTGCCCACCCTGCAGATCTGGCGGCCAGCTGTTCCGGTAACCTGGTATATTGTTGCTCAATCTACGATACTGATCAGCAACTGTGGTAGCAACCTGCTGCGTTGATGCCCACCCTATACGGTACTGATTGGTAACTGTTGGACAGCGACCTAGCTACCTGCTAGGTCGCTGTCCACCATACGAGCCTGGTGGCCAGCTCCTCTAGCGACCTGGTTTGCTGCTGATCAGAAGGTCACGCGCGCGCTATCCTAAATTCTTTAATAAACATCAAGTTGGGTCAACGTCCTCGACTTCAGCATCTATATTGACATCAATCTTTTTGCGATGTTTCAGTATGGCTATTTCTTTCTATTTCAACACGGCCATTCTCCGTAAGAACGCGCCATTTAGCCAGCACATATATCGCAGATTCCTTTCGCACTGACTGACATTTTGACAATGTTAATCTGGTTCAGTGTACAAGTGCTTAACTGTTCTAGGGAATAGCCTTAGCTCATACTGTCCGAACGAAATTCGTTCTTCTCATTTGAAGTCAACATAAAGTGAATACGACGGCTGCTCGTCTACGTAGGACGTTACCGTGGCTCTTGATTCGAACAAACCGCCATCGTGGTGCAGCGGCTTTGACGTCGTGTGCCTAAGCCCGAAAGCTCGTGATCTAATCTCAGCGGCCATGGCTAGATTTCGTTGGGGGTAAGTGCAAATACGCCACTTTCTGAGCAGAGTTCACCATAAAGAACCTTAGCTGGTCGGAATTAATCAGAAGTTTGACACTAGGCCTTGTATAATCATATCGTGGTTCTTGCACGTAAAAGACTGCAGAATGGGTGCAGTCTTTGTATCGACTGTTTTCGTCAAATGTCGGGGTTCGGGATCGACAAACGAAGTGTTGGTTCGATCATTCGTTAAGTCAACGTATCATGGGTACAATCGTTCATTAGTTATATCGTTCACCTTTCGTTAGCTAGCATAACTTAATCACCCTACGTGGATTTACAGGAGGAATCATCCATGCGTTGAATATCAGCTGTTCAGAAAAGTGAAACAACACAGTGGAGTGGATATTCTAATGGGCTACAAATTTCTGCTTTTAACGGGGAAAGAAATTCACGAAAGTTCGTTTATTCCTCGCGTAAATCATTGTAAAAAAAGTGCATTGGCAGGCTGAATAATATATGCGTTGAATCTGAGCTGTCGCGGGTAGTGATAAAACATCGTGGCGCGATTATACTAAAAGCCTATAGGCTACTGCTTTTAACGTGGAAACAAATTTACGCAAATACGTTTATTCATCGCGTAAGCAATTGTCTGAAAAAGTGCATCTGGTGGGGGAATGAAATACGCATTCAAACTGAGCTGAGAGGAAAACGATAAAACATGATCGCTCCTTAATTCTGAAGGGCTAGAAGCTTCTACTTTTAACATGGCAAATAATTTGCGGAAATCCGTATATTCATCGCGTAAATAATTGTCTCAGAAAGTTACTTTCAGGTGGGAATGATATATGCATTGAATCTGAGCATTTAGGGAAAGTGATAAAACACGGTGGCGCCAAGGCTATAAAGGGTAGAGAATTCTACTTTTAAAATTGGAAATAATTTGCGGAAATTTGATTATTCATCGCCTAAATACTTCTCAGATAGGGACTTTCAGGTAGGAATGATCTATGCGTTGAATCTGAGCTGTTAGGAAAAGCGATAGAACACGGTATCGCTAATATTCGAAAGGGCCGGACACTTCTGCTTTTAGCATGGCAAATATTTAGGGCAAATTCGTTTATTCAGTGCGTAAATAATTGTCAGAAAAAGTCACTTCCAGTGGGGAATTATCTGTGCGTTGAATCTGGGCTCTTAGAGGAAAAGGGATGGAACGCAGTGGCGCTAATATTCCAAAGGGCTAATGCGTTCTGCTTCTAACGGGGAAACTAATTTTCGCAAATTCGTTTACTCATGGCTGATATGTCTGAAAAAGGGGAGTTGAGGGTGAGAATGATCTATGCGTTCATTCGGTGCTGTTAGCGAAAGTGATAGAGGTGGCGTTGATATTCTAAAGGGCTAGAGGCTTCCCCTTTTTACGTGGCAAATTATTTGTGCAGATTGGTTTGTCAGTCGGGCAAATGATTGTCTCAGAATGTGACATTAAGGTAGGAATGATCTATGCGTTGAATCTGAGCTGTTAGGAAAAGCGATAGAACACAGTGGCGCTAATATTCTAAAGGGCTAACGCGTTCTGCTTCTAAGTGGGAAACTAATTTTCGCAAATTCGTTTACTCATCGCTGAAATGTCTGAAAAAGGGGAGTTGAGGGTGAGAATGATCCATGCGTTCATTCGGTGCTGTTAGCGAAAGTGATAAAGAGGTGGCGTTGATATTCTAAAGGGCTAGAGGCTTCCCCTTTTTACGTGGCAAATTATTTGTGCAGATTGGTTTTTCAGTCGGGCAAATGATTGTCTCAGAATGTGACATTAAGGTAGGAATGATCTATGCGTTGAATCTGAGCTGTTAGGAAAAGCGATAGAACACAGTGGCGCTAATATTCTAAAGGGCTAACGCGTTCTGCTTCTAAGTGGGAAACTAATTTTCGCAAATTCGTTTACTCATCGCTGAAATGTCTGAAAAAGGGGAGTTGAGGGTGAGAATGATCTATGCGTTCATTCGGTGCTGTTAGCGAAAGTGATAAAGAGGTGGCGTTGATATTCTAAAGGGCTAGAGGCTTCCCCTTTTTACGTGGCAAATTATTTGTGCAGATCGGTTTGTCAGTCGGGCAAATGATTGTCTCAGAATGTGACATTAAGGTAGGAATGATCTATGCGTTGAATCTGAGCTGTTAGGAAAAGCGAAAGAACACAGGGGCGCTTTTTTTTTTTTTTGGGGTTTTACGTGCCAAAACCACTTTCTGATTATGAGGCACGCCGTAGTGGGGGACTCCGGAAATTTCGACCACCTGGGGTTCTTTAACGTGCACCTAAATCTAAGTACACGGGTGTTTTCGCATTTCGCCCCCATCGAAATGCGGCCGCCGTGGCCGGGATTCGATCCCGCGACCTCGTGCTCAGCAGCCTAACACCATAGCCACTGAGCAACCGCGGCGGGTAACACAGGGGCGCTAATATTCTAAAGGGCTAACGCGTTCTGCTTCTAAGTGGGAAACTAATTTGCGCAAATTCGTTTATTCATCGCTTCCATAATTGTCTGAAAAAGGGGACTTGAGGGTGAGAATGATCTATGCGTTCATTCGGTGCTGTTAGCGAAAGTGATAAAGAGGTCGCGTTAATATTCTAAAGGGCTAGAGGCTTCCCCTTTTTACGTGGCAAATTATATGTGGAAATGTGTTCGTTAGTCGAGTAAATAATTGTCTCAGAAAGTGACTTTCGGGTGGGATTGATCTATGCGTTGAATCTGAGCTGTTAGGAAAAGCGATAGAACACAGTGGCGCTAATATTCTAAAGAGCTAACGCGTTCTGCTTCTAACGGGGAAACTAATTTGCGCTAATTCGTTTATTCATCGCTTACATAATTGTCTGAAATAGGGGACTTGAGTGTGTGAATGATCTATGCGTTGATTCGGTGCTGTTAGCGAAAGTGATAAAGAGGTCGCGTTAATATTCTAAAGGGCTAGAAGCTTCGCCTTTTTACGTGGCAATTTATTTGTGGAAATTCGTTCGTTAGTAGAGTAAATAACCGTCTCAGAAAGTGACTTTCAGGTGGGATTGATCTATGCGTTGAATCTGAGCTGTTAGGAAAAGCGATAGAGCACAGTGCCGCTAATATTCTAAAGCGCTAACGCGTTCTGCTTCTCACGGGGAAACTAATTTCCGCAAATTCGTTTATTCATCTCTTACATAATTGTCTGAAAAAGGGGACTTGAGGGTGAGAATGATCTATACGTTTTTTCGGTGCTGTTAGCGAAAGTGATAGAGGTCGCGTTAATATTCTAAAGGGCTAGAGGCTTCTCCTTTTTACGTGGCAAATTATTTGTGGAAATTCGCTTGTTAGTCGAGTAAATAATTTTCTCAGAAAGTGACTTTCAGGTGGGATTGATCTATGCGTTGAATCCGAGCTGTTAGCAATAGCGATAGAACACAGTGGCGCTAATATTCTAAAGGGCTAACGCGTTCTGCTCCTAACGGGGAAACTGATTTGCGCAAATTCGTTTTTTCATCGCTTGAATACTTGTCTGAAGAGGGGGACTTGAGGGTGAAAATGATCTATGCGTTGATTCGGTGCTGTTAGCGAAAGTGATAAAGAGGTGGCGTTAATATTCTTAAGGGCTAGAGGCTTCTCCTTTTTACGTAGGAAATTATCTGTGGAAATTCGTTTGTTAGTCGAGTAAATAATTTTCACAGAAAGTGGCTTTCGGGTGGAATTGATCTATGCGTTGAATCTGAGCTGTTAGCAATAGCGATAGAACACAGTGGCGCTAATATTCTAAAGGGCTAACGCGTTCGGCTTCTAACGGGGAAACTAAGTTGAGCAAATTCGTTTACTCATCGCTTACATAATTGTCTGAAAAAGGGGACTTGAGGGTGAGAATGATCCATGCGTTGATTCGGCGTGGTTAGGAAAAGTGATAGAGGTAGCGTTAATATTCTATAGGGCTAGGGGCTTCCCCTTTTTACGTTTCAAATTATTTGTGGAAATCCGTTTTGTTAGTCGAGTGAATAATTGTCTCAGAAAGTGACTTTCAGGTTGGGTTGATCTATGCGTTGAATCTGAGCTGTTAGGAAAAGCGATAGAACACAGTGGCGCTAATATTCTAAAGGGCTAACGCGTTCTGCTTCTAACGGGGAAACTAATTTTCGCAAATTCGTTTACTCATCGCTGAAATGTCAGAAAAAGGGAAGTTGAGGGTGAGAATGACCTATGCGTTCATTCGGTGCTGTTAGCGAAAGTGATAAAGAGGTAGCGTTAATATTCTATAGGGCTAGAGGCTTCCCCATTTTACGTGGCAAATTATCTGTGGAAATTCGGTTGTTAGTCGAGTAAACAATTTTCTCAAAAAGTGACTTTCAGATGGGAACGATCTATGCGTTGAAGCTGAGCTGTTAGGAATAGCGATCGAACACATTGGCGCTAATATTCTAAAGGGCTAACGCATGCTGCTCCTAACGGGGAACCCGCCGTGGTTGCTCAGTGGCTATAGTGTTGGGCTGCTGAGCATCAGGTCGCGGGATCGAATCCTGGCCACGGCGGCCGCATTTCGATGGGGGCGAAATGCGAAAACACCCGTGCACTTATATTTAGGTGCACGTTAACGAACCCCAGGTAGTCGAAATTTCCGGAGTCCTCCACTACGGCGTGCCTCGTGATCAGAAAGTGGTTTTGGCACGTTAAACCCCATAATTTAATTTTAATTTTCCTAGCCGGGAAACTAATTTGTGCAAATTCGTTTTTTCATCGCCTAAATAATTGTGTGAATAAGGGGACTTGAGGGTGAGAATGATCTATGCGTTGATTCGGTGCTGTTAGCGAAAGTGATAAAGTGGTTTCGGTAATATTCTGAAGGGCTAGAGGCTTCGCCTTTTTACGTGACAAATTATTTGTTGAAATTCGTTTGTTAGTCGAGTAAATAATTGTCTCAGAAATTGACTTTCAGGTGGGATTTATCTATGTGTTGAATCTGAGCTGTTAGGAATAGTTACACAAACACATTGGCGCTAATATTCTAATGGGCTAATGGGTTCTGCTCATAACGGGGAAACTAATTTGCGGAAATTCGTTTTTTCTTCGCTTAAATAATTGTTTGAAAAAGGGAATTTCAGGTGGGAATAATTTATGCGTTGAATCTGAGCTGTTAGGAAAAGTGATAAAGGAATATTCTAAAGGCTATAGACGTATGCTTCTTAAGGGGAAGCCAATTTATGCAATTTCGTTTATTCGTCGCCTAAGTAATTATCAGTAAATGTTTATTTAATGGGGAATGATCTATGCTGTCAATCTTAGTTGTTAGAAATTATAAAGCAAATGGAGAGTTTATTCTAAAGAGCTATAGGATTCTGCTTTTAACACGGAAAGTAGTTTCTGCAAATTCGTTTTTTTTTATCGCGTAAGTAATTTTCAGTGAAAGTGCATTTACTGTAGGAATGATCTATGCGTTGAATCTCATCTGTTAGAATAATCTCTCCACCGTGTTTTAAAGCTTCTAAGGGGCTATTAGCTTCTTGTTTTAACGAAGATAGTTATTTACAGAAATTCGGTTATTCATCGAGTAAATAATTGTCAGTAATAGATTATTTCCTGGGGAATGATCTATGTGTTGAATCTGAGATGATTGAACTTTTAAAGTTAGCGGAGATATTATTCTATAAGGGCTATAGGCTTCTGGCTTTAACGTGGAAAGTAACTCATGGAAATTTGTTTTTTTTTATCGAGTAAGTAATTGTCAGTAAAAGTGCATTTGCTGGTGGAATGATCTATGCTTTTAATCTGAGCTGTTAGAAGTTATCAAACACGGCGGAGAAAATATTCTCAAGTGTTATGGGCCTCTGCTTTTAACGCGGAAAGTAACTTACCCAGAATCGTTTATTCGTCACGTAAATAATTGTTATTAAAAAGGCATTTGCTGGTGGAATGATGTATGTACTGAATTTAGCTGTGAGAAGTTATAAAATAAGGCGAAGAGAATATTTAAATTCTTATAGGCTTTTGCTTTTAACGCGGAAAGTAATTTACGCAAATCGTTAATTTATAGCGTTAATCATTGTCAATAAAATTTATTTCCAGGAGGAATGATCTATGCGTTGAATCTGAGCCGTTTGATTTTATAAGACAACCGGAGAGATTATTTTAAAGGCTATATGCTTCTGATGTCAAAGCGCAATGTAATTTACACAAACAAGTTTATTCATCACGCAATGAAATGTCAGTAAATGTGTACTAACGATATCTCCAGTAGACTTTCTCTTCTTTTAATCTTTCCGTCCCCTTTTTCCTTTCCCCAGTGTAGGGTAGCCAACCGGGCTCAGTCCAAGTTAACCTCCCTACCTTTCCTTTATCATTTGCTCTCTCTCTTGAGGGGGAATGACATTCACTCATGAATGAATGAGTGACATTGTATGTCATCTGACTTCTCCGTCTGTGAATTATTCTTTCCATAAAAGTCGTCCAGCTAGATTTAATTCTTTAATTTTAGCCCTAGCTTTATGGGAGCATGTGCTGCCGTCAACTTTCTTTGCCTATCCGCCAACGCAGTTGGCAGTATATTAAAGTAGTGTGCCGGTCCACACGGCTGTTTACTGCAGACGGCGATCCACCTCGCGTCGTTATGGTGAAGATGTCATAGTTGGGTCGATGGACCGTCATGATGACGATGCCCGCCTTGGTGGCCTGTTGGACAAAATCAGTTTAGGACGTCAGTCAAAAATGGGTTGGTTTAGCAAGGCTACATCTGCATGAAGGATATAAACATCACTGAAGTTAAATGTGTCATCAGCAGCAGGCATCATCATCAGTAGACATTTCACCCGCAAATTCAATCCAATAGGCATTGGGAAGTGCTATTAGCAGTTAAGAGTAGGCGACAACATATGGTGCCATTTATTTTCATGGAATGCCACTGTCAGTTTTGCACAGAGGTCGGGGGTTTGCTTCGCATTGAGTGATGTCGTATAAAGAACAGCGGATAGGTCGTTTTCATAGACTGCCCACAGCCGTCGCACCTATTACCTGGTGTATTGTAGGGGCAAAGTTGTTTCAAATGTTTCATGCTGGTTATGCTATATAACACTACTAACGACTGCAAAAGGTTTTGACAGTCATGTCAAAGACAAACCTAAAGGTAAGGCTCTTTCGCACTAGCTTTTATATGGACCCATGCTGTAGTGCTTGCAGGCCATATTAGTACCCCTGTGGTAATCCGTTGTTTATTGAAATAAAGGAATGAATGGCACAAACTTACTCCTGATTGCTCTCTAATGGGGCTGTAACTGTTTAGCCTGGTCAATTATTCAATAAACTCATCATTCTCACTGTTGCCTTGGCATCATCCCAGGTCAACCTGACTTCTTTAGCAGCGAGGTGAATATCTCCTGCAGCATGCTTGTGTCAAGCCACATGTAGCAGCTGCGAGCAACGTACGTGACACAGTGTTCATGCCACTGGCAAGGCTGCAGCACACTCTGTTGTCCTCGCGCAGCCGGATGCTCCATTTTGGATGTCGGTTGGCCAGGATGTCCAGCAAGGTTGAACCTTCTTGCTCAGCATTTCTAAGTGCAAAAGTATGTTGTTTAATTGGCTCGGCCGCTGATATTTGCAGATGTGTACGTTTTGCTACATTTTCACATTTCATGTCAGCGATGCACCGTTTCTACATTGCACACTAACAATAAACGACCTGTGGATGTAGATGTCAATCTAAACAAATGCATCGCTTTGGCTAATCCGACACGCAAGGCTGCGCGCTAAGACTTATTCAATATGCGTGAGGTCTAAAATATGTGTAAAAATTATACAAAGCGAGTTTCAACTTCTGAAATCAGCGACAACAAACTCTAAGGCAGCCGCGTCCGCAGACCGAACTCGGCACGCCTTCAACGGCCGCATTGCTGGCAGGAGAGAGCGCTCAGGCTTGCTCATCCGGTGGTCGATGATTGCGACGTGGCTTCCAGGTACGACAATGCTACCATGAAGAAGCCAGCCGCGATCGACGAAACGCCTAACCGACGCAGACTCAACATGGGTGCAGCTGCACAAATCGAAGGACGAAAGCCCCGGCACCCTTCCAAAGCGTTGCCAGCGGCATTCGACAGAGCGCAGCACAGAAAAGTGAAAAAGTCGGATTAGAAACGAACGCATGCTGTAAACTACTTTTCATTGGTGAGCTGAACATTTTCGGTCTAATCCTGAGCTTCGGAATAATTTGCTAGTACTGAAATAAGTAAATAACAATTGGGGGCAGCATCAGCGTAGTTTCAAACATGAACAATTCTGAAAATACTCGGACATATCGTCCCGTTCCCAAGTTCACCTGCATTTGTTTATGCGATTTGAATTAAGACACCAAAACCTACACTAGAGACTATTGCTACATGCTTAAACAGAGGCTACATAGCAATTATATTCCGTGTACCTACCTCACCAGAAATTCAATTCGGTTATTTTTTGACCAGGTTTGTATTTATGCTGATGGTATAGTGGTTCACAATTAAAATCTAGTTAAAGCCCATTGGCTAAACTTAGGCCCTCAAGTTAACAGTACGTAATTGCGGGTCTGCGTATGAAACATCTCCTTCAGCTAGCTTAATGTGAGCCTTGCAATCGGAGCAGATAAGAAGCACTCGTTTCTGTATCGGAATTCATACTCCGCCGATTCATTACTTGGACTCGTTCACGCCTAGGTTCATGAGCTTCACGTTCGAGGTGCTGATGGGTATACCAAGGGTAGTCTTCACTAACTTTCTCATCATAGTGTTTAGGTTGTTCAGCTCGGCCTGCGGCCATTTAAATAGACCTGCCACGTAGGTGAAGTGACAGCGAGCGAAGGCGTGCACTAGCCTTAGAGCGCTGTCCTCACCCAGGCCTCTGTGTCTGTTGCTGATTCTCTTTAGTAACCTGATGACTTGGTCCGTCTTGTTTGAAATGTGTTGAATGGCATTCAGGTTGGTACCTCCCGCAGCGATGTGGAAGTCTAAAACTTCAATCTTTTCCACCTGCTTGATAGCGGATCCGTCGTGACAGTGTAAGATAATCTTGGGTTCCTCCCCGGGGACGTAGCCCTTGGGTCTTCGACCCCTGAGCCGATGTTTTAGGACCAAAAGCCCCGACTTTGCCGCCGAACAGTTGAGTCCCATCTCGCCTAGCGTGCTTTCCACGGCGTGTATGCTCTCCTGCAGTCTGGTCTCCATTTGGCCTACGTTACTGTTGGCGCTCCATATGTTTTGTGCCGGAAGAAATTGCCAGCTCTCTCAAATCTTTTTTTTACAGTTGCGGAGCAGCGTGCTCACTGGAAGTGGCGATTATGACGAGCATGTCTCCACCACGGACTTCGAACGACTGTCCCTCGACCAGGAACAAGTTGGTATGTGGTCCGCTGCACAGCCGCTGACCCAGCCTCGAGTGGTCCTGCTCAAACGTCAGCTCTGGAGTCTGTGTAAAAGCGGCCACGTTTATGTTCACGATGAAGTGGCCATTGGCACCATTGCCCACAAATATGGACAACGCGTTGTTACGTGCGCGCACACACACGTGCACACGCATACGCGCACACACGCATACGAACACGCATACGCACACACGCACACACAGACACAGGAAAGAGCGCTGGCCATGAGGCCAGAAGACGACAATGACGACGTGTAACGCCGGTGACATGCACGATGACTGTCGTGTCAAGTGCCGTGAGCTGAACTAATTTAGTGTTGGCAGAGGCAGGTCCTGGTTAGTCTAAGGAGAGCTGTAGGTAGGGCAGTGGGAGGAGAGATCATCGAAATACAGCACCTATAGGACCGGGGCTTACCTAGCTGTCCAATAGGTAAAGGCATAGGAAAGACAAGCAGTAGAATGTTCGTTGAACGCCGTAGTTGGGATAGATAGCTGGTGGAACAGAAAACTAGAAGTTTCGGGAAAGTGTCTAAGCATGACGCGAGTGCCCCGCCTTCTTCCGCCTTGGAACGCACTTCTACCGTCCTTGTCGTTCGCTGTACGTCCGTTCTTCACCGAACGGGACGTAGCCTAACCTAAGGCTAACTTGCTCTAATTACCCCCTAGCTATTGTTTGTTCTGGCGCTGGTTTCACCGTGGAAATTTATTAAGTATGAAGTATTACCGCGTAAGGGCAGGCCGGGTTTAAATGGGCACGTTTAAGTGTTCCAAGTTGCCCGCTGCGCGTAGTAGCATCAGCTGCGCATCGCCGTTACGAAGGCCTGAAGCGGAAAAAGGAAGGGAGCAATGTATAGCAAGTTTCCACGCTGCCGCCGCCGAAGCACCAATCGGCATCGTTTGCATGTTACTGACGGCGCAAACTAATAAACGTGCAGCATTCGTCGCAACTCTTACTACCAACAGCGTTCGTAGACGAAAGATGGCGGGGCAGTATTGATCTGTTGTAAAACGCGCAATGTGAGTGTGGTTACTATCGGCTGGTCAAGCTGGTGTAGCGAAGTCTGCCGAGGCAACCAGCCTGGAGCGGATTGTCCGAGTTTCGCTTACTTGAAAGCTGGTTGAGTGTCCATACCCATAGAAATTGAGACCCGAGGGCTACAACACTGGTAATCGGTGTGCCCAGTGTTGCATTCCTGCACGAGCGTTTGCCGGAAGTACGTAATTTCTCTGAAGTTAAAATGAACTGTTTCGCTTACTTCAGCCTCTTTATTAAATTGGTTCGATAAATATAGACAGTAGCAGGAGGAAAAACCGCGCTCATTCAAGCACCCTTGTTGATGTTCCGCTACTGACCGCGTATAGATATCTTTTATTTGACCAAATAGGGCAGCCCGAAAACAGTGAAAATAATGTTTCTATTGAAAATCACGTTTGCGAAAAAGGTGATCTCGCACTACGTTTGCGAGTTCCACCCGCCGCACAGCAGTGGAAAATTTGAGATATTCGCAAGAGTGTTTGTTAACCGCATAGTGTTTTCACCAAGTCACCAAGGTGGTTAAGGAGCTTTTTAACCCTGTAATGCCTAACGCGCTTTCTGTATACTGCGCTGTTTGAGGCGGCAAAGTTCGAATTATCGCGAGGGAAAAACAAGTAGCGACAGTATTAGGCTGGAGCCCATTGTAGTTATTGAATAGCTTAAGATTTCAATTCTTATGTTGATTGTTAATTACCTTCGCTCATACATAGTGTGTTTAGTACAAATGTACCCTCCACGGCGAGAAATAAAGGTGGAAAGATTCTGTGAATTTTCTGTGATGTACAACTGTGTTTGGGCATTACAGGATTAAATACTCCCCAATACTGTTGTCAGTGTCGTTGGATGCTTCGAACAGCAAAGTGTCCAAAGTAAGTATTGGAAAACTTCAGCAACGGGCGGCCTCATGAACGGACAACGAATCTTAGTGGCACCCGACTTCAAGGTGCCTTGCGAAAATCGCACTCGAAGGCGCCGCACGTGGAGATCATTCAATGCAGCTGGATGGCTGAATACGCCGACTCCTGTTCAGACGCGCGTCATGATTCTGTAGCCGGCAAGGGTACGCGTACTATTGGCATTTTCCGTTGGCTAAGCAATCGCCGTACAGGAACGGAGAACCTCTTAATGATACAACGCTTACAGGTTAGGGCTGTTTCGCAGTTTGGCCGCGCACATTGTTGTGGTGCTTTGGTATACAAGATTTGGGTTTTTTTTTTGCTCTTGAAACGGCAAGATGTGTACTTAATCTTAGCCTAATCGTGATCAGCCTGTTTATGTCCGTTGTAGGACTAAGGTCTCTCTCTCTGCGATCTCCAATTACCTCTGTCTTGGGCTAAATGATTCCAACTTCCGCTTCATTTCATAATTTATGCGTAGTGTTACTGAACAGGGCGATGCCATCTGCAAATCATAAATTGCTGAGATATTCGCCCTTGATCCTCCATTTTAAGCCTTCCCAGTTTAATAGCTTCCAATAATAGTTCGAAGCATGCAGTGCACATCATTGGAGCGATTGCCTTTCTTTGCCTTGCCCCGCTTCTTGATAAGTAACTTTCTGCTCCTTTTGTGGAGTATTCGTTTTCATCATCTCCAAATCTATAAGAAGGGGTTGATCGTAGTCTGCAGATTTCTCGATTACCTGATTGAGGATATGGCTGTGATCCATTGTGGAATGTCTGTTCCTGAAGGCAGCCTGTTCTCTTGCTTGACTGAAGTGTTGCCGTTAATATACTTGAAATTGGTGAATGTTTCCTACGATGCTGAAAGCAAGACTCATGGACCCAAAATCTTTGATACACCCGAATGGAGACCTAACGAAATTCAATTTAGTGTTCGCATTCTTCCAGTTCTGTGGTACACTAGAAGTCGTGAGGCATCGCGTATAGGCATCGCGTATAGGCACCGCGTATAGGCATCGCGTATAGGCACCGCAGAGTTTTCAAGCAAGCCATCTCCGGCCGTTTTTGCCGTTTTAACAGTCGCTGTAATCGAAGCTGAAGGAGAAGGCTGATGAACTTCATCGCTATAGGAGAGACTGCATAATGTTCGTTACTACTACGAATGGGGGTGGCCTGGCTGCTCTACGTGCTGTTAAGTCGGTATAGGATTCCTCCATTGCTTTCAGTAATCTTTCAAATTGCCGATATTATCTTGCTTATATTTTAGTGCACACATCTTGGCTTGTGCGATGCCAAGTTTTATTATTGATTTCAAGCAACGTCCATTTTTCACTGCTTCATAACGCTTACTCACGTTACGATTTTTTAATACCCCTTACTTTCTCCTTGCTGATCAGTAGTACATACCCCGCGGTAATATTCCTACCGTGACTGTGCGACCGTTCTTTGCTTTCAAAAATTTCCCGCGTAAGTTTTTTAGCAGGCTACAACACTCCTCGTGAAGACTACGCCGTCTTGCTTGGAACATTGCAGTATAGATCTCCGTACAAACTCAACGCCTTGCTTCTCTTTCGTAAGCTAGACCAGAGGAAACATTTTCGGGCATTGTAGCCTCGTACCTATCCTCTCTTCCACCGATTTCACGCCTGCAGCAAGCCGTCTAACGCGACAAATGAACGATTAGGCAAAGAATAATTTTCCCCTCAAAATTCAAAAAATGGTAAACCTATAGCCCATGAAAATATCATTTTTCCGGCTAAAATGAAAGTGTCTCTAATGCGCTGGTTCTTGGCATATACGTGTCCCCGGGGTCACGCAGAAGCCGTCTAACGCGATAAATGAATGGTTAGGCAAAGAATAATTTTCCCCTCAAAATTGAAAAAATGGTAAGCCTATAGCCCATGAAAATATCATTTTTCCGGCTAAAATAAAAGTGTCTCTAATGCGCTGGTTCTTGGCATTTACGTGTCCCCGGGGACACGCAGAAGCCGTCTAACGCGATAAATGAATGGTTAGGCAAAGAATAATTTTCCCCTCAAAATTGAAAAAATGGTAAGCCTATAGTCCATGAAAATATCATTTTTCCGGCTAAAATAAAAGTGTGTCTAAGGCGCTGGTTCTTCGCATATACGAGTCCCCGGAGACACGCAGAAGCCGTCTAACGCGATAAATGAACGATTAGGCAAAAAATAATTTTCCCCTCAAAATTGAAAAAATGGTAAGCCTATAGCCCATGAAAACATTTTTCCGGCTAAAATTAAAGTGTCTCTAAGGCGCTTGTTCTTGGCATATACGTGTCCCCGGGGACACGAAGAAGCCGTCTGTAAGCCCCGCTACGGGCGGCTGCAAAACAAACCCAAACGGACGGCGCGGGCCATCTGGGCAGGGGGCATGCGTCTTGACGAGATTCCTTCCACACTTGAGTAATGGCTGTCAACGGTTGACCCAGAGCGGGGCCTTGCAAGCAAGCAGAGTAACCACGCTGCCGGCACCCAGGGCTGCCACACAGTTCGGGGAGCGGAGAAGACCATCAGCGCCACATTAGCGGTCGCGCATCACAGTAAAAAAGGGAGCTTCGGACCCCCGTCGCATTGTGCTTCCTGGGAATCCCCACAGGCGTTTCCCTTGCGCGCGGCCGGCTGGCGGGGGTAAACTCCTTCCCAGCTGGGGTCTCCCCGACTGGGCGTCAAACGCCGTAACGGGCGGGCGCGTCTGACTTCCGCGGTGCTCTCATCGGCGCCCTTGTCGAGTGCTTGGTTCGGGTCTGGCCGCGGGCAACGGAGATAGCGCGGCCTTAAGCAGGCGCGCCAGCCTCATTGCCTTTTATGGCTTTGGACCGCGCGCTGACCGACGTAGGGATTCTTTGAGCCGCAAAAGAGTCTGCGGTTTTGTCTCGGTTCCGAGGCGCCGTGGGAACGTCTTCTTCGGCTTACGGCCCGGACACGAGGCCGACCTCGGCGGGTGGACCATTATCCCGGGCTCCTCTGTGACAGTTTGGCTTGCAAACAATTGCTTGTTTATGGCGCCGCATGGCCTGCGGGTTCTTGGAATCCGGTCGCGTCGCGCACGTGTTCGAGCACTGGAAAAGATGGTCCCGACGTTCCCATGCTTTTGGGTTTTGTGAATGTATTTTGTTGGTCAGTGCTTGTTGCGCCGGCTGTGCTCGAGAGCCGTTGCTCAGAACTTGCGATGTGTACAGCTGGCATGACCCTCACCCCTTTGTTGTTGTATATTGTGTATTTCGGGTGAGGATTCTACACCGTGAACTGTACTAAAAAAAGATGTTCTTTGACTTTTGGTTGTTCGACTGGCCAATCCCGCACGCAAGTTCTGCTGAACGCAGTGATTGGTGAATGGATTGTCCAGTTGAGACGCAACCCGGCGGCAATTTGCCAGCAAAGATTGTGGGCGGAGCGTTGCGTCTACAAAATGCGGCCGCGGCGCTCCGAAGGGCAGTTCTGGACCTGGCTTCGGTGCTAAGCACCATCGGCTCTGCCGAAATAGGGTCGCCCTATGTGGTCCAAACCAGTGTAGCTATTTGTAACCGATGTACTGTTGAAACTATGCAATCTTGTAACCGAACTTTGTAATTTTATCTGTAAATACAAGCTGTTGTTCGTTCGTTAATGCAGCGGCTTTGTCCTTTCGAACCTAAGTCACCCATTGAGCCACCTGTGCAGACCGTCCCTGACGGTGCGTCTCGGACGCCGACGGTGGGGGTGAATTTCAACGAACCAATCGATCGATCATTTTGGCATCGAACTCTTACTGGCGCAGTCGGCAGGATAGGTTCGGAAGACCAGCTAAACGCTATCAAGACAGCGGTACATCTGCCAGAGGCATCCCAAGAGCTAGCAGCACCTCCGGTGTCTGCAATTGGCTCAAGCCTTGGAGGAGGTAGCCGAACAGCGAGACATCGCTAGGCGACGCACCTCAGCGAGTAAGACGTCGAGGCGCCGACTGAACCACAGCAAGGAAGCAGCCCGAGCGAGAGCGGCGCAGGAAAACCTCGACCCTCGTCCACCAGTGATCCTCGTCTGAAACGTGAGTTTCCTTTCCTCTTACTGTTCAGTCACTGCGGGGCTTCGAAGCTAATCATGATGCAGAACCACAGGGACGATGAGGATGGTCAGAGGGAGAGGGGTAGCAGTGATGGTGAAAGCGAGCCCTTTCTGTCTGAGCGGGAGATGGAGTTTAGACTAAAGATGGCTCAGGAACGTCGCCAGAGCCTAGCCCTTGAACTGGAGCTCGCCAGGGCACGGACAGCCTCGCCATCGAGTGGTCGGGACGGCAGTGGCAGAGCACTTGAGAATGACAGGAACACGGAATGGCGTAAATATTCAAAATTATTAGTTGGTGCTTTCCCCAAATTTCCCACAGACGCCGAGGTCCCCATTTGGTTCGAATCTGTAGAGCACACCTTGGATGCCTACGAGGTGCCGCGAAGCTGTTGGGGTCAGATAGTTTTTCCGCTCCTAGCGGAGCGCATTGAGTACCTGTCAACACGTCTGACTCCCGCACAGCACCGGGATTATGAAGCTTTAAAGGAGGTCGTCCTTGATGAGCTGCAGTTGTCTCCCCTTGAATATCAAAAAAGGTTTTTCGGGGTACGGAAGCGGAAGACCGAGACGTGGAAGAGTTTCACGACTCGTCTTGCCAGTTACCTAAATTTTTATGTGGCATCTAGGGACGTGTCAAATTTTGCGGAGCTGCTCGAACTCTTGGTGGCTGACCAGCTGAAGGCAGTGTTGTCGGAAGAGGCGCTCAGGTACGTAAGGCTACGAGAGGGTGCAGGGTGGTACAAGGCCTCGGAAATTGCTAGACTTTTGCAAACTTTTGAGGACGCTCACGGCCGTGTAGACATACCTAAGGGGCAACCTCGGGACACCAGCACTAAGGGCCCGGAAACTACAACTGGGAACCGCAGCAGCAGTGGTTTGGTTTCGCACCAAGGGCAGAGGACAAAACCGAAATCACCGTATCCACCCGCAGGACAGCAGAGGCCAACAGTTTGCTTTGAGTGCGGGTCAGCCGGGCACATTAGGCCAAATTGTCCCCGCATCCGCGAAAGGCTGGCGCACACGGCCGCCCAGCAGGAACAACCTGAGAGGCTCACCGCGTGGGTCGCGCTAGAGAACCCAGCTGTGGGTGACCGCTTGTTGTGTGTAGCTCTCAATTGTAGGGGCCGAACAATGAAGGCAATAGTGGATACGGGTGCCGAGATAACTGTAGTTCGCGAAAGTGCCGTACCACCGGAATTAGCACAGTCGCATGGCAGTGTAAATCTCCGCGCAGCTTTTGGCGAACGAGTTGAAGCGAAACTCGTGGCGCTACCACTGACACTAAAACAGGGCCAACCCGTGTTTTCCAAAGTGGAGGAGACGACGCCAGTATTGTGCGCCCTCACGGATAGGCTGAGCGTGAGCGCGGATTGCCTGCTCTCAGCAGAGGATTGGAGCGCGCTCCAGAAGGGTCGGGACGAGGCTTGCGAGCCGCCCCCCAACAAGCTCCCGCCGTGCAGCAGCGCAGATCTGTTTACAGCCGTAGGACTAGATGGGGAACGGGTTAATCCCGAACAGCCGGTTACCGGTGCGAGCAGGGGCGATGCGCTGCATCCGAACGAGGAAAGGGCAGAGGAAGAATCCCCCGGTAGCTCCGATAAAGTAAGGGGTGATGCCGGGATGTTAGGGGAGGAACAAAAAAGTGACGCGACGGTCAGCAGGGTTCTCGGCAGGAGGGCCCTTCCGCCCGCAGAGAGTATATCACATTTCGAACCACCGGAGCGAGCGTTAGTGAACGAGGTGTTCGGGACACATGCCTCCTTGCTTACCACCGAAACGGGGATAACGCGAGTGAGCGAGCACGGCATAGAACTTATGGAAGGAGCCGCGCCAAAGCGCTGCCACCCCAATCGCATTCCGTCGTCTCCTGAGGCCAGCGAGGCATTCGAAGGTCTCGAGAGTGCTCTGTGCAGTGCCGTCGAGCTAGCGACTCCAGACTCAAGCAAGCCGTTTTGGCTATTCACCGATTCCTCTGCTATTGCTGGGGGCGCATGTCTAGCTCAGCTGACCGACAAGGGCACAAAGTGCCACATGGCTTTTGCCAGCCACCGCTTCATGCCCACACAGATGCTGTGGTCTACGATTGAACGCGAGGCGTTTGGCGTCATTTCGGCTCTCAAAAAGTTTGCCATGTGAGTCTCTGGCATGAAAATATTGGTATCCGACCATAATCCTGTGACGTACATCACACAGTCCACGCCTCAAAAAGCAAAATTGACACGCTGGGCTTTAGCGATGCAGCGCTATGATATAGTGGTGCGACACAGAAGGGGAATCATACATACTAAAGCCGACGCACTTTCGCGTCTGACAAACCATTGTTGGAAAAAGGATGTAAAAGATAGGGAACCCGCAGTGACGGACAGTGGAGGCGAGGGAACAAGTGTGGTGTGATGTGATATGACTGCGGTAACCACACAGACGACCTTGGACGATGAACTCATGCTTCCTCATTTCTGTGTGTACCTTGTTCTTTTAGTGTGTTTTGGCGAGTGTTGTCGACTAAGCTCAATGATGCATGTTTGTATGTTTTCCTCCCAAACTAGAGGCTCAAAATGTCCTTCCGGCTTAGATTTGTACGATACTGCATATTATAGTTTCATGACGCGAGCCTTGTTGCATCAGGGAAGCCTTACTATTTGTTTCGTTTGTGTATTTGCTTTGTGTGTGTCTTGGTTGTACCTTGTTTACGGTGAAACTTATTCATGTGTTCACACTTTCTACGGAATGTGCCGCGTCGAGTGCTCATCATATGGCGCTGGCATTTATTTGTGTTGTTTCAGTAAGCGAGCCAGCTTACTTAGGCGAACCAGCGAGCCAGCTTATACTGTCATGAGCAAGGCGCGGCTCACGCATTTCCTACGTGTGCGAACTCAGACCATCGTTAAAACGCGCTGCCTAAGCTTGGCTGGTAACTTTTAATTGTCATGTCCAGATGCGGCGTATGTACAAGATTGCACGCAGCATGCTTTTGTTTTGGTTTGTTTTGGTTTCTGCTTCGACAACACTGTAAGCGAGTTGTTGTCTCGTCTTGGGTGGGGGGTGTAAGCCCCGCTACGGGCGGCTGCAAAACAAACCCAAACGGACGGCGCGGGCCATCTGGGCAGGGGGCATGCGTCTTGACGAGATTCCTTCCACACTTGAGTAATGGCTGTCAACGGTTGACCCAGAGCGGGGCCTTGCAAGCAAGCAGAGTAACCACGCTGCCGGCACCCAGGGCTGCCACACAGTTCGGGGAGCGGAGAAGACCATCAGCGCCACATTAGCGGTCGCGCATCACAGTAAAAAAGGGAGCTTCGGACCCCCGTCGCATTGTGCTTCCTGGGAATCCCCACAGGCGTTTCCCTTGCGCGCGGCCGGCTGGCGGGGGTAAACTCCTTCCCAGCTGGGGTCTCCCCGACTGGGCGTCAAACGCCGTAACGGGCGGGCGCGTCTGACTTCCGCGGTGCTCTCATCGGCGCCCTTGTCGAGTGCTTGGTTCGGGTCTGGCCGCGGGCAACGGAGATAGCGCGGCCTTAAGCAGGCGCGCCAGCCTCATTGCCTTTTATGGCTTTGGACCGCGCGCTGACCGGCGTAGGGATTCTTTGAGCCGCAAAAGAGTCTGCGGTTTTGTCTCGGTTCCGAGGCGCCGTGGGAACGTCTTCTTCGGCTTACGGCCCGGACACGAGGCCGACCTCGGCGGGTGGACAATTATCCCGGGCTCCTCTGTGACAGTTTGGCTTGCAAACAATTGCTTGTTTATGGCGCCGCATGGCCTGCGGGTTCTTGGAATCCGGTCGCGTCGCGCACGAGTTCGAGCACTGGAAAAGATGGTCCCGACGTTCCCATGCTTTTGGGTTTTGTGAATGTATTTTGTTGGTCAGTGCTTGTTGCGCCGGCTGTGCTCGAGAGCCGTTGCTCAGAACTTGCGATGTGTACAGCTGGCATGACCCTCACCCCTTTGTTGTTGTATATTGTGTATTTCGGGTGAGGATTCTACACCGTGAACTGTACTAAAAAAAGATGTTCTTTGACTTTTGGTTGTTCGACTGGCCAATCCCGCACGCAAGTTCTGCTGAACGCAGTGATTGGTGAATGGATTGTCCAGTTGAGACGCAACCCGGCGGCAATTTGCCAGCAAAGATTGTGGGCGGAGCGTTGCGTCTACAAAATGCGGCCGCGGCGCTCCGAAGGGCAGTTCTGGACCTGGCTTCGGTGCTAAGCACCATCGGCTCTGCCGAAATAGGGTCGCCCTATGTGGTCCAAACCAGTGTAGCTATTTGTAACCGATGTACTGTTGAAACTATGCAATCTTGTAACCGAACTTTGTAATTTTATCTGTAAATACAAGCTGTTGTTCGTTCGTTAATGCAGCGGCTTTGTCCTTTCGAACCTAAGTCACCCATTGAGCCACCTGTGCAGACCGTCCCTGACGGTGCGTCTCGGACGCCGACGGTGGGGGTGAATTTCAACGAACCAATCGATCGATCATTTTGGCATCGAACTCTTACTCCGTCTAACGCGATAAATGAACGATTAGGCAAAGAATAATTTTCCCCTCAAAATTGAAAAAATGGTAAGCCTATACCCCAGGAAAATATCATTTCTCCGGCAAAAATTAAACTGTCTCTAAGGCGCTGGTCCTTGGCATATGCGTGTCCCAGGGGACACGCAGAAGCCGTCTAACGCGATAAATGAACGATTAGGCAAAGAATAATTTTCCCCTCAAAATTGAAAAATGGTAAGCCTATCGCCCAGGAAAATATCATTTTTCCGGCAAAAATTAAAGTGTCTCTAAGGCGCTGGTCCTTGGCATATACCTGTACCCGGGGACACGCAGAAGCCGTCTAACGCGATAAATGAATGGTTAGGCAAAGAATAATTTTCCCCTCAAAATTGAAATATCATTCAAAAGGAAATATCCCTCAAAAGGAAAATATCATTTTTCCGGCAAAAATTAAAGTGTCTCTAAGGCGCTGGTCCTTGGCATATACCTGTCCCCGGGGACACGAAGAAGCCGTCTAACGCGATAAATGAATGGTTAGGCAAAGAATAATTTTCCCCTCAAAATTGAAAAAATGGTAAGCCCATAGCCCAGGAAAATATCATTTTTCCGGCTAAAATAAAAGTGTCTCTAATGCGCTGGTCCTTGGCATATACGTGTCCCCGGGGACACGCAGAAGCCGTCTAACGCGATAAATGAACGATTAGGCAAAGAATAATTTTCCCCTCAAAATTGAAAAAATGGTAAGCCTATACCCCAGGAAAATATCATTTCTCCGGCAAAAATTAAACTGTCTCTAAGGCGCTGGTCTTTGGCATATGCGTGTCCCAGGGGACACGCAGAAGCCGTCTAACGCGATAAATGAACGATTAGGCAAAGAATAATTTTCCCCTCAAAATTGAAAAATGGTAAGCCTATCGCCCAGGAAAATATCATTTTTCCGGCAAAAATTAAAGTGTCTCTAAGGCGCTGGTCCTTGGCATATACCTGTACCCGGGGACACGCAGAAGCCGTCTAACGCGATAAATGAATGGTTAGGCAAAGAATAATTTTCCCCTCAAAATTGAAAAAATGGTAACCCTATAGCCCAGGAAAATATCATTTTTCCGGCAAAAATTAAAGTGTCTCTAAGGCGCTGGTCCTTGGCATATACCTGTCCCCGGGGACACGAAGAAGCCGTCTAACGCGATAAATGAATGGTTAGGCAAAGAATAATTTTCCCCTCAAAATTGAAAAAATGGTAAGCCCATAGCCCAGGAAAATATCATTTTTCCGGCTAAAATAAAAGTGTCTCTAATGCGCTGGTCCTTGGCATATACGTGTCCCCGGGGACACGCAGAAGCCGTCTAACGCGATAAATGAACGATTAGGCAAAGAATAATTTTCCCCTCAAAATTGAAAAAATGGTAAGCCTATAGCCCAGGAAAATATCATTTTTCCGGCAAAAATTAAAGTGTCTCTAAGGCGCTGGTCCTTGGCATACACGTGTCCCCGGGGACACGCAGAAGCCGTCTAACGCGATAAATGAATGGTTAGGCAAAGAATAATTTTCCCCTCAAAATTGAAAAAATGGTAAGCCTACAGCCCATGAAAATATCATTTTTCCGGCTAAAATAAAAGTGTCTCTAATGCGCTGGTTCTTGGCATATAGGTGTCCCCGGGGACACGCAGAAGCCGTCTAACGCGATAAATGAACGATTAGGCAAAGAATAATTTTCTCCTCAAAATTGAAAAAATGGTAAGCCTATAGCCCATGAAAATATCATTTTTCCGGCTAAAATAAAAGTGTCTCTAATGCGCTGGTTCTTGGCATATACGTGTCCCCGGGGACACGCAGAAGCCGTCTAACGCGATAAATGAATGGTTAGGCAAAGAATAATTTTCCCCTCAAAATTGAAAAAATGGTAAGCCTATAGCCCAGGAAAATATCATTTTTCCGGCAAAAATTAAAGTGTCTCTAAGGCGCTGGTCCTTGGCATATACGTGTCCCCGGGGACACGCAGAAGCCGTCTAACGCGATAAATGAACGATTAGGCAAAGAATAATTTTCCCCTCAAAATTGAAAAAATGGTAAGCCTATAGCCCAGGAAAATATCATTTTTCCGGCAAAAATTAAAGTGTCTCTGAGGCGCTGGTCCTTGGCATATACGTGTCCCCGGGGACACGCAGAAGCCGTCTAACGCGATAAATGAACGATTAGGCAAAGAATAATTTTCCCCTCAAAATTGAAAAAATGGTAAGCCTATAGCCCAGGAAAATATCATTTTTCCGGCAAAAATTAAAGTGTCTCTAAGGCGCTGGTCCTTGGCATACACGTGTCCCCGGGGACACGCAGAAGCCGTCTAACGCGATAAATGAATGGTTAGGCAAAGAATAATTTTCCCCTCAAAATTGAAAAAATGGTAAGCCTACAGCCCATGAAAATATCATTTTTCCGGCTAAAATAAAAGTGTCTCTAATGCGCTGGTTCTTGGCATATAGGTGTCCCCGGGGACACGCAGAAGCCGTCTAACGCGATAAATGAACGATTAGGCAAAGAATAATTTTCTCCTCAAAATTGAAAAAATGGTAAGCCTATAGCCCATGAAAATATCATTTTTCCGGCTAAAATAAAAGTGTCTCTAATGCGCTGGTTCTTGGCATATACGTGTCCCCGGGGACACGCAGAAGCCGTCTAACGCGATAAATGAATGGTTAGGCAAAGAATAATTTTCCCCTCAAAATTGAAAAAATGGTAAGCCTATAGCCCAGGAAAATATCATTTTTCCGGCAAAAATTAAAGTGTCTCTAAGGCGCTGGTCCTTGGCATATACGTGTCCCCGGGAGCACGCAGAAGCCGTCTAACGCGATAAATGAACGATTAGGCAAAGAATAATTTTCCCCTCAAAATTGAAAAAATGGTAAGCCTATAGCCCAGGAAAATATCATTTTTGCGGCAAAAATTAAAGTGTCTCTAAGGCGCTGGTCCTTGGCATATACGTGTTCCCGGGGACACGCAGAAGCCGTCGAACGCGATAAATGAACGATTAGGCAAAGAATAATTTTCCCCTCAAAATTGAAAGAATGGTAAGCCTATAGCCCAGGAAAATATCATTTTTCCGGCAAAAATTAAAGTGTCTCTAAGGCGCTGGTCCTTGGCATATACGTGTCCCCGGGGACACGCAGAAGCCGTCAAACGCGATAAATGAACGATTAGGCAAAGAATAATTTTCCCCTCAAAATTGAAAAAATGGTAAGCCTATAGCCCAGGAAAATATCATTTTTCCGGCAAAAATTAAAGTGTCTCTAAGGCGCTGGTCCTTGGCATATACGTGTCCCCGGGGACACGAAGAAGCCGTCTAACGCGATAAATGAACGATTAGGCAAAGAATAATTTTCCCCTCAAAATTGAAAAAATGGTAAGCCTATAGCCCAGGAAAATATCATTTTTCCGGCAAAAATTAAAGTGTCTCTAAGGCGCTGGTCCTTGGCATATACGTGTCCCTGGGGACACGCAGAAGCCGTCTAACGCGATAAATGAATGGTTAGGCAAAGAATAATTTTCCCCTCAAAATTGAAAAAATGGTAAGCCTATAGCCCAGGAAAATATCATTTTTCCGGCAAAAATTAAAGTGTCTCTAAGGCGCTGGTCCTTGGCATATACGTGTCCCCGGAGACACGCAGAAGCCGTCTAACGCGATAAATGAATGGTTAGGCAAAGAATAATTTTCCCCTCAAAATTGAAAAAATGGTAAGCCTACAGCCCATGAAAATATCATTTTTCCGGCTAAAATAAAAGTGTCTCTAATGCGCTGGTTCTTGGCATATAGGTGTCCCCGGGGACACGCAGAAGCCGTCTAACGCGATAAATGAACGATTAGGCAAAGAATAATTTTCTCCTCAAAATTGAAAAAATGGTAAGCCTATAGCCCATGAAAATATCATTTTTCCGGCTAAAATAAAAGTGTCTCTAATGCGCTGGTTCTTGGCATATACGTGTCCCCGGGGACACGCAGAAGCCGTCTATAGCGATAAATGAACGGTTAGGCAAAGAATAATTTTCCCCTCAAAATTGAAAAAATGGTAAGCCTATAGCCCAGGAAAATATTATTTTTCCGGCAAAAATTAAAGTGTCTCTAAGGCGCTGGTCCTTGGCATATACGTGTCCCCGGGGACACGCAGAAGCCGTCCAACGCGATAAATGAACGATTAGGCAAAGAATAACTTTCCCCTCAAAATTGAAAAAATGGTAAGCCTATAGCCCAGGAAAATATCATTTTTCCGGCAAAAATTAAAGTGTCTCTAAGGCGCTGGTTCTTGGCATATACGTGTCCCCGGGGACACGCAGAAGCCGTCTAACGCGATAAATGAACGATTAGGCAAAGAATAATTTTCCCCTCAAAATTGAAAAAATGGTAAGCCTATAGAGCAGGAAAATATCATTTTTCCGGCAAAAATTAAAGTGTCTCTAAGGCGCTGGTTCTTGGCATATACGTGTCCCCGGGGACACGCAGAAGCCGTCTAACACGATAAATGAATGGTTAGGTAAAGAATAATTTTCCCCTCAAAATTGAAAAAATGGTAAGCCTATAGCCCATGAAAATATCATTTTTCCGGCTAAAATAAAAGTGTCTCTAATGCGCTGGTTCTTGGCATATACGTGTCCCCGGGGACACGCAGAAGCCGTCTAACGCGATAAATGAATGGTTAGGCAAAGAATAATTTTCCCCTCAAAATTGAAAAAATGGTAAGCCTATAGCCCATGAAAATATCATTTTTCCGGCTAAAATAAAAGTGTCTCTAATGCGCTGGTTCTTGGCATATACGTGTCCCCGGGGACACGCAGAAGCCGTCTAACGCGATAAATGAATCGTTAGGCAAAGAATAATTTTCCCCTCAAAATTGAAAAAATGGTAAGCCTATAGCCCAGGAAAATATCATTTTTCCGGCAAAAATTAAAGTGTCTCTGAGGCGCTGGTCCTTGGCATATACGTGTCCCCGGGGACACGCAGAAGCCGTCTAACGCGATAAATGAACGATTAGGCAAAGAATAATTTTCCCCTCAAAATTGAAAAAATGGTAAGCCTATAGCCAAGGAAAATATCATTTTTCCGGCAAAAATTAAAGTGTCTCTAAGGCGCTGGTCCTTGGCATATACGTGTCCCCGGGGACACGCAGAAGCCGTCTAACGCGATAAATGAACGATTAGGCAAAGAATAATTTTCCCCTCAAAATTGAAAAAATGGTAAGCCTATAGCCCAGGAAAATATCATTTTTCCGGCAAAAATTAAAGTGTCTCTAAGGCGCTGGTCCTTGGCATATACGTGTCCCCGGGGACACGCAGAAGCCGTCTAACGCGATAAATGAATGGTTAGGCAAAGAATAATTTTCCCCTCAAAATTGAAAAAATGGTAAGCCTACAGCCCATGAAAATATCATTTTTCCGGCTAAAATAAAAGTGTCTCTAATGCGCTGGTTCTTGGCATATAGGTGTCCCCGGGGACACGCAGAAGCAGTCTAACGTGATAAATGAACGATTAGGCAAAGAATAATTTTCTCCTCAAAATTGAAAAAATGGTAAGCCTATAGCCCATGAAAATATCATTTTTCCGGCTAAAATAAAAGTGTCTCTAATGCGCTGGTTCTTGGCATATACGTGTCCCCGGGGACACGCAGAAGCCGTCTAACGCGATAAATGAACGGTTAGGCAAAGAATAATTTTCCCCTCAAAATTGAAAAAATGGTAAGCCTATAGCCCAGGAAAATATCATTTTTCCGGCAAAAATTAAAGTGTCTCTAAGGCGCTGGTCCTTGGCATATACGTGTCCCCGGGGACACGCAGAAGCCGTCTAACGCGATAAATGAACGATTAGGCAAAGAATAATTTTCCCCTCAAAATTGAAAAAATGGTAAGCCTATAGCCCAGGAAAATATCATTTTTCCGGCAAAAATTAAAGTGTCTCTAAGGCGCTGGTTCTTGGCATATACGTGTCCCCGGGGACACGCAGAAGCCGTCTAACGCGATAAATGAACGATTAGGCAAAGAATAATTTTCCCCTCAAAATTGAAAAAATGGTAAGCCTATAGCGCAGGAAAATATCATTTTTCCGGCAAAAATTAAAGTGTCTCTAAGGCGCTGGTTCTTGGCATATACGTGTCCCCGGGGACACGCAGAAGCCGTCTAACGCGATAAATGAATGGTTAGGCAAAGAATAATTTTCCCCTCAAAATTGAAAAAATGGTAAGCCTATAGCCCATGAAAATATCATTTTTCCGGCTAAAATAAAAGTGTCTCTAATGCGCTGGTTCTTGGCATATACGTGTCCCCGGGGACACGCAGAAGCCGTCTAACGCGATAAATGAATGGTTAGGCAAAGAATAATTTTCCCCTCAAAATTGAAAAAATGGTAAGCCTATAGCCCATGAAAATATCATTTTTCCGGCTAAAATAAAAGTGTCTCTAATGCGCTGGTTCTTGGCATATACGTGTCCCCGGGGACACGCAGAAGCCGTCTAACGTGATAAATGAATCGTTAGGCAAAGAATAATTTTCCCCTCAAAATTGAAAAAATGGTAAGCCTATAGCCCATGAAAATATCATTTTTCCGGCTAAAATAAAAGTGTCTCTAAGGCGCTGGTCCTTGGCATATACGTGTCCCCGGGGACACGCAAAAGCCGTCTAACGCGATAAATGAACGATTAGGCAAAGAATAATTTTCCCCTCAAAATTGAAAAAATGGTAAGCCTATAGCCCTGGAAAATATCATTTTTCCGGCAAAAATTAAAGTGTCTCTGAGGCGCTGGTCCTTGGCATATACGTGTCCCCGGGGACACGCAGAAGCCGTCTAACGCGATAAATGAACGATTAGGCAAAGAATAATTTTCCCCTCAAAATTGAAAAAATGGTAAGCCTATAGCCAAGGAAAATATCATTTTTCCGGCAAAAATTAAAGTGTCTCTAAGGCGCTGGCCCTTGGCATATACGTGTCCCTGGGGACACGCAGAAGCCGTCTAACGCGATAAATGAACGATTAGGCAAAGAATAATTTTCCCCTCAAAATTGAAAAAATGGTAAGCCTATAGCCCAGGAAAATATCATTTTTCCGGCAAAAATTAAAGTGTCTCTAAGGCGCTGGTCCTTGGCATACACGTGTCCCCGGGGACACGCAGAAGCCGTCTAACGCGATAAATGAATGGTTAGGCAAAGAATAATTTTCCCCTCAAAATTGAAAAAATGGTAAGCCTACAGCCCATGAAAATATCATTTTTCCGGCTAAAATAAAAGTGTCTCTAATGCGCTGGTTCTTGGCATATAGGTGTCCCCGGGGACACGCAGAAGCCGTCTAACGCGATAAATGAACGATTAGGCAAAGAATAATTTTCTCCTCAAATTGAAAAAATGGTAAGCCTATAGCCCATGAAAATATCATTTTTCCGGCTAAAATAAAAGTGTCTCTAATGCGCTGGTTCTTGGCATATACGTGTCCCCGGGGACACGCAGAAGCCGTCTAACGCGATAAATGAATGGTTAGGCAAAGAATAATTTTCCCCTCAAAATTGAAAAAATGGTAAGCCTATAGCCCAGGAAAATATCATTTTTCCGGCAAAAATTAAAGTGTCTCTAAGGCGCTGGTCCTTGGCATATACGTGTCCCCGGGGACACGCAGAAGCCGTCTAACGCGATAAATGAACGATTAGGCAAAGAATAATTTTCCCCTCAAAATTGAAAAAATGGTAAGCCTATAGCCCAGGAAAATATCATTTTTCCGCCAAAAACTAAAGTGTCTCTAAGGCGCTGGTTCTTGGCATATACGTGTCCCCGGGGACACGCAGAAGCCGTCTAACGCGATAAATGAACGATTAGGCAAAGAATAATTTTCCCCTCAAAATTGAAAAAATGGTAAGCCTATAGCGCAGGAAAATATCATTTTTCCGGCAAAAATTAAAGTGTCTCTAAGGCGCTGGTCCTTGGCATACACGTGTCCCCGGGGACACGCAGAAGCCGTCTAACGCGATAAATGAATGGTTAGGCAAAGAATAATTTTCCCCTCAAAATTGAAAAAATGGTAAGCCTATAGCCCATGAAAATATCATTTTTCCGGCTAAAATAAAAGTGTCTCTAATGCGCTGGTTCTTGGCATATACGTGTCCCCGGGGACACGCAGAAGCCGTCTAATGCGATAAATGAATGGTTAGGCAAAGAATAATTTTCCCCTCAAAATTGAAAAAATGGTAAGCCTATAGCCCATGAAAATATCATTTTTCCGGCTAAAATAAAAGTGTCTCTAATGCGCTGGTTCTTGGCATATACGTGTCCCCGGGGACACGCAGAAGCCGTCTAACGTGATAAATGAATCGTTAGGCAAAGAATAATTTTCCTCTCAAAATTGAAAAAAATGGTAAGCCTATAGCCCATGAAAATATCATTTTTCCGGCTAAAATAAAAGTGTCTCTAAGGCGCTGGTCCTTGGCATATACGTGTCCCCGGGGACACGCAAAAGCCGTCTAACGCGATAAATGAACGATTAGGCAAAGAATAATTTTCCCCTCAAAATTGAAAAAATGGTAAGCCTATAGCCCAGGAAAATATCATTTTTCCGGCAAAAATTAAAGTGTCTCTGAGGCGCTGGTCCTTGGCATATACGTGTCCCCGGGGACACGCAGAAGCCGTCTAACGCGATAAATGAACGATTAGGCAAAGAATAATTTTCCCCTCAAAATTGAAAAAATGGTAAGCCTATAGCCAAGGAAAATATCATTTTTCCGGCAAAAATTAAAGTGTCTCTAAGGCGCTGGTCCTTGGCATACACGTGTCCCCGGGGACACGCAGAAGCCGTCTAACGCGATAAATGAATGGTTAGGCAAAGAATAATTTTCCCCTCAAAATTGAAAAAATGGTAAGCCTACAGCCCATGAAAATATCATTTCTCCGGCTAAAATAAAAGTGTATCTAATGCGCTGGTTCTTGGCATATAGGTGTCCCCGGGGACACGCAGAAGCCGTCTAACGCGATAAATGAACGATTAGGCAAAGAATAATTTTCTCCTCAAAATTGAAAAAATGGTAAGCCTATAGCCCATGAAAATATCATTTTTCCGGCTAAAATAAAAGTGTCTCTAATGCGCTGGTTCTTGGCATATACGTGTCCCCGGGGACACGCAGAAGCCGTCTAACGCGATAAATGAATGGTTAGGCAAAGAATAATTTTCCCCTCAAAATTGAAAAAATGGTAAGCCTATAGCCCAGGAAAATATCATTTTTCCGGCAAAAATTAAAGTGTCTCTAAGGCGCTGGTCCTTGGCATATACGTGTCCCCGGGGACACGCAGAAGCCGTCTAACGCGATAAATGAACGATTAGGCAAAGAATAATTTTCCCCTCAAAATTGAAAAAATGGTAAGCCTATAGCCCAGGAAAATATCATTTTTGCGGCAAAAATTAAAGTGTCTCTAAGGCGCTGGTCCTTGGCATATACGTGTCCCCGGGGACACGCAGAAGCCGTCGAACGCGATAAATGAACGATTAGGCAAAGAATAATTTTCCCCTCAAAATTGAAAAAATGGTAAGCCTATAGCCCAGGAAAATATCATTTTTCCGGCAAAAATTAAAGTGTCTCTAAGGCGCTGGTCCTTGGCATATACGTGTCCCCGGGGACACGCAGAAGCCGTCTAACGCGATAAATGAACGATTAGGCAAAGAATAATTTTCCCCTCAAAATTGAAAAAATGGTAAGCCTATAGCCCAGGAAAATATCATTTTTCCGGCAAAAATTAAAGTGTCTCTAAGGCGCTGGTCCTTGGCATATACGTGTCCCCGGGGACACGAAGAAGCCGTCTAACGCGATAAATGAACGATTAGGCAAAGAATAATTTTCCCCTCAAAATTGAAAAAATGGTAAGCCTATAGCCCAGGAAAATATCATTTTTCCGGCAAAAATTAAAGTGTCTCTAAGGCGCTGGTCCTTGGCATATACGTGTCCCTGGGGACACGCAGAAGCCGTCTAACGCGATAAATGAATGGTTAGGCAAAGAATAATTTTCCCCTCAAAATTGAAAAAATGGTAAGCCTATAGCCCAGGAAAATATCATTTTTCCGGCAAAAATTAAAGTGTCTCTAAGGCGCTGGTTCTTGGCATATACGTGTCCCCGGGGACACGCAGAAGCCGTCTAACGCGATAAATGAACGATTAGGCAAAGAATAATTTTCCCCTCAAAATTGAAAAAATGGTAAGCCTATAGCCCAGGAAAATATCATTTTTCCGGCAAAAATTAAAGTGTCTCTAAGGCGCTGGTCCTTGGCATATACGTGTCCCCGGGGACACGCAGAAGCCGTCTAACGCGATAAATGAATGGTTAGGCAAAGAATAATTTTCCCCTCAAAATTGAAAAAATGGTAAGCCTATAGCCCAGGAAAATATCATTTTTCCGGCAAAAATTAAAGTGTCTCTGAGGCGCTGGTATTTGGCATATACGTGTCCCCGGGGACACGCAGAAGCCGTCTAACGCGATAAATGAACGATTAGACAAAGAATAATTTTCCCCTCAAAATTGAAAAAATGGTAAGCCTATAGCCCAGGAAAATATCATTTTTCCGGCAAAAATTAAAGTGTCTCTAAGGCGCTGGTCCTTGGCATATACGTGTCCCCGGGGACACGCAGAAGCCGTCTAACGCGATAAATGAATGGTTAGGCAAAGAATAATTTTCCCCTCAAAATTGAAAAAATGGTAAGCCTATAGCCCAGGAAAATATCATTTTTCCGCCAAAAATTAAAGTGTCTCTAAGGCGCTGGTCCTTGGCATATACGTGTACCGGGGACACGCAGAAGCCGTCTAACGCGATAAATGAACGATTAGGCAAAGAATAATTTTCCCCTCAAAATTGAAAAAATGGTAAGCCTATAGCCCAGGAAAATATCATTTTTCCGGCAAAAATTAAAGTGTCTCTAAGGCGCTGGTCCTTGGCATATACGTGTCCCTGGGGACACGCAGAAGCCGTCTAACGCGATAAATGAACGATTAGGCAAAGAATAATTTTCCCCTCAAAATTGAAAAAATGGTAAGCCTATAGCCCAGGAAAATATCATTTTTCCGGCAAAAATTAAAGTGTCTCTAAGGCGCTGGTTCTTGGCATATACGTGTCCCCGGGGACACGCAGAAGCCGTCTAACGCGATAAATGAACGATTAGGCAAAGAATAATTTTCCCCTCAAAATTGAAAAAATGGTAAGCCTATAGCCCAGGAAAATATCATTTTTCCGGCAAAAATAAAGTGTCTCTAAGGCGCTGGTTCTTGGCATATACGTGTCCCCGGGGACACGCAGAAGCCGTCTAACGCGATAAATGAACGATTAGGCAAAGAATAATTTTCCCCTCAAAATTGAAAAAATGGTAAGCCTATAGCGCAGGAAAATATCATTTTTCCGGCAAAAATTAAAGTGTCTCTAAGGCGCTGGTCCTTGGCATATACGTGTCCCCGGGGACACGAAGAAGCCGTCTAACGCGATAAATGAACGATTAGGCAAAGAATAATTTTCCCCTCAAAATTGAAAAAATGGTAAGCCTATAGCCCAGGAAAATATCATTTTTCCGGCAAAAATTAAAGTGTCTCTAAGGCGCTGGTTCTTGGCATATACGTGTCCCCGGGGACACGCAGAAGCCGTCTAACGCGATAAATGAACGATTAGGCAAAGAATAATTTTCCCCTCAAAATTGAAAAAATGGTAAGCCTATAGCCCAGGAAAATATCATTTTTCCGGCAAAAATTAAAGTGTCTCTAAGGCGCTGGTCCTTGGCATATACGTGTCCCCGGGGACACGCAGAAGCCGTCTAACGCGATAAATGAATGGTTAGGCAAAGAATAATTTTCCCCTCAAAATTGAAAAAATGGTAAGCCTATAGCCCAGGAAAATATCATTTTTCCGGCAAAAATTAAAGTGTCTCTAAAGCGCTGGTCCTTGGCATATACGTGTCCTCGGGGACACGCAGAAGCCGTCTAACGCGATAAATGAATGGTTAGGCAAAGAATAATTTTCCCGTCAAAATTGAAAAAATGGTAAGCCTATAGCCCAGGAAAATATCATTTTTCCGGCAAAAATTAAAGTGTCTCTATTGCACTGGTTCTTGGCATATACGTGTGCCCGGGGACACGCAGAAGCCGTCTAACGCGATAAATGAATGGTTAGGCAAAGAATAATTTTCCCCTCAAAATTGAAAAAATGGTAAGCCTATAGCCCAGGAAAATATCATTTTTCCGGCAAAAATAAAGTGTCTCTAAGGCGCTGGTCCTTGGCATATAGGTGTCCCCGGGGACACGCAGAAGCCGTCTAACGCGATAAATGAACGATTAGGCAAAGAATAATTTTCCCCTCAAAATTGAAAAAATGGTAAGCCTATAGCCCAGGAAAATATCATTTTTCCGGCAAAAATTAAAGTGTCTCTAATGCACTGGTTCTTGGCATATACGTGTCCCCGGGGACACGCAGAAGCCGTCTAACGCGATAAATGAATGGTTAGGCAAAGAATAATTTTCCCCTCAAAATTGAAAAAATGGTAAGCCTATAGCCCAGGAAAATATCATTTTTCCGGCAAAAATTAAAGTGTCTCTAAGGCGCTGGTCCTTGGCATATACGTGTCCCCGGGGACACGAAGAAGCCGTCTAACGCGATAAATGAACGATTAGGCAAAGAATAATTTTCCCCTCAAAATTGAAAAAATGGTAAGCCTATAGCCCAGGAAAATATCATTTTTCCGGCAAAAATTAAAGTGTCTCTAATGCACTGGTTCTTGGCATATACGTGTCCCCGGGGACACGCAGAAGCCGTCTAACGCGATAAATGAATGGTTAGGCAAAGAATAATTTTCCCCTCAAAATTGAAAAAATGGTAAGCCTATAGCCCAGGAAAATATCATTTTTCCGGCAAAAATTAAAGTGTCTCTAAGGCGCTGGTCCTTGGCATATACGTGTCCCCGGGGACACGAAGAAGCCGTCTAACGCGATAAATGAACGATTAGGCAAAGAATAATTTTCCCCTCAAAATTGAAAAAATGGTAAGCCTATAGCCCAGGAAAATATCATTTTTCCGGCAAAAATTAAAGTGTCTCTAAGGCGCTGGTCCTTGGCATATACGTGTCCCCGGGGACACGCAGAAGCCGTCTAACGCGATAAATTAATGGTTAGGCAAAGAATAATTTTCCCCTCAAAATTGAAAAAATGGTAAGCCTATAGCCCAGGAAAATATCATTTTTCCGGCAAAAATTAAAGTGTCTCTAAGGCGCTGGTCCTTGGCATATACGTGTCCCCGGGGACACGTAGAAGCCGTCTAACGCGATAAATGAACGATTAGGCAAAGAATAATTTTCCCCTCAAAATTGAAAAAATGGTAAGCCTATAGCCCAGGAAAATATCATTTTTCCGGCAAAAATTAAAGTGTCTCTAAGGCGCTGGTCCTTGGCATATACGTGTCCCCGGGGACACGTAGAAGCCGTCTAACGCGATAAATGAACGATTAGGCAAAGAATAATTTTCCCCTCAAAATTGAAAAAATGGTAAGCCTATAGCCCAGGAAAATATCATTTTTCCGGCAAAAATTAAAGTGTCTCTAAGGCGCTGGTTCTTGGCATATACGTGTCGCCGGGGACACGCAGAAGCCGTCTAACGCGATAAATGAACGATTAGGCAAAGAATAATTTTCCCCTCAAAATTGAAAAAATGTAAGCCTATAGCCCAGGAAAATATCATTTTTCCGGCAAAAATTAAAGTGTCTCTAAGGCGCTGGTTCTTGGCATATACGTGTCCCCGGGGACACGCAGAAGCCGTCTAACGCGATAAATGAATGGTTAGGCAAAGAATAATTTTCCCCTCAAAATTGAAAAAATGGTAAGCCTATAGCCCATGAAAATATCATTTGTCCGGCTAAAATAAAAGTGTCTCTAATGCGCTGGTTCTTGTCATATACGTGTCCCCGGGGACACGCAGAAGCCGTCTAACGCGATAAATGAATGGTTAGGCAAAGAATAATTTTCCCCTCAAAATTGAAAAAAATGGTAAGCCTATAGCCCATGAAAATATCATTTTTCCGGCTAAAATAACAGTGTCTCTAATGCGCTGGTTCTTGGCATATACATGTCCCCGGGGACACGCAGAAGCCGTCTAACGCGATAAATGAATGGTTAGGCAAAGAATAATTTTCCCCTCAAAATTGAAAAAATGGTAAGCCTATAGCCCATGAAAATATCATTTTTCCGGCTAAAATAAAAGTGTCTCTAAGGCGCTGGTCCTTGGCATATACGTGTCCCCGGGGACACGCAGAAGCCGTCTAACGCGATAAATGAACGATTAGGCAAAGAATAATTTTCCCCTCAAAATTGAAAAAATGGTAAGCCTATAGCCCAGGAAAATATCATTTTTCCGGCAAAAATTAAAGTGTCTCTAAGGCGCTGGTCCTTGGCATATACGTGTCCCCGGGACACGCAGAAGCCGTCTAACGCGATAAATGAATGGTTAGGCAAAGAATAATTTTCCCCTCAAAATTGAAAAAATGGTAAGCCTATAGCCCAGGAAAATATCATTTTTCCGGCAAAAATTAAAGTGTCTCTAAGGCGCTGGTCCTTGGCATATACGTGTCCCCGGGGACACGCAGAAGCCGTCTAACGCGATAAATGAACGATTAGGCAAAGAATAATTTTCCCCTCAAAATTGAAAAAATGGTAAGCCTATAGCCCAGGAAAATATCATTTTTCCGGCAAAAATTAAAGTGTCTCTAAGGCGCTGGTCCTTGGCATATACGTGTCCCCGGGGACACGCAGAAGCCGTCTAACGCGATAAATGAATGGTTAGGCAAAGAATAATTTTCCCCTCAAAATTGAAAAAATGGTAAGCCTATAGCCCTTGAACATATCATTTTTCCGGCTAAAATAAAAGTGTCTCTAATGCGCTGGTTCCTGGCATATAGGTGTCCCCGGGGACACGCAGAAGCCGTCTAATGCGATAAATGAACGATTAGGCAAAGAATAATTTTCCCCTCAAAATTGAAAAAATCGTAAGCCTATAGCCCAGGAAAATATCATTTTTCCGGCAAAAATTAAAGTGTCTCTAATGCACTGGTTCTTGGCATATACGTGTCCCCGGGGACACGCAGAAGCCGTCTAACGCGATAAATGAATGGTTAGGCAAAGAATAATTTTCCCCTCAAAATTGAAAAAATGGTAAGCCTATAGCCCTTGAAAATATCATTTTTCCGGCTAAAATAAAAGTGTCTCTAATGCGCTGGTTCCTGGCATATAGGTGTCCCCGGGGACACGAAGAAGCCGTCTAACGCGATAAATGAACGATTAGGCAAAGAATAATTTTCCCCTCAAAATTGAAAAAATGGTAAGCCTATAGCCCAGGAAAATATCATTTTTCCGGCAAAAATTAAAGTGTCTCTAAGGCGCTGGTCCTTGGCATATACGTGTCCCCGGGGACACGCAGAAGCCGTCTAACGCGATAAATGAATGGTTAGGCAAAGAATAATTTTCCCCTCAAAATTGAAAAAATGGTAAGCCTATAGCCCAGGAAAATATCATTCTTCCGGCAAAAATTAAAGTGTCTCTGAGGCGCTGGACGTGTCCCCGGGGACACGCAGAAGCCGTCTAACGCGATAAATGAATGGTTAGGCAAAGAATAATTTTCCCCTCAAAATTGAAAAAATGGTAAGCCTATAGCCCAGGAAAATATCATTTTTCCGGCAAAAATTAAAGTGTCTCTAAGGCGCTGGTCCTTGGCATATACGTGTCCCCGGGGACACGCAGAAGCCGTCTAACGCGATAAATGAATGGTTAGGCAAAGAATAATTTTCCCCTCAAAATTGAAAAAATGGTAAGCCTATAGCCCAGGAAAATATCATTTTTCCGGCAAAAATTAAAGTGTCTCTAATGCACTGGTTCTTGGCATATACGTGTCCCCGGGGACACGCAGAAGCCGTCTAACGCGATAAATGAATGGTTAGGCAAAGGATAATTTTCCCCTCAAAATTGAAAAAATGGTAAGCCTATAGCCCAGGAAAATATCATTTTTCCGGCAAAAATTAAAGTGTCTCTATTGCACTGGTTCTTGGCATATACGTGTGCCCGGGGACACGCAGAAGCCGTCTAACGCGATAAATGAATGGTTAGGCAAAGAATAATTTTCCCCTCAAAATTGAAAAAATGGTAAGCCTATAGCCCAGGAAAATATCATTTTTCCGGCAAAAATAAAGTGTCTCTAAGGCGCTGGTCCTTGGCATATAGGTGTCCCCGGGGACACGCAGAAGCCGTCTAACGCGATAAATGAACGATTAGGCAAAGAATAATTTTCCCCTCAAAATTGAAAAAATGGTAAGCCTATAGCCCAGGAAAATATCATTTTTCCGGCAAAAATTAAAGTGTCTCTAATGCACTGGTTCTTGGCATATACGTGTCCCCGGGGACACGCAGAAGCCGTCTAACGCGATAAATGAATGGTTAGGCAAAGAATAATTTTCCCCTCAAAATTGAAAAAATGGTAAGCCTATAGCCCAGGAAAATATCATTTTTCCGGCAAAAATTAAAGTGTCTCTAAGGCGCTGGTCCTTGGCATATACGTGTCCCCGGGGACACGAAGAAGCCGTCTAACGCGATAAATGAACGATTAGGCAAAGAATAATTTTCCCCTCAAAATTGAAAAAATGGTAAGCCTATAGCCCAGGAAAATATCATTTTTCCGGCAAAAATTAAAGTGTCTCTAATGCACTGGTTCTTGGCATATACGTGTCCCCGGGGACACGCAGAAGCCGTCTAACGCGATAAATGAATGGTTAGGCAAAGAATAATTTTCCCCTCAAAATTGAAAAAATGGTAAGCCTATAGCCCAGGAAAATATCATTTTTCCGGCAAAAATTAAAGTGTCTCTAAGGCACTGGTTCTTGGCATATACGTGTCCCCGGGGACACGCAGAAGCCGTCTAACGCGATAAATGAATGGTTAGGCAAAGGATAATTTTCCCCTCAAAATTGAAAAAATGGTAAGCCTATAGCCCAGGAAAATATCATTTTTCCGGCAAAAATTAAAGTGTCTCTAATGCACTGGTTCTTGGCATATACGTGTCCCCGGGGACACGCAGAAGCCGTCTAACGCGATAAATGAATGGTTAGGCAAAGGATAATTTTCCCCTCAAAATTGAAAAAATGGTAAGCCTATAGCCCAGGAAAATATCATTTTTCCGGCAAAAATTAAAGTGTCTCTATTGCACTGGTTCTTGGCATATACGTGTGCCCGGGGACACGCAGAAGCCGTCTAACGCGATAAATGAATGGTTAGGCAAAGAATAATTTTCCCCTCAAAATTGAAAAAATGGTAAGCCTATAGCCCAGGAAAATATCATTTTTCCGGCAAAAATAAAGTGTCTCTAAGGCGCTGGTCCTTGGCATATAGGTGTCCCCGGGGACACGCAGAAGCCGTCTAACGCGATAAATGAACGATTAGGCAAAGAATAATTTTCCCCTCAAAATTGAAAAAATGGTAAGCCTATAGCCCAGGAAAATATCATTTTTCCGGCAAAAATTAAAGTGTCTCTAATGCACTGGTTCTTGGCATATACGTGTCCCCGGGGACACGCAGAAGCCGTCTAACGCGATAAATGAATGGTTAGGCAAAGAATAATTTTCCCCTCAAAATTGAAAAAATGGTAAGCCTATAGCCCAGGAAAATATCATTTTTCCGGCAAAAATTAAAGTGTCTCTAAGGCGCTGGTCCTTGGCATATACGTGTCCCCGGGGACACGAAGAAGCCGTCTAACGCGATAAATGAACGATTAGGCAAAGAATAATTTTCCCCTCAAAATTGAAAAAATGGTAAGCCTATAGCCCAGGAAAATATCATTTTTCCGGCAAAAATTAAAGTGTCTCTAATGCACTGGTTCTTGGCATATACGTGTCCCCGGGGACACGCAGAAGCCGTCTAACGCGATAAATGAATGGTTAGGCAAAGAATAATTTTCCCCTCAAAATTGAAAAAATGGTAAGCCTATAGCCCAGGAAAATATCATTTTTCCGGCAAAAATTAAAGTGTCTCTAAGGCGCTGGTCCTTGGCATATACGTGTCCCCGGGGACACGAAGAAGCCGTCTAACGCGATAAATGAACGATTAGGCAAAGAATAATTTTCCCCTCAAAATTGAAAAAATGGTAAGCCTATAGCCCAGGAAAATATCATTTTTCCGGCAAAAATTAAAGTGTCTCTAAGGCGCTGGTCCTTGGCATATACGTGTCCCCGGGGACACGCAGAAGCCGTCTAACGCGATAAATTAATGGTTAGGCAAAGAATAATTTTCCCCTCAAAATTGAAAAAATGGTAAGCCTATAGCCCAGGAAAATATCATTTTTCCGGCAAAAATTAAAGTGTCTCTAAGGCGCTGGTCCTTGGCATATACGTGTCCCCGGGGACACGTAGAAGCCGTCTAACGCGATAAATGAACGATTAGGCAAAGAATAATTTTCCCCTCAAAATTGAAAAAATGGTAAGCCTATAGCCCAGGAAAATATCATTTTTCCGGCAAAAATTAAAGTGTCTCTAAGGCGCTGGTCCTTGGCATATACGTGTCCCCGGGGACACGTAGAAGCCGTCTAACGCGATAAATGAACGATTAGGCAAAGAATAATTTTCCCCTCAAAATTGAAAAAATGGTAAGCCTATAGCCCAGGAAAATATCATTTTTCCGGCAAAAATTAAAGTGTCTCTAAGGCGCTGGTTCTTGGCATATACGTGTCGCCGGGGACACGCAGAAGCCGTCTAACGCGATAAATGAACGATTAGGCAAAGAATAATTTTCCCCTCAAAATTGAAAAAATGTAAGCCTATAGCCCAGGAAAATATCATTTTTCCGGCAAAAATTAAAGTGTCTCTAAGGCGCTGGTTCTTGGCATATACGTGTCCCCGGGGACACGCAGAAGCCGTCTAACGCGATAAATGAATGGTTAGGCAAAGAATAATTTTCCCCTCAAAATTGAAAAAATGGTAAGCCTATAGCCCATGAAAATATCATTTGTCCGGCTAAAATAAAAGTGTCTCTAATGCGCTGGTTCTTGTCATATACGTGTCCCCGGGGACACGCAGAAGCCGTCTAACGCGATAAATGAATGGTTAGGCAAAGAATAATTTTCCCCTCAAAATTGAAAAAAATGGTAAGCCTATAGCCCATGAAAATATCATTTTTCCGGCTAAAATAACAGTGTCTCTAATGCGCTGGTTCTTGGCATATACATGTCCCCGGGGACACGCAGAAGCCGTCTAACGCGATAAATGAATGGTTAGGCAAAGAATAATTTTCCCCTCAAAATTGAAAAAATGGTAAGCCTATAGCCCATGAAAATATCATTTTTCCGGCTAAAATAAAAGTGTCTCTAAGGCGCTGGTCCTTGGCATATACGTGTCCCCGGGGACACGCAGAAGCCGTCTAACGCGATAAATGAACGATTAGGCAAAGAATAATTTTCCCCTCAAAATTGAAAAAATGGTAAGCCTATAGCCCAGGAAAATATCATTTTTCCGGCAAAAATTAAAGTGTCTCTAAGGCGCTGGTCCTTGGCATATACGTGTCCCCGGGACACGCAGAAGCCGTCTAACGCGATAAATGAATGGTTAGGCAAAGAATAATTTTCCCCTCAAAATTGAAAAAATGGTAAGCCTATAGCCCAGGAAAATATCATTTTTCCGGCAAAAATTAAAGTGTCTCTAAGGCGCTGGTCCTTGGCATATACGTGTCCCCGGGGACACGCAGAAGCCGTCTAACGCGATAAATGAACGATTAGGCAAAGAATAATTTTCCCCTCAAAATTGAAAAAATGGTAAGCCTATAGCCCAGGAAAATATCATTTTTCCGGCAAAAATTAAAGTGTCTCTAAGGCGCTGGTCCTTGGCATATACGTGTCCCCGGGGACACGCAGAAGCCGTCTAACGCGATAAATGAATGGTTAGGCAAAGAATAATTTTCCCCTCAAAATTGAAAAAATGGTAAGCCTATAGCCCTTGAACATATCATTTTTCCGGCTAAAATAAAAGTGTCTCTAATGCGCTGGTTCCTGGCATATAGGTGTCCCCGGGGACACGCAGAAGCCGTCTAATGCGATAAATGAACGATTAGGCAAAGAATAATTTTCCCCTCAAAATTGAAAAAATCGTAAGCCTATAGCCCAGGAAAATATCATTTTTCCGGCAAAAATTAAAGTGTCTCTAATGCACTGGTTCTTGGCATATACGTGTCCCCGGGGACACGCAGAAGCCGTCTAACGCGATAAATGAATGGTTAGGCAAAGAATAATTTTCCCCTCAAAATTGAAAAAATGGTAAGCCTATAGCCCTTGAAAATATCATTTTTCCGGCTAAAATAAAAGTGTCTCTAATGCGCTGGTTCCTGGCATATAGGTGTCCCCGGGGACACGAAGAAGCCGTCTAACGCGATAAATGAACGATTAGGCAAAGAATAATTTTCCCCTCAAAATTGAAAAAATGGTAAGCCTATAGCCCAGGAAAATATCATTTTTCCGGCAAAAATTAAAGTGTCTCTAAGGCGCTGGTCCTTGGCATATACGTGTCCCCGGGGACACGCAGAAGCCGTCTAACGCGATAAATGAATGGTTAGGCAAAGAATAATTTTCCCCTCAAAATTGAAAAAATGGTAAGCCTATAGCCCAGGAAAATATCATTCTTCCGGCAAAAATTAAAGTGTCTCTGAGGCGCTGGACGTGTCCCCGGGGACACGCAGAAGCCGTCTAACGCGATAAATGAATGGTTAGGCAAAGAATAATTTTCCCCTCAAAATTGAAAAAATGGTAAGCCTATAGCCCAGGAAAATATCATTTTTCCGGCAAAAATTAAAGTGTCTCTAAGGCGCTGGTCCTTGGCATATACGTGTCCCCGGGGACACGCAGAAGCCGTCTAACGCGATAAATGAATGGTTAGGCAAAGAATAATTTTCCCCTCAAAATTGAAAAAATGGTAAGCCTATAGCCCAGGAAAATATCATTTTTCCGGCAAAAATTAAAGTGTCTCTATTGCACTGGTTCTTGGCATATAGCTGTCCCCGGGGACACGCAGAAGCCGTCTAACGCGATAAATGAACGATTAGGCAAAGAATAATTTTCCCCTCAAAATTGAAAAAATGGTAAGCCTATAGCCCAGGCAAATATCATTTTTCCGGCAAAAATTAAAGTGTCTCTAATGCACTGGTTCTTGGCATATACGTGTCCCCGGGGACACGCAGAAGCCGTCTAACGCGATAAATGAATGGTTAGGCAAAGAATAATTTTCCCCTCAAAATTGAAAAAATGGTAAGCCTATAGCCCAGGAAAATATCATTTTTCCGGCAAAAATTAAAGTGTCTCTAAGGCACTGGTTCTTGGCATATACGTGTCCCCGGGGACACGCAGAAGCCGTCTAACGCGATAAATGAATGGTTAGGCAAAGGATAATTTTCCCCTCAAAATTGAAAAATGGTAAGCCTATAGCCCAGGAAAATATCATTTTTCCGGCAAAAATTAAAGTGTCTCTAATGCACTGGTTCTTGGCATATACGTGTCCCCGGGGACACGCAGAAGCCGTCTAACGCGATAAATGAATGGTTAGGCAAAGGATAATTTTCCCCTCAAAATTGAAAAAATGGTAAGCCTATAGCCCAGGAAAATATCATTTTTCCGGCAAAAATTAAAGTGTCTCTATTGCACTGGTTCTTGGCATATACGTGTGCCCGGGGACACGCAGAAGCCGTCTAACGCGATAAATGAATGGTTAGGCAAAGAATAATTTTCCCCTCAAAATTGAAAAAATGGTAAGCCTATAGCCCAGGAAAATATCATTTTTCCGGCAAAAATAAAGTGTCTCTAAGGCGCTGGTCCTTGGCATATAGGTGTCCCCGGGGACACGCAGAAGCCGTCTAACGCGATAAATGAACGATTAGGCAAAGAATAATTTTCCCCTCAAAATTGAAAAAATGGTAAGCCTATAGCCCAGGAAAATATCATTTTTCCGGCAAAAATTAAAGTGTCTCTAATGCACTGGTTCTTGGCATATACGTGTCCCCGGGGACACGCAGAAGCCGTCTAACGCGATAAATGAATGGTTAGGCAAAGAATAATTTTCCCCTCAAAATTGAAAAAATGGTAAGCCTATAGCCCAGGAAAATATCATTTTTCCGGCAAAAATTAAAGTGTCTCTAAGGCACTGGTTCTTGGCATATACGTGTCCCCGGGGACACGCAGAAGCCGTCTAACGCGATAAATGAATGGTTAGGCAAAGAATAATTTTCCCCTCAAAATTGAAAAAATGGTAAGCCTATAGCCCAGGAAAATATCATTTTTCCGGCAAAAATTAAAGTGTCTCTAATGCACTGGTTCTTGGCATATACGTGTCCCCGGGGACACGCAGAAGCCGTCTAACGCGATAAATGAATGGTTAGGCAAAGGATAATTTTCCCCTCAAAATTGAAAAAATGGTAAGCCTATAGCCCAGGAAAATATCATTTTTCCGGCAAAAATTAAAGTGTCTCTATTGCACTGGTTCTTGGCATATACGTGTGCCCGGGGACACGCAGAAGCCGTCTAACGCGATAAATGAATGGTTAGGCAAAGAATAATTTTCCCCTCAAAATTGAAAAAATGGTAAGCCTATAGCCCAGGAAAATATCATTTTTCCGGCAAAAATAAAGTGTCTCTAAGGCGCTGGTCCTTGGCATATAGGTGTCCCCGGGGACACGCAGAAGCCGTCTAACGCGATAAATGAACGATTAGGCAAAGAATAATTTTCCCCTCAAAATTGAAAAAATGGTAAGCCTATAGCCCAGGAAAATATCATTTTTCCGGCAAAAATTAAAGTGTCTCTAATGCACTGGTTCTTGGCATATACGTGTCCCCGGGGACACGCAGAAGCCGTCTAACGCGATAAATGAATGGTTAGGCAAAGAATAATTTTCCCCTCAAAATTGAAAAAATGGTAAGCCTATAGCCCAGGAAAATATCATTTTTCCGGCAAAAATTAAAGTGTCTCTAAGGCGCTGGTCCTTGGCATATACGTGTCCCCGGGGACACGCAGAAGCCGTCTAACGCGATAAATGAACGATTAGGCAAAGAATAATTTTCCCCTCAAAATTGAAAAAATGGTAAACCTATAGCCCAGGAAAATATCATTTTTCCGGCAAAAATTAAAGTGTCTCTAAGGCGCTGGTCCTTGGCATATACGTGTCCCCGGGGACACGCAGAAGCCGTCTAACGCGATAAATGAATGGTTAGGCAAAGAATAATTTTCCCCTCGAAATTGAAAAAATGGTAAGCCTATAGCCCTTGAAAATATCATTTTTCCGGCTAAAATAAAAGTGTCTCTAATGCGCTGGTTCCTGGCATATAGGTGTCCCCGGGGACACGCAGAAGCCGTCTAATGCGATAAATGAACGATTAGGCAAAGAATAATTTTCCCCTCAAAATTGAAAAAATCGTAAGCCTATAGCCCAGGAAAATATCATTTTTCCGGCAAAAATTAAAGTGTCTCTAATGCACTGGTTCTTGGCATATACGTGTCCCCGGGGACACGCAGAAGCCGTCTAACGCGATAAATGAATGGTTAGGCAAAGAATAATTTTCCCCTCAAAATTGAAAAAAATGGTAAGCCTATAGCCCAGGAAAATATCATTTTTCCGGCAAAAATTAAAGTGTCTCTAATGCACTGGTTCTTGGCATATACGTGTCCCCGGGGACACGCAGAAGCCGTCTAACGCGATAAATGAATGGTTAGGCAAAGAATAATTTTCCCCTCAAAATTGAAAAAATGGTAAGCCTATAGCCCAGGAAAATATCATTTTTCTGGCAAAAATTAAAGTGTCTCTAAGGCACTGGTTCTTGGCATATACGTGTCCCCGGGGACACGCCGAAGCCGTCTAACGCGATAAATGAATGGTTAGGCAAAGGATAATTTTCCCCTCAAAATTGAAAAATGGTAAGCCTATAGCCCAGGAAAATATCATTTTTCCGGCAAAAATTAAAGTGTCTCTATTGCACTGGTTCTTGGCATATAGCTGTCCCCGGGGACACGAAGAAGCCGTCTAACGCGATAAATGAACGATTAGGCAAAGAATCATTTTCCCCTCAAAATTGAAAAAATCGTAAGCCTATAGCCCAGGAAAATATCATTTTTCCGGCAAAAATTAAAGTGTCTCTAATGCACTGGTTCTTGGCATATACGTGTCCCCGGGGACACGCAGAAGCCGTCTAACGCGATAAATGAATGGTTAGGCAAAGAATAATTTTCCCCTCAAAATTGAAAAAAATGGTAAGCCTATAGCCCAGGAAAATATCATTTTTCCGGCAAAAATTAAAGTGTCTCTAATGCACTGGTTCTTGGCATATACGTGTCCCCGGGGACACGCAGAAGCCGTCTAACGCGATAAATGAATGGTTAGGCAAAGAATAATTTTCCCCTCAAAATTGAAAAAATGGTAAGCCTATAGCCCAGGAAAATATCATTTTTCTGGCAAAAATTAAAGTGTCTCTAAGGCACTGGTTCTTGGCATATACGTGTCCCCGGGGACACGCCGAAGCCGTCTAACGCGATAAATGAATGGTTAGGCAAAGGATAATTTTCCCCTCAAAATTGAAAAAATGGTAAGCCTATAGCCCAGGAAAATATCATTTTTCCGGCAAAAATTAAAGTGTCTCTATTGCACTGGTTCTTGGCATATAGCTGTCCCCGGGGACACGAAGAAGCCGTCTAACGCGATAAATGAACGATTAGGCAAAGAATCATTTTCCCCTCAAAATTGAAAAAATGGTAAGCCTATAGCCCAGGAAAATATCATTTTTCCGGCAAAAATTAAAGTGTCTCTAATGAACTGGTCCTTGGCATATAGGTGTCCCCGGGGACACGCAGAAGCCGTCTAACGCGATAAATGAATGGTTAGGCAAAGAATAATTTTCCCCTCAAAATTGAAAAAATGGTAAGCCTATAGCCCAGGAAAATATCATTTTTCCAGCAAAAATTAAAGTGTCTCTAATGCACTGGTTCTTGGCATATACGTGTCCCCGGGGACACGCAGAAGCCGTCTAACGCGATAAATGAATGGTTAGGCAAAGAATAATTTCCCCCTCAAAATTGAAAAAATGGTAAGCCTATAGCCCAGGAAAATATCATTTTTCCGGCAAAAATTAAAGTGTCTCTAAGGCGCTGGTCCTTGGCATATAGGTGTCCCCGGGGACACGCAGAAGCCGTCTAACGCGATAAATGAACGATTAGGCAAAGAATAATTTTCCCCTCAAAATTGAAAAAATGGTAAGCCTATAGCCCAGGAAAATATCATTTTTCCGGCAAAAATTAAAGTGTCTCTAAGGCGCTGGTCCTTGGCATATACGTGTCCCCGGGGACACGAAGAAGCCGTCTAACGCGATAAATGAACGATTAGGCAAAGAATAATTTTCCCCTCAAAATTGAAAAAATGGTAGGCCTATAGCCCAGGAAAATATCATTTTTCCGGCAAAAATTAAAGTGTCTCTAAGGCGCTGGTCCTTGGCATATACGTGTCCCCGGGGACACGCAGAAGCCGTCTAACGCGATAAATGAATGGTTAGGCAAAGAATAATTTTCCCCTCAAAATTGAAAAAATGGTAAGCCTATAGCCCAGGAAAATATCATTTTTCCGGCAAAAATTAAAGTGTCTCTAAGGCGCTGGTCCTTGGCATAGAGGTGTCCCCGGGGACACGCAGAAGCCGTCTAACGCGATAAATGAACGATTAGGCAAAGAATAATTTTCCCCTCAAAATTGAAAAAATGGTAAGCCTATAGCCCAGGAAAATATCATTTTTCCGGCAAAAATTACAGTGTCTCTAAGGCGCTGGTCCTTGGCATATACGTGTCCCCGGGGACACGCAGAAGCCGTCTAACGCGATAAATGAATGGTTAGGCAAAGAATAATTTTCCCCTCAAAATTGAAAAAATGGTAAGCCTATATCCCATGAAAATATCATTTTTCCGGCTAAAAGAAAAGTGTCTCTAATGCGCTGGTTCTTGGCATATACGTGTCCCCGGGGACGTGCAGAAGCCGTCTAACGCGATAAATCAACGATTAGGCAAAGAATAATCTTCCCCTTACAATTGAAGAAATGGTAAGCTATAGCCCATGAAAATATGAATTTATCATACATCATATATATATCAAAAAATAAAGTGTCTCTAAGGCGCTGGTTCTCCGCATTTATGAGTCCCCGGGCACATGCAGAAGCCGTCTTACTATAGGTCCGGATAGAGGCCGTGATTCTCGTCCGTTATCGGAACGGCCGGGCTAGTGGGCTGTTATCGCTAGCTGCGGCTTGCCTCAAGGTACTGGTCACCTTCGTTCGCTATGCTGTTGTGCCGTTCCGGTGGCTGAGTGGTTTAGATGTTTAGCTTGGGTTCCCAAGGGAATTCCAGCGGTGGTGGTTCGATTCCCGGCGCCCGCATTGCTTGAAAAAAAAAAGTTGCGATGCGGGTACCACGGCTCGAACGATCGTTAACTCATTGTGGGGCAGCTGTAACTTCGGGATGGAGGGGGTAGAGTAGGCGGGCGCGAGGAGGTAGGTAGGCTGAGGATTAGGGGAAAGGGGGTGGGGGTCGGCTAGTGCGTCAGGTCGTGTTCCGGGCTCAGGTGAGACCCAGCCCCAACTCAGTCGCCGGAATGTGGTGGACAAGGGGGAGTGGTGTGTCGTGGTGCACATCATTTCTTCTCGCTGTCCCCCGGGTATCCGAGAGGGTGGATACCTGTTGCTCCTGTTTTCGGCATAAGTGCCCACAACGGCCAACGTGACATACGGAGAAAGGACGCCGCTCGGACGTAACTTCGTAACTCGGAGGTAATATTCGCCTGATGACCCCCCCCCAATGCATGTAAAAACCGAGCGAACCTGACAGCTGATGACCCCCACCCCCGAACGCGTGTAAAAGCCGGACCTGACACGCATGAACGCATGAAAACCGGACTTCACAGCTGATGCAGACAACAGACCCGGCCCACCTGTAAGAGACCGAACCCCCTCCCCCCTAGAGAAAGCAGACCAGTAAGAGACTAAACACTTACCCCCCTCCCTAGAGGAAGCCGACACGGCCCACCTTTCGGAGACGAGCCCCGCCCGCAATCTTTTGCCGCGCGATCTCCGTAGAGGTGGGCCCCTCTCGCGGCAAAAGAGCAAATGGGGTTCGGCGGAGTCTGCTTCGTCTACGGCGGGGGGCGGTTGGGTCTCTTCGGGGTGGGCGGGGTCTGCTTTCTCTAGGGGGGAGGGGGTTCGGTCTCTTAGAGGTAGGCCGGGTCGGCGCTTCCTCTGGGGGGGGGGTGCTTTTCGGTCTCTTCAGGGTGGGCCGGGTCGGTTTTCTCTATGACTGTTTTAAACGTGGGTTTCCTCTAAGGGTGTTACGTCCTCTCTTCGACGCCGTTCTCCGTGGGGTGGGCTTCGCACAAGAGCAACAGGTATCCACCCTCTTAAGATACCCGGGGGATAGCGAGAGGAAATGATGTGCACCATGACACACAACTCCCTCTTATCCGCCACATTCCGGTGGCCGAGAGTACAGCTGGGTGCCGGAACTCCCAGTTCCGGCACTTGGAGTTCCGGCACCCAGTTGTACGGCACCGCAACTCCCAGGGGGTCACCTGTGTCATAGTGCCGACGTCCGCACCGCCTTCAATCCGCGCACTGGCCATGCGTACGGCGGTACTACGATGCAGGAGGTCCTCTGGGGTCCGAGACCCAGCCTTCACGGTCCACATCGAACCTCCATGTATGGCACTTCGAGCCCCGGCATCCGCATCGCTGCGTTTTTTTTTTCAACGATGCAGGCAGCGGGAATCGAACCACCGTCCTGAAGGATACGAGTTCAACACTCAAGCCGCTCGACCACCGGAACAGCACACCGTTTACCGTTTTTTTGTCGACCAGTAGCTTGGCCAGTTAGGCCGTTATCGCGGCCTACGCTCTCTCCGTTCATTCTGAGGACGAGATAAGACGTGCTCCGCCCCACTCTGGCCATGCTTATGCGCACAGGAAGCCGCTGGCTGCGCGGTGACGCCACACTGTTCGTAGACAACTTTGCCGCGGCGTAGAGTAACAGCGTCTAGCCTCTAATGCACTCCAACCATTACATACGCTTGATTGGTGCCATTTTGTACACGGCAACGTGATGTACACGGCCAGGTAAGTAGGTATGCGTTATTTTGTAGGTAGTGAACGCATCATTCGTATGCGAGACGTTCGTGAGGAAGACAAAGTCAGACTGGACACGCACGGCGTTAATTCAAGGCAAGTTTATTTCGAAGCCAGTAAACCTTCTTACACGAGGCAAACCATTTTTCTGGTTGTGTGAAACAGCGTGTGCGTGCACACTCACACACCACATTGATATCAGCTCTGCAAGAGCGGAAAGGCGGTAGCTGCTCGAGAAAAAACGGTCTTCATTTTAGACGCAGAACATATGGGAAATCGTTAAGGAAGCCTTTGGAATGAACAGCTGTACGCTTGTGCTTAGCCGAAGGATAGGGCACCCGAGAAATGCACGCTGTAGAACTGCAATAGAGCACGAAACTACCAGACCGTTTTAGAAGCGAGTTTGCCGACTTGCGTACGTCAAACGTAATCGGATTTGTGGGACGTCACGCTGCGCATCCTTTGAAGACGGTCAGTTTCCCGTACGGGAACACAAACGTAAGGACTCCACAAAACAGACCGCCGTCTGGTGCCTCGTGCCGAACGTATCCAAGCCAAGACGACCCACTAGCAAATACCTCGCCGTTGCTATGCCGACGATTCTGGTTAGGCCTACGGGCGCCGGAATCGCCGGCTGATCTCTGAAATTGCACGCGCTATGCGCTAACGTTTCAGGCGAGTTCAGAGGAAGCGCAAACTCAGTTTTGTAGGTACTGGCGACAAACGCGTCTCAGAGAGCGGTTATCAGAACATACGCTTAAGCTGGAGCATGTTCGACGCTACTAAGCGTGCGCAGACGCTCGAACCTGAAACTCGTTAAACACCGTACGCTATCACAGCGCACGCAAACCGCAGAACCCCACTAACGTTCAGAACGTGTGAAAGGTCGATGATATTTCTTCACGTACGTAATGCTATTGTTCGGTTGCAAACGCTAAACTGAAACGGTCAATCGAAGCATCTCTAATCCTGAACGACGATTGCTTAGCTCGCGCATAATGCCAGTGGCACGGTTAACTGTACCGGCTACACAATCGATAGGCACCAGTTGAGGCGCGCGCTTCATAAGTCATCGCGTAATTTTTTTTCAGCGTACTCACCCTCTGGCGAGTCCTCAAGATTCGCTGTGGATAGCATTATAAGTAACGTGTCCGACCAGGCTTCGTTGTCCGTTAACGAGACCGCTGGTTACGGAAGTATCCAAATACTTACTTTGCAGAGTTCGCTGTTCAAAGCACACAACACTAACGCGAATACTATTAGCGCGAATACTATTAACCCTGTAATGCCGAAACACATTTCTACATCAAAGAAAATTCCTAGAATTTCCTCTATTTCTAGTCTTGGAGGACACATTTGTACTGAGAATAAGTTCAGCAAGCACTCGTTTGTTTGTTCGAACCTAATCACAACAGCCACATGGCTCCAACGCATTCCCGAATTTCCAATTGAGTGAAGGCACCACTTGACTTCAGTAAAGGAAGAAAACAGGCTAGCTTCGGTATGTTCAACGGATCTCTTCCTTCCTTCCCTCCTCCTCCTCCTCCTCCTTTTGTCATCAATAAGGTAATTGAGAAATCTGCAGAGTACGAGCACCCACTCTACAACGCTTTCATTCATTATGACTGCTGGTGTCTCTAAGCAATCAAACGCATTTTCACAGAAGTATTATGTAATCAAGAAGTACATATGGCATATGTGAATATCTTCGGAAATATCTAAAAGGATTCCTCAGCTACCTTCTTTCTCCACAAGTAGAAAGGTACGTATAGAGAAAGTAGTGAAGAAGACGCAAACTCTCCAATGGTATTCACTGCATGCTTCAAAGTACTGAAGCTGCCAAAATATGGACTAGGAGAGGTTTAACGACGAACATCTCGGCAACCTTCGGTTTGCAGACGACGTCCTGTTAAGCAGCACTGGAGAGGATATACAAATGATTGAGGGCCTTAACAGAAAGTGTAATGGTGCAGTTCGATTAATATCAGAAGGAAAAATGATCAATAGCCTGGCAAGGGAACAAAAGTTCCGGATTGCCAATCAACACAAAGATCAAGACAAAGAAATTTACAGAAGAGAAAGAATAAGTTGGAGTGCCTACGGCAAGCATTGCCAGATCCTGATTGGGAGAAAAAGTCACTATCACTAAAACAGAAACACTATCGCAGAAAAAGTCTGCAATCACTGCATTCTACTGGTGCCAACGTATGAGGCCGAAACATGGAGGTTGACTAAGAAGCTCGAGAACAAGACCGCGAAAAGAGCAATGGGACCAATACGTTAGGCGTAATGGTGAGAGACAGGTGAAAAGCGCTGTGGATTAGAGGGTAAACAGGGATACCCGCTATTGTAATCGACACAAAGAGAAAGGAATGGAGCTGGGTAGGCTATGCAATGCGTAGGACTGATAATCGGCGGAGCGTTAGCGTTACAAAATGGGTGCTAAGAAAACGGAAGCGCAGTCGAGCTGAGATGAGAAAATTCGCAGGCACAAGTTGGAAATAGTTGGCACAGGATAGCGCTAATGGGAGATCGCTGGGAGAGGCCTTCGTCATGTAGTGGACATAAAAATAACCTGATTGTGAATTAATACGACTACTTGTGTTCCACGTGCGCCAATTTAAATTACGAAGCCTCAAACGCGCACTATACAGAATCTGCGTTGTGCAGTACAGGGTTAAAAGGGTGCAGAAACACCTTGGTGACTGCATGAAGAACACATTGCGCGAATACGCTCCCGTGAACATCACATTTTGCCGTCGTGCGTGGTTTTCCGCTCTTTGGGCCATTCATGCCATCCACCAACGTTTCGCTCCTCGCGTTTCCTCTGCCATCACAAACAGGGTAACTCCGTAAGCCTGTGTTACCGAAGCTCTATTTCAATGACCCGCCCTAACATCTCCTGAGGCTACCGAAGATCTACCCCGCAAATACTTATTAGTTAGACTCGTGGTACGAAAGCGCGAGTTGCACGTAATCGGCGCTGAACGCCGCCATCGTCGTATTCTTCTGGCCTTGTGGCCAGCGCTGTTTTGAGTCTTTATTTTTGTGTATTTGTGTGCGTAACCAGGCGTTTGTCGGGATTTCCAGCAATGGTGTTGATTGCCTCGTTGTCGTGACAATAGATGTGGCCACTCTGACGCCGGTTCGATACTTGACGTTCCAGCTGAACTTCTCCAGCCTGGGTCAGCGGCTGTTCGGCGGCCCGGCAGCAAGTTGCTCCCGATCAAGGGATTGTCGTTCCAAGTCCGTGGTGGGGAGGTCCTCGCCATCATCACCGCTGACGATGAGCACGTTGCTCTGAACGTGAAAAAAATAATCAGAGGGCTGCGAACACTTTCAGGCAGAAAAAAATTGATCGCAGCCTGTTTTCCTCAGTTTTCAGGATTTTGCCTACTGGTCGATAGACAGCACGTGCTATGGACATTGGGAAGAGGAAATTTACGGACCCTGGTTCCTAGCGCCGGTCACGGTGCGTCGGCCATGGATATAAGATAACAGAAAAATTTATTATTAACCTATTTATTTATGTATCTATTATTGTACCGTGCCTAACAGGCTACTCATCGACACAGTGTAAGGTACCTTTTCAATTGTCAATGACAATGTGTGGTTACAAGTCCCCCCCGAAAAAGAAAACGTATGATTCAAAATGTACGGTAAGAAACAGTGATATTCAAGATACAGCACATCATACCTTTCAAAAAATTTAGAAAGAACATGGCCTAAACTATCTACGAGGAAATACTTATCACAATGCACATCGCCAAGCAAGGATACATATGGCACCTTTCATAGAAACTGGACGAAGAGCCATTATCTAAACCTTCGAACGCCGCAAAGTTCTCGCGCGAAACCACGTGACGTTCGGTGACATGCACGCATGCGCAATCCACGTGCTCCATGCGGGAGAATTCTAGCCTGGAAATATGAGCCATTTTATGGGCCATCCTATTAATAGCATGTAACTTAGAATATTTCAAATATTGAGTTGTCATTGGCATACTACTGCTTTGTGAGGGTAGCCAAAGTTTGTAAAAAGCATGAGTCCAAGTGATGAATCGGCCCAGTATGTGAATTCTGATACTGAAACGAGTGCTTTTTATCTCTTCCGACGGCAAGACACACATCAAGCTAGCTTAACGATAGGCACTCCAGAAATTCCATGCTGCTGACATGAAGGCCTCATTTTTTGCAGTTCGGCTGTATTTCCCATTTTAACCGCTGTACCATCAGCGTAAACAGCAACGTCACCAGAAAATAATCGATCGGGATGCCTGTAGCGTAACATGGCATACTACTGTGTTAAAAGTTGCCCTCGGTGAGCAGCAGTATGAGGAAAATGAAACAAACTGTTTCTTGAAACAACTCCATTCACAATAGTTTCCCACCATTCTGACACAATCTGTGCAAATTTACTTGTGTCAGAATGTCCCTCACCTACAGCTACAGTGGCTCAGACCAACGTCTTTCTAATTCCAATTTGACGAGAAAAGGTGTACACGTAACAAGATATCAACGAAAGGTTGTACAATAGCATTGGATACTTAATATTCGAGGGGAAACATCGTATTTTATCCCCTTTACCATTTTTCTAAATTTAAGGGGAAAATTATTGTTTGCCTAATCGTTCATTTATCGCTTTAGACGGCTTCTCCGTGTGCCCGGGGACTCATATAGGCGGAGAACGAGCGCCTTAGGGACACTTTATTTTTTCTCGGAAAAGTGATGTTTTCATGGGCTATAGGCTTACCATTTTTTCAAATTTACGGGGAAAATTATTGTTTGCCTAATCGTTCATTTATCGGTTTAGACGGCTTCTCCGTGTGCCCGGGGACTCATATAGGCGGAGAACGAGCGCCTTAGGGACACTATTTTTTCTCGGAAAAGTGATGTTTTCAGGGGCTATAGGCTTACCATTTTTTCAAATTTACGGGGAAAATTATTGTTTTCCTAATCGTTCGTTTATCGCTTTAGACGGCTTCTCCGTATGCCCGGGGACTCATATAGGCGGAGAACGAGCGCCTTAGGGACACTTTATTTTTTCTCGGAAAAGTGATGTTTTCATGGGCTATAGGCTTACCATTTTTTCAAATTTAAGGGGAAAATTATTGTTTGCCTAATCGTTCATTTATCGCTTTAGACGGCTTCTCCGTGTGCCCGGGGATTCATATAAGCGGAGAACGAGCGCCTTAGGGACACTTTATTTTTTCTCGGAAAAGTGATGTTTTCATGGGCTATAGGCTTACCATTTTTTCAAATTTACGGGGAAAATTATTGTTTGCCTAATCGTTCATTTATCGCTTTATACGGCTTCTCCGTGTGCCCGGGGACTCATATAGGCGGAGAACGAGCGCCTTAGGGACACTTTATTTTTTCTCGGAAAAGTGATGTTTTCATGGGCTATAGGCTTACCATTTTTTCAAATTTACGGGGAAAATTATTGTTTTCCTAATCGTTCGTTTATCGCTTTAGACGGCTTCTCCGTGTGCCCGGGGACTCATATAGGCGGAGAACGAGCGCCTTAGGGACACTTTATTTTTTCTCGGAAAAATGATGTTTTCATGGGCTATAGGCTTACCATTTTTTCAAATTTACGGGGAAAATTATTGTTTGCCTAATCGTTCATTTATCGCTTTAGACGGCTTCTCCGTGTGCCCGGGGACTCATATAGGCGGAGAACGAGCGCCTTAGGGACACTTTATTTTTTCTCGGAAAAGTGATGTTTTCATGGGCTATAGGCTTACCATTTTTTCAAATTTACGGGGAAAATTATTGTTTGCCTAATCGTTCATTTATCGCTTTATACGGCTTCTCCGTGTGCCCGGGGACTCATATAGGCGGAGAACGAGCGCCTTAGGGACACTTTATTTTTTCTCGGAAAAGTGATGTTTTCATGGGCTATAGGCTTACCATTTTTTCAAATTTAAGGGGAAAATTATTGTTTGCCTAATCGTTCATTTATCGGTTTAGACGGCTTCTCCGTGTGCCCGGGGACTCATATAGGCGGAGAACGAGCGCCTTAGGGACACTTTATTTTTTCTCGGAAAAGTGATGTCTTCATGGGCTATAGGCTTACCATTTTTTCAAATTTAAGGGGAAAATTATTGTTTGCCTAATTGTTCATTTATCGCTTTAGACGGCTTCTCCGTGTGCCCGGGGACTCATATAGGCGGAGAACGAGCGCCTTAGGGACACTTTATTTTTTCTCGGAAAAGTGATGTTTTCATGGGCTATAGGCTTACCATTTTTTCAAATTTACGGGGAAAATTATTGTTTGCCTAATTGTTCATTTATCGCTTTAGACGGCTTCTCCGTGTGCCCGGGGACTCATATAGGCGGAGAACGAGCGCCTTAGGGACACTTTATTTTTTCTCGGAAAAGTGATGTCTTCATGGGCTATAGGCTTACCATTTTTTCAAATTTAAGGGGAAAATTATTGTTTGCCTAATTGTTCATTTATCGCTTTAGACGGCTTCTCCGTGTGCCCGGGGACTCATATAGGCGGAGAACGAGCGCCTTAGGGACACTTTATTTTTTCTCGGAAAAGTGATGTTTTCATGGGCTATAGGCTTACCATTTTTTCAAATTTAAGGGGAAAATTATTGTTTGCCTAATCGTTCATTTATCGCTTTAGACAGCTTCTCCGTGTGCCCGGGGACTCATATAGGCGGAGAACGAGCGCCTTAGGGACACTTTATTTATTCTCGGAAAAGTGATGTTTTCATGGGCTATAGGCTTACCATTTTTTCAAATTTAAGGGGAAAATTATTGTTTGCCTAATCGTTCATTTATCGCTTTAGACGGCTTCTCTGTGTGCCCGGGGACTCATATAGGCGGAGAACGAGCGCCTTAGGGACACTATTTTTTCTCGGAAAAGCGATGTTTTCATGGGCTATAGGCTTACCATTTTTTCAAATTTACGGGGAAAATTGTTGTTTGCCTAATCGTTCATTTATCGCTTTAGACGGCTTCTCCGTGTGCCCGGGGACTCATATAGGCGGAGAACGAGCGCCTTAGGGACACTTTATTTTTTCTCGGAAAAATGATGTTTTCATGGGCTATAGGCTTACCATTTTTTCAAATTTAAGGGGAAAATTATTGTTTGCCTAATCGTTCATTTATCGCTTTAGACGGCTTCTCCGTGTGCCCGGGGACTCATATAGGCGGAGAACGAGCGCCTTAGGGACACTTTATTTTTTCTCGGAAAAGTGATGTTTTCATGGGCTATAGGCTTACCATTTTTTCAAATTTACGGGGAAAATTATTGTTTGCCTAATCGTTCATTTATCGGTTTAGACGGCTTCTCCGTGTGCCCGGGGACTCATATAGGCGGAGAACGAGCGCCTTAGGGACACTATTTTTTCTCGGAAAAGTGATGTTTTCATGGGCTATAGGCTTACCATTTTTTCAAATTTACGGGGAAAATTGTTGTTTGCCTAATCGTTCATTTATCGCTTTAGACGGCTTCTCCGTGTGCCCGGGGACTCATATAGGCGGAGAACGAGCGCCTTAGGGACACTTTATTTTTTCTCGGAAAAATGATGTTTTCATGGGCTATAGGCTTACCATTTTTTCAAATTTAAGGGGAAAATTATTGTTTGCCTAATCGTTCATTTATCGCTTTAGACGGCTTCTCCGTGTGCCCGGGGACTCATATAGGCGGAGAACGAGCGCCTTAGGGACACTTTATTTTTTCTCGGAAAAGTGATGTTTTCATGGGCTATAGGCTTACCATTTTTTCAAATTTACGGGGAAAATTATTGTTTGCCTAATCGTTCATTTATCGGTTTAGACGGCTTCTCCGTGTGCCCGGGGACTCATATAGGCGGAGAACGAGCGCCTTAGGGACACTATTTTTTCTCGGAAAAGTGATGTTTTCATGGGCTATAGGCTTACCATTTTTTTCAAATTTACGGGGAAAATTATTGTTTGCCTAATCGTTCATTTATCGCTTTAGACGGCTTCTCCGTGTGCCCGGGGACTCATATAGGCGGAGAACGAGCGCCTTAGGGACACTTTATTTTTTCTCGGAAAAGTGATGTTTTCATGGGCTATAGGCTTACCATTTTTTTGAAATTTAAGGGGAAAATTATTGTTTGCCTAATCGTTCATTTATCGCTTTAGACGGCTTCTCCGTGTGCCCGGGGACTCATATAGGCGGAGAACGAGCGCCTTAGGGACACTTTATTTTTTCTCGGAAAAATGATGTTTTCATGGGCTATAGGCTTACCATTTTTTCAAATTTAAGGGGAAAATTATTGTTTGCCTAATCGTTCATTTATCGCTTTAGACGGCTTCTCCATGTGCCCGGGGACTCGTATAGGCGGAGAACGAGCGCCTTAGCGACACTTTATTTTTTCTCGGAAAAATGATGTTTTCATGGGCTATAGGCTTACCATTTTTTCAAATTTAAGGGGAAAATTATTGTTTGCCTAATCGTTCATTTATCGCTTTAGACGGCTTCTCCGTGTGCCCGGGGACTCATATAGGCGGAGAACGAGCGCCTTAGGGACACTATTTTTTCTCGGAAAAGTGATGTTTTCATGGGCTATAGGCTTACCATTTTTTCAAATTTACGGGGAAAATTATTGTTTGCCTAATCGTTCATTTATCGCTTTAGACGGCTTCTCCGTGTGCCCGGGGACTCATATAGGCGGAGAACGAGCGCCTTAGGGACACTTTATTTTTTCTCGGAAAAGTGATGTTTTCATGGGCTATAGGCTTACCATTTTTTCAAATTTACGGGGAAAATTATTGTTTGCCTAATCGTTCATTTATCGGTTTAGACGGCTTCTCCGTGTGCCCGGGGACTCATATAGGCGGAGAACGAGCGCCTTAGGGACACTATTTTTTCTCGGAAAACTGATATTTTCATGGGCTATAGGCTTACCATTTTTTCAAATTTAAGGGGAAAATTATTGTTTGCCTAATCGTTCATTTATCGCTTTAGACGGCTTCTCCGTGTGCCCGGGGACTCATATAGGCGGAGAACGAGCGCCTTAGGGACACTATTTTTTCTCGGAAAAGATGTTTTCATGGGCTATAGGCTTACCATTTTTTCAAATTTACGGGCAAAATTATTGTTTGCCTAATCGTTCATTTATCGGTTTAGACGGCTTCTCCGTGTGCCCGGGGACTCATATAGGCGGAGAACGAGCGCCTTAGGGACACTATTTTTTCTCGGAAAACTGATGTTTTCATGGGCTTACCATTTTTTCAAATTAACGGGGAAAATTATTGTTTGCCTAATCGTTCATTTATCGCTTTAGACGGCTTCTCCGTGTGCCCGGGGACTCATATAGGCGGAGAACCAGCGCCTTAGGGACACTTTATTTTTTCTCGGAAAAGTGATGTTTTCATGGGCTATAGGCTTACCATTTTTTAAAATTTAAGGGGAAAATTATTGTTTCCCTAATCGTTCATTTATCGCTTTAGACGGCTTCTCCGTGTGCCCGGGCACTTATATAGGCGGAAAACCAGCGCCTAAGGGACACTTTATTTTTTCTCGGAAAAATGATGCTTTCATGGGTTTTCGTGGGCTTAGCATTTTTTTTCAAATTTAGGGGAAAATTATTGTTTGCCTAATCGTTCATTTATCGCTTTAGACGGCTTCTCCGTGTGCCCGGGAAGCTCAAAGTCGAAGCATTAATCACGCCCCCTGAGAGCGCACGTCTACTGAAACTAACACAACGATGAACGAATTTGCACAAATAACTTATCGCTGAAAAAAACATCAGGCAATAGTCCATTTGAATCTCAACGCACTGCTGTTGACTCATATCTCTGAAAAGCTCAAACTGGATTCATAAAACACTGCCTCAGCAAACGCATTTACACTCAGGCTAATTTACATAAATTAAAAACCGATTTGCCCAAATGAGTTGTGGTTGAAAGGATCAGCCTATAGCCCCTTAGAATCTCGACAAGATCCTTTTCACTCACTTCTCTGCAAAGCTGAATTTCTAAGGATACCTTACACCCCATGCAAGTGAACATATGCTGACACTAACCTAAACGATTGACAATCGAATAGGCGCATATAGCTATCGCAAAAAAGACGCTAGGCTATAGCCTGTTCGAATCTCAACTCAGTGTTGTTCACACATATCTCTGAAAAGCTCAAATTGGACGCAAACAACACCGCCTCAGCAAACGCATTTGCACTCAGGCTAACTTACATGACTGAAAAAACAATTTGTCCAAATGAGTTGTGGTTAAAAGCCTCAGCCTATAGCCCCTTAGAACCTCGACACGATCCTTTTCACTCGCTTCTCTGCAAAGCTGAATTTCTAAGGATACCTTACGCCCCGTGCAAGAGTGCATATGCTGACAATAACCTAAACGACTGACAAACGAATAGGCGCATATTAGCTATCGCAAAAAGAAAAAACGCTAGGCTACAGCCTGTTCGAATCTCAGCAAAGTGCTGTTCACTCATATCTCTGAAAATCAAACGCATTTACACTCAGCTAATTTACATGACTGAGAAACCAATTTGCCCAAATGAGTTGTGGTTAAAAGCATCAGCCTATAGCCCATTAGAACATCGACACGATCCTTTTCACTCGCTTCTCTGCAGAGCTGAATTTCTAAGGATACATTACGCCCCGTGCAAGTGAACGTACGCTGATACTAACCAAAGGCTTGACAAAAGAATAGGCATATATTAGCTATCGCACGAAAAGGAAAAACGCTACGCTATAGCTTGTTCGCATCTCAACTCATTGCTGTTCACTCATATCTCTCAAAAGCTCAAAGTGGATGCATACAACACCGCCTCAGCAAACGCATTAGCACTCAGACTAACTTACATCACTCAAAACCAATTTGTCCAAAAGAGTTGTGGTTAAAAGCATCAGCCTATATCCCATTAGAACCCCGACACGATCCTTTTCACTCGCTTCTCTGCAAACCTGAATTTCTAAGGATACATTACCCCTCGTGCAAGTGAACACATGCTGACACTAACCTAAACGATTGACAAACTAATAAGCGCATATTAGCTATAGCAAAAACAAAAAAAAACGCTGGGCTATAGCCTGTTCGAATCTCATCTCAGTGCTGTTCAATTTTATCTCTGAAAATCTCAAACCGGATGCATACAATACTGCCTGAGCAAACGCATTTACACTCAGCTAATTTATATGACTGAAAAACCAATTTGCCCAAATGAGTTGTGGTTAAAAGGATCAGCCTATAGGCCATTAGAACCTCGACAAGATCCTTTTCACTCTCTTCTCTGCAAAGCTGAATTTCTAAGGATACACTAATCCCCGTGCAAATGAACATATGCTGACACCAACCTAAACGATTGACAAACGAATAGGCGCATATTAGTTATCGCAAAAGAAAACACGCTAGCCAATAGTCCATATGAATCTCAACGCACTGATGTTCACTCATATCTCTGAAAAGTTCAAATTGGATGCATAAAACACTGCCTCAGCAAACGCATTTACACTCCGGCTAATTTGCATAAATTAAAAACCAATTCGCCCAAATGAGTTGTGGTTGAAAGGATCAACCTATAGCCCCTTAGAACCTCGACAAGATCCTTTTCACTCGCTTCTGTACAAAGCTGAATTTCTAAGGATACCTTACGCTCCGTGCAAGTGAACATATGCTGACACTAACCTAAACGATTGACAAACGAATAGGCGCATATAGCTATCGCAAAAAAGACGCTAGGCTATAGCCTGTTCGAATCTCAACTCAGTGCTCTTCACTCGTATCTCTGTAAAGCTCAAATTGGACGCAAACAACACCGCCTCAGCAAACGCATTTGCACTCAGACTAACTTACATCACTGAAAAACCAATTGGTCCAAAAGAGTTGTTGTTAAAAGGATCAGCGTATAGCCCCTTAGAACCTCGACACGATCCTTTTCACTCGCTTCTCTGCAAAGGAGAATTTCTAAGGATACAATACGGCCCGTGCAAGTGAACTTATGCCGATACTAACCTAAACGATAGACAAATGAATAGGCGTATATTAGCTATGGCAAAAAAAAAACGCTAGGCTAAAGCCTGTTGGAATCTCAGCTAAGTTCTGATCACTCATATCTCTGTAAAGCTCAAATTGGATGCATACAACACCGCCTCAGCAAACGCATTTGTACTCAGGCAAACTTACATGACTGAAAAACCACTTTGTCCAAATGAGTTGTGTTTTAAAGGATCAGCCTTTAGCCCATTAGAACCTCGACACGATCCTTTTCACTCGCTTCTCTGCAAAGCTGAATTTCTAAGGATACATTACGCACCGTGCAGGTGAACTTATGCCAATACTAACCTAAACGATTGATAAACGAATAGTGGAATAATAGCTATCGAAAAAAAAAACGCTAGGCTATAGCCTGTTCGAATCTCAGCTAAGTGCAGTTCACTCATATCTCTGAAAAGCTCAAATTGGATGCATACAACACTGCCTGAGCAAACGCATTTACACTCAGCTAATTTACATGACTGAAAAACCAATTTTCCGACATGGGTTGTGGTTAAAAGGATCTGCCTATAGCCCCTTAGAACCTCCACACGATCCTTTTTACTCGCTTCTCTGCAAAGCGTAATTTCTAAGGATACATTACGCCCCGTGTAAGTGAATATATCCTGACACTAACCTAAACCATTCACAAACAAATCGGCGCATATTAGCTATCGCAAAAGAAAACACGCTGGGCAATAGTCCATTTGAATCTCAACGCACTGCTGTTCACTCATATTTCTGTTAAGCTCAAATTGGATGCATAAAACACTGCCTCAGCAAACGCATTTGCACTCAGGCAAACTTACATGACTGAAAAACCAATTTCTCTAAATGAGTTGTGGTTAAAAGCATCAGCCTATAGCCCATTAGAACCTCGACACGATCCTTTTCACTCGCTTCTCTGCAAAGGTGAATTTCTAAGGATACATTACGCCCCGTGCAAGTGAACTTATGCTGATACCAACCTAAACGATTTACAAACGAATAGGCGCATATTAGCTATCGCACAAAAGGAAAAAACGCTAGGCTATAGCCTGTTCGAATTTCAACTCATTGCTGTTCACTCATATCTCTGAAACGCTCAAATCGCATGCATACAACACCGCCTCAGCAAACGCATTTTCACTCAGGCTCACTTACATGACCGAAAAACAAGTTTGTCCATATGAGTTGTGGCTAAAAGCATCAGCCTATAGCCCATTAGAACCTCGACACGATCCTTTTCACTCGCTTCTCTGCAAAGGTGAATTTCTAAGGATACATTACGCCCCGTGCAAGTGAACTTATGCTGACACTAACCTAAACGATTGACAAACGAATAGGCACATATTAGCTATCGCACAAAAAGGAAAAACGCTAGGGTATAGCCTGTTCGAATCTCAACTCATTGCTGTTCACTCATATCTCTGATGATGATGATATGTGGTGTTTAATGGCGCAAGGGCCAGGTTTGGCCAAAGAGCGCCATGACAAGTGGTGATGTTGACGATGTATTATGGAGATGTGACTTGGCTGTAAAGTGGCGTAAAAATTGTCGCTGTAAAGTGCGTAAAATCTACGTGCTATAAAATTATGGCGATGACTAATGACGAATACTATGAACACTAGAATGTATTGGGAAAAATGATGCAATGTACAAAATATGTGAGATGCTAAAATTTTCTAAGGGCACCACTGCCTCGTCAAAACCCTTGAACCCAAGGGACGAGAGGCATGTGCTATTCGAAACAACTATCACAGCGCTATCCTCTATAGAGAGGAGGCGCTACGAACGTATGGGCTAGTTCCATGTAATACAACATCTTTCAGAAAACCTAGGACCGTGCTGGTGTCAAAGAGCGGTTCTGCACCGAGTAACATAACAGGATGAAGGGGGATGTGCTGCCGGTATGCTAGGGGAAAATGCTTCTTTCTTTCATATTCGGCTTCCCGACACTCCAGCAGGACGTGGAGGACGGTCAGCCTCTCCCCGCATCTACCGCAGGTTGGAGGCTCGTTTCCAGTGAGTAAAAAGTTGTGCGTGCCAAATGTGTGTCCTATTCTTAGGTGACAGAATAGGACATCTGTCCGGCGTGACTTTGTTACAGGAGGCCAGAAACCTAATTTTGGCTTTATTACATGCAACTTATTATTTGTTTCCAGGTCCCACAATCGTTGCCAGTAGTTTCGCAGTTTCCTTCTTAAGAAGGGTTTCAGGTCTGTGACAGGGACCGCAGCGGTAGAATTAACAGTGTGTGATGCAATTGATGTGGCCATCTGGTCCGCTAGAACATTACCCTGGATGCCCCTATGGCCAGGCACCCAGCATATAATCACATGCTGGTTTGATACATATGCTTTACATAAGACGGAATAGAGTTCAATTATTATAGGATTTTTGTGCTTACAGAACGACATCAAAGACTTCACAACACTAAGGGAGTCCGTATATATAACTGATTTTTCGAGTTTTGATTTCCTTATATGCTTCACGGTCGACAATATTGCGTAGGCCTCAGCCGTGAAGATACTAGTTTCCGGATGCAGTAAATCGGATTCCGAGAAGGATGGACCGACGGCTGCATATGACACCCCCTCGCGTGACTTCGATGCATCTGTGTAGAACTCAGTGCAGGAGTATTTGTACTGGAGTTCGCGGAAATGCATTTGGATTTCAGTCTCTGGAGCATGCTTGGTGACTTCCACGAAAGATATATCACATTGTATGAGCTGCCACTCCCAAGGAGGTAGCAGCTTGGTTGGATGCATTAGGAGAAGCTCGAGGAGTGGAACGTGCATTTCTTCACTAAGCTCCCTCACACGCAGCGAGAAAGGCTGTCTTACGGAGGGACGATTGCGAAAGAGTGTAGCATATGTCACGTCATTAACGGTATTAAAACAGGGATGTTCAGGATTTGAGTGTACTTTCAGTAAATATGTTTGGCTGATGTACGTTCTCTGGATATGAAGCGACCACTCATTCGATTCTGCATATAAACTTTGTACGGGACTCGTTCTGAAAGCTCCTGTGGCTAAACGGATACCTAGATGGTGGACCGGATCTAGCATCTTTAGCGCGCTCGGGGCTGCAGAATGGTAGATCACGGCACCATAATCTAATCGTGAACGGATCAGGCTCTTATAGAGATTAATTAAGCACTTCCTGTCACTACCCCACGATGTATGGGATAGAAGTTTCATTAGGTTCATTGTTTTCAGACATTTTTCTTTAATATGTTTAATGTGGGGGATGAAAGTGAGTCTGTAGTCTAGTATAACACCTAGAAACTTGTGCTCTTTGTTTACGGGTATTTGTTGTCCACAAAGTTCTAAGCAAGGATCTGGGATCATTCCTCTCTTTCTTGTAAAAAGAACGCAAGAGCTTTTGTTAGGATTGATCTTAAATCCATTATTGTCTGCCCACATTGAGACTTTGTTCAGGCCATGCTGTACCTGCCTCTCGCAGACTGCGAGGTTACAAGATTTGAAAGCTATTTGTATATCGTCCACGTAGACAGAATAAAAGATTGCCGGTGGTAATGAAGCGCGAAGCGTGTTCATCTTCACGATGAAAAGTGTGCAGCTGAGCACGCCTCCTTGGGGTACACCCGTTTCTTGTATAAAAGGTCGTGATAGTACATTGCCGACTTTTACCCGGAGGGTACGACTGGACAGATAGCTTTCTATTAGGTTAAGCATATTTCCATGGATACCCATTTCTAACAAGTCTCTTAGGATTCCGTAACGCCACGCCGTATCGTACGCCTTCTCCATATCGAGGAATATGGATAAGAAGAATTGTTTGTGTACAAATGCGTCCCGGATATTTGCTTCTACACGTATAAGATGGTCAGTTGTGGAGCGTCCTTCTCGGAAGCCGCACTGATAAGGATCAAGAATTTTGCTCTGTTCAAGGAAAAAGATGAGTCGCCGATTTATCATTTTTTCGAACACCTTACAAATGCAACTTGTGAGGGCTATCGGGCGGTAACTTGCCACTGAGGAAGGGTCCTTGCCTTGTTTCAAAACAGGGATCACAATGGCTTCCTTCCACGCAGCTGGAAGGTACCCTGCATCCCAAATGGTGTTGAAAAGTGTGAGTAGTGTAACCTGCGTGTCATTGTGTAAGTGTTTGAGCATTTCATACATGATTCTATCAGATCCTGGTGCGGAGCTGTTGCATGCGCTCAAGGAAGCTCTCAATTCGGCAATACAAAAAGGACGGTTGTAAGGCTCATTTTCTCGACCTTTTCTTGTTAATGGCTTACGTTCTTCTGTTAGTTTGTATTTGAGGAAGGATTGTGTATAATTTGTTTGACTTGAAACGCTCTCAAAATATTCCCCAAGTGAGTCTGCCTGGTCTTGCAGTGTATCGCCCTGTGTGTTTACCAGGGGGAGTGAATGTGTTTCCCGCCCTCTAATCCTATTAACTCTGTTCCAGGCTTTGGCCTCATCCCTAAACGAGTTGATACTCGATAAGAACTTGTGCCAGCTTTCTCTTCTGGCCTGTCGGCGAGTTCGCCTGCCTTGGGATTTAGTTTTCTTAAAGTTCATAAGATTCTCTGCAGTGGGAGAAGCGCGTAGCAACCCCCACGCCTTGTTCTGATTCGTACGGGCGATCCTACATTCGCTGTTCCACCACGGTACACGTCGTTTGCATGCCAGACCACTCGCTTCGGATATGCATTTTGATGCGGCATCTATTATGAAGGCTGTAAAGAACTCGACTGCAGCATCAATTCCTAACGAAGACAGCTCAGCCCATGATATACTAGTAAGAGATTGAAATTTCTCCCAATCAGCTGTCTCAATCTTCCACCTAGGAGCGTGCGGTGGATATTCGTTTTCTTTTGGAGATCTTAGCAGTATAGGGAAGTGGTCGCTTCCGTAAAGGTTGTCGTTAACTTCCCATTCGAGCTCAAGCAGTAGAGACGGCGAGACTATGCTAAGATCTATGGAAGAATAGGTTCTGTTTGTAAGAGAGTAATATGTGTGTTCTTTTTTATTCAACAGACAAGCACCAGAAGAAAAAAGGAACTGTTCGACAAGACGTCCTCGTGCATCTATACGAGGGTCGCCCCACAGGTAGTTATGTGCATTGAAATCGCCAAGAACAGCATAGGGTTCTGGCAATTCATCAATAAGGGACTGAAATTCATGTTTGCTTAGTTTATAATGTGGGGGTATATAAAGTGAGCAAATAGTGACAAGCTTGTTTAGCAGAATAACTCGAACCGCCACTGCCTCAAGGGCCGTTCGTAGGTGCAAACGTTGACAGGCTATGCTTTTTTGAATTACAATGGCGACACCGCCCGATGATGCGATAGCATCGTCGCGATCTTTGCGATAAGTGACGTGCTGTCGAAGAAAATTTGTGTGTTTTGGTTTTAAGTGTGTTTCCTGTAAACACAGCACTTTTGGATTGTGTTTGTGGATGAGTTCTTGTACATCGTCAAGGTTTCTAAGGAGACCTCTGACGTTCCATTGTATGATTTGTGTATCAATATTTAGTGTAAATTAGTGCTGTGTGTACGGAAACGGAAGTGATGCATTAGATTACAGAGCTCTTTCGAGGCCCTGTAACCGGGGTTTTGCCTTTTTTGAAGCGTTCGAGGGAACCTCGCCGCTCCTTAGGCGCTTGGCGCGCCGTGGGGGTAGGTGTTGTGTCCATTGCCTCTTGTGAGGCGCCGGACACGCGCTCTTGCGAGCGAGAAGTTTTTCGGGAGAGTCTCACCTCGGAAGGCAAAACCCCTGCGCCCACCTGCCCGGAGGTCGATGGGGCTCCCTGTGGAATTTGGCTGCGCCGGCTGTTGCCAGCGCTGGGAGGAGCCGGGGAGGTCGAGGCAGCCTCGGCTGCGCCTACCTTCGGGGACACTATCGGTACTGTGGCATCGCTGCGTGTAGCGCAGGTTGCCGCCGATAACTCTTGTGGGGCCGGCAACCCAAGGGTAGCCTGGCCGGTTTGCTGGTTGGATGGAGTAGGCTTACCTACTTCCACCCTAGGGGCAGAAGCCAAAGGTGCCTGCTCGCTGCACGCAGGCATGGCACTTGGCATTGGCCGCTGCGACGCCGCCCCCCGACGCGCCGCATCAGCATAAGGTGTGTTGTGGAAAGGAGAGCACCTTTTACGGGCTTCCTTAAACGAAATATTTTCCTTGACTTTAAGGGTGATTATATCTTTTTCTTTCTTCCAGTTTGGACAGGAGCGTGAGTAAGCGGGATGGTCACCACTGCAGTTCACACAGTGAGGTGTGCCACTGCAGTTGTCGGAGGGGTGGCCCTGCACTCCACATTTTGCACAAGTTATTTGACCACGGCAGCTCTGCGAGCCATGGCCAAACCTCTGACATTTGAAACACCTTCTAGGGTTGGGGATATATGGTCGAACATTTAATCTGATGTATCCTGTTTCGATAGTTTCTGGCAGTGTGCTGGATGCAAATGTTAGTATAAGATGCTTTGTGGGGATTTCCTTGTTGTCTCGTCTAATTATAATACGTTTTACTTCAGTGACATTTTGTTCTTTCCATCCTTCCAAGAGTTCAGCTTCTGTCAAGTCTAGGAGGTCTGCCTCTGACACGACTCCCCGTGAGCTGTTCATTGTTCGGTGTTGTGTAATAGATATTGGTATGTTACCAAATGTCACAAGACTGCCAAGCTTTTCGTACTGTTGTTTCTGAGGGATCTCAAGGAGAAGGTCCCCGCTAGCCATTTTCGTTACTTTATAACCTGCCCCTAAGGCTTCGGTCAAAGATTTTGCTACTGTGAATGGAGAAATAAATCTAGCTTGTTTTTCAGGGCTCTCACTGTGTACTACGTGGTATTTTGGATAGGTCTCTTTCGTGCGGTTGAAACAAATGCTTAAGTCTTCGGTGTGTCCCCTCTTCTGAGGGTGACGATCAAGTAGGCGGGGAAATGCGGGTGTTCCCATAGTAATTTGAAATGTTTTCAGCAGCAATGGCGGCCACCCACCATGGAGCCCAACTTGGGGACGCTGCAGGACTTAACGGGTAAGGCTACAGACGCCAGCCGTACACTGCCACTATAACCTAATATATTATACCCAAGGGAGGGCACATACACAAGGTTAACCCTTGCCGCCGTGGAGACAGGAAGTAAATGGAAGAGAGAAGAAGACAGGAAAGATGAAAAAGGCGAGAGAAAAAGACGAAGATTGGAGAGGAGTACAGGAAAAGGCGACTGCCGATTTCCCCCGGGTGGGTCAGTCCGGGGGTGCCGTCTACGTGAAGCCGAGGCCAAAGGGGTGTGTTGCCGCCGCCGAGGGGCCGTTAAGGTCCAAACACCCGGCATTGGCTCAACCCCCAGGATCCCCTTTTCCCCGGACACGGCTAAGCCGCGCACGGCTACACGCGGGAGGGTCCAACCCTCGTGTGCTCGGGTACGTGGTGTCGCAACACACCAAACGCCTGCTTACGCAGACGCCCCTGCGGGGCTCATATCTCTGAAACGCTCAAATCGCATGCATACAACACCGCCTCAGCAAACGCATTTTCACTCAGGCTCACTTACATGACTGAAAAACAAGTTTGTCCATATGAGTTGTGGCTAAAAGCATCAGCCTATAGCCCATTAGAACCTTGACACGATCCTTTTCACTCGCTTCACTGCAAAGCTGAATTTCTAAGAATACATTACGCCCCGTTCAAGTGACCATATGCTGACACTAACCTAAACGATTGACAAACGAATAGGCGCATATTAGCTATCGCAAAAAAAAAAACGCCAGGCTATAGCCTGTTCGAATCTCAGCTCATTGCTGTTCACTCATATCTCTGAAAAGCTCAAATCGCATGCATACAACACCGCCTCAGCAAACGCATTTTCACTAAGATAATTTGCATGACTGAAAAACCAATTTGCCCAAATGAGTTGTGTTTTAAAGGATCAGCCTTTAGCCCATTAGAACCTCGACACAATCCTTTTCACTCGCTTCTCTGCAAAGTTGAATTTCTAAGGATACATTACACCCCGTGCAAGTGAACATATGCTGACACTAACGTAAACGATTGACAAACGAATATGCACATATTAGATATAGCAAAAAAAAATCGCTAGGCTTTAGCCTGTTCGAATCTCAACTCATTGCTGTTCACTCATATCTCTGAAAAGCTCAAATTGGATGCATACAACACTGCCTGAGCGAACGCGTTTACACTCAGCTAATTTACACAACTGAAAAACGAATTTTCCCAAATGAGTCGTGGTTAAAAGCATCAGCCTATAGCCCATTAGAACCTCGACACGATCCTTTTCACTCGCTTCTCTGCAAAGCTGAATTTCTAAGGATACATTACGCCCCATGCATGTGAACTTATGCTGATACAAACCTAAACGATTGACAAACGAATAGGCACATATTAGCTATCGCACAAAAAAGAAAAACGCTAGGCTATAGCCTGTTCGAATGTCAACTCATTGCTGTTCGCTCATATCTCTCAAAAGCTCAAATCGCATGCATACAACACCGCCGCAGTACACGCATTTGCACTCAGGCTAACTTACATGAGTGAAAAACCTGTTTGTCCAAATGAGTTGTGGTTAAAAGCATCAGCCTATAGCCCATTAGAACCTCGACACGATCCTTTTCACTCGCTTCACTGCAAAGCTGAATGTCTAAGGATACCTTACGCCCCGTGCAAGTGAACATATGCTGACACTAACCCAAACGATTGACAAACGAACAGGCGCATATTAGCTATCGCAAAAAAAAAAAACGCAAGGCTATAGCCTGTTCGAATCTCAACTCATTGCTGCTCATTCATAACTCTGAAAAGCTCAAATTGGATGCATACAAGACTGCCTGAGCAAACGCGTTTACACTCAGCTAATTTACATAACTGAAAAACGAATTTGCCCAAATGAGTTGTGGTTAAAAGCATCAGCCTATAGCCCATTAGAACCTCGACACGATCCTTTGCACTCGCTTCACTGCAAAGCTGAATGTCTAAGGATACCTTATGCCCCGTGCAAGTGAACATATGCTGATACTAACCTAAACGATTGACAAACGAATAGGCGCATATTAGCTATCGCAAAAAAAAAACGCTAGGCTATAGCCTGTTCGAATCTCAGCTCATTGCTGTTCACTCATATCTCTGAAACGCTCAAATCGCATGCATACAACACCGCCTCAGCAAACGCATTTTCACTAAGGCTCACTTCCATGACTGAAAAACAAGTTGGTCCATATGAGTTGTGGTTAAAAGCATCAGCCTATAGCCCATTAGAACCTCGACACGATCCTTTTCACTCGCTTCACTGCAAAGCTGAATGTCTAAGGATACCTTACGCCCCGTGCAAGTGGACATATGCTGACACTAACCTAAACGATTGACAAAGGAATAGGCGCATATTAGCTATCGCAAAAAAAAACGCTAGGCTATAGCCTGTTCGAATCGCAGCTCAGTGCTGTTCACTCATATCGCTTAAAACCTCAAATTGGACGCATACAACACCGCCTAAGTAAACACACTTACACTCAGCTAATTTACTTGAATGAAAAACCAATTTGCCCAAATGAGTTGTGGTTAAAAGCATCAGCCTATTGCCCATTCGATCCTCGACACGATCCTTTTCTCTCGCTTCTCTGCAAAGGTGAATTTCTAACGATACATTACGCCCGGTGCAAGTGAACATATGCTGATACTAACCTAAACGATTGACAAACGAATATGAACATATTAGATATTGCAAAAAAAAATGGCTAGGCTATAGCCTGTTCGAATCTCAACTAATTGTTGTTCATTTATATCTCTGAAAAGCTCAAATTGGATGGATACAACACCGCAGCAAACGCATTTGCACTCAAGAAAACTTACATGACTTAAAAACCAATTTGTCCAAATGAGTTGTGGTTAAAAGCATCAACCTATAGCCCATAGGAACCTCGAAACGATCGTTTTCTCTCGTTTCTTTGCAAAGCTGAATTTCTAAAGATACATTACGCCGCGTTCAAGTGACCATATGCTGGCACTAACATAAACGATTGACAAACGAATAGGCGCATATTAGCTATCGCAAAAAAAAAACACTAGGCTATAGCCTGTTCGAATCTCAGCTCATTGCTGTTCACTCATATCTCTGAAAAGCTCAAATCGCATGCATACAACACCGCCTCAGCAAACGCATTTTCACTCAGGCTCACTTACATGACTGAAAAACAAGTTTGTCCAAAGGAGTTGTGGCTAAAAGCATCATACTATAGCCCATTAGAACCTCGACACGATCCCTTTCACTCGCTTCACTGCAAAGCTGAATTTCTAAGAATACATTACGCCTCGTGCAAGTGAACATATGCTGACACTAACCTAAACGATTGACAACCGAATATAGCTATCGAAGGCCGTAGCTATAGCGAAGGCGCATATTAGCTATCGCAAAAAAAAACGCTAGGCTATAACCTGTTTGAATCTCAACTCATTGCTGTTCACTCATATCTCAGAAAACTCAAATCGCATGCATACAACACCACCTCAGCAAAACGCATTTGCAGTCAGCCTAACTTACATGACTGAAAAACCAATTTGTCCAAATGAGTTGTGGTTTAAAGCAACAGCCTATAGCCCATTAGAACCTCGACACGATCCTTTTCACTCGCTTCTCTGCAAAGCTGAATTTCTAAGGATACATTACGCCCCATGCAAGTCAACATATGCTTATACTAACCGCAACCAATGACAAACGAATATGCACATATTAGCTATCGTAAAAAAATGCTAGGCTATAGCCTGTTCGAATCTCAACTCATTGCTGTTCACTCATATCTCTGAAAAGCTCAGTTTGGATGCATAGAACAATGCCTCAGCTGGCGCAATTACATTCACGGTAACTTACATGACTGAAAAACCAATTTCACCAAATGAGTCGTTGTGGTTAAAAACATAAGGCTGTAGGCCATTAGAACCTCGACGCGCTTTTGTTCCCTCACTTCTGTGAAAAGCTGAATTTCCAAGCATACATTCTCCAACGTGCAAATGAACCTGCGGTGACACTAACCTAAACGATTGATAAACGAATATGCACATATTAGTTATCGCGCAAAAAAAGCATCGAGCTATAGCCTAATCGTATCTCAACACTGTTCACCCTTTTCTTCGAAAAGCTCAAACTGGACGCATACAATACTGCTTCGGCAAACGCAATTACATCACGCTAACTTACATGACTGAAAAACCTATTTGCCCAAATGAGTTGCGGCTAAACGTACCAGCCTATAGCCCATTAGAACTTCGACGCGATTGCGTTCCCTCGCTTCTCTGCAAAGCTGAATTTCTAAGGATACATTACGCCCCGTGCAAGTGAACACATGCTGATACTAACATAAGCGATTGATTAATGAAAATGCAATATTAGTTACCGCGCAAAATAACGGCAAGCTACAGCCTGATCGAATCCCAACGCACTGCTTTTCACTCATATATCCGTAAAGCTGAAATCGGATGCATACAACACTGCCTCAGCAAACGCAATTACACTCACGCTAAGGTCCATTATTGAAAAACCAATTTACCCAAATCAGTTGTTGTGGTTCAAAACATCAGCCTTTAACCCATTAGAACTTCGGAGTGCTCGTGTTCCTTCACTCTTCTGAGAAGCTCAATTTCTACGCACACTTTATACGTCCCCTGCAAATGAACATACGCTGACACTTACCTAAATGATTGATAAACGAATATTTGCATATTAGTTATCACGGAAAAAAACGCTAGGCTATTGCCTGTTCGAATCTCACGGCACTGCTGTGGGCTCTTATCTCTTAAAGGCTCAAATGGGACGTATACAACACTGCCTCAGCGAACGCAATTCCACTCACGCTAAGTTACACGACTGAAAAACCAATTTGCCCAAATGAGTTCTGGTTAAAAATATCAGCATATAGCCCATTAGAACCCCGGCGTGCTCCTGTTCCCTCAATTCTCTGAAAAGCGAAATTTCTACGCATACTTTACGCCCCCTGCAAGCGAACATATGCTGACGATAACTTGAGCGATTGATAAATGAATCTGGACAAATTAGTACAAAACAGTCGTAAGGATTGCGCTTACCTCGTAGGCTAGGAAGTGGAACTTTGCCCGAGGTTAGGTCCCGTGCTCTCTGAACCAAAAGCACGGGGAGGTCCTACGTCAATGAGCAGCGAGAATTGATCGATCAAATTTTTGGTGTCTTCACAAAAGTGGGGCGAGTTGCGTGCACGCGTTAAAGGCTAAAATTATTCAGGAAAACATGTGACCACTCGCTCGCGCAAGCACATGCACTGTTATTGGCAAAATGGCAGCCAATGCGAAATGAACCCGCGATATCGAGTCAGACTACATCTCCCGTTATTGCACTGAAGACAATCTTTAAATACAAAGTAATGGGTGATACTAAACAGCGAGTAAAAAACGAAGTATACACCGGCGCTAAATTTGCGTATGTTAACTCGCCCAGCTTTTGTTTTATGCTTTTCACAAAGAAATTGTGCTTGAAGAAAACTTTTGCCTGTTGTGATTCCGTAACGCATACGTGGTCTTCCCATCGGAAGCCTCGGCGGCGACAAGAGCTCCCACCGTGTTAGCGTGGCGCGCATCGAAATACCAGCTCGATAGGTGAGCTGGTCAGTGGATCCGCAGAGTGGGCATCAAGACACCAGGCTGCTGGAAAATCTGGTCAGCAAGACAGCACGGCGCTTCCAGACCCCATCGTACTGGACGGGTTGATTACCAGGTTCGCAGGGCAGGCTGCAACACACCAGGCTGCTATAACTTCAGCTTCAAAATCAAGATAGCTTAACGAAACATTTCATATGCGGGATACCAATTGCATATTGTAAATAGGAGGGCCTAATTTTTGCAAATGGTCTATACTAATTCACATTTGAATCACTGCAGTATCAGCATAAAACGTGACTAGAAAATACCCGATTGGAATGCCTGTTACGGGTATGAATCTTCAATGCCTTAAGGGTGCGACTTCATGAATTATTCATGCAATCTAATAGCTCTGTAGCCAGTCTTTAAGCATGTACTAGCAGTCTCGAGTGTACGTTCTGGAACCACATTTACACATATACATGCAGGTGCATTACATGCATTTACGTTATAAAGCAGATTTACAAATCCAGGTGAACCTGGCAACGGAACAATAAGTCGCGATAGTTTCGGAATTGTTGATGCTTCAATTTACGCTTATGGTACCTCCACTTGTGCTTTGTGGTGCTCAGTACTTGCAAAATATCTCGAAGCACAGGGTAGGACCGGAAATGTTTACCTCACAAAGGAAAAGTAGTTTACAGCGTGATTTCTTTACTAATTCCTACACAAATATCCTTATGGGATGCACGACCCTCATAAATTCTGTAACAGTGATTCTGTAAGAATTAAAAGCGTTGCAATCTTTTCCTTCCACAGCTAGCCCAAAATGAACAAAAGGAAACTGCATATTCACGTGTAGGGACCATGAGCGCAGAAGAGACAGACATGTTATACAAATTGCAATAGTTACGCAAGTTTTTCACATTGGTTGCATGAAGATGATGAGGAATAAGAAATCTTTATCAGTTTGAGCGCAAGAGTGGGTTTGAAGATTAATAATAAGAAGGGAAAGGTAATGTTAAAAAGCCTGGCAAAGAAACAAGAATTTATGATCGCCAAACAGCCTGTAGAGTTTGTGAATGAGTAAGTTTATCTAGGTCAATTACTCACAGGCGACCCTGACCACGAGACGAAAACTTACACAAGAATAAAAATGTGTTGGAGTGCATACAGTACACATCATCCAATAGTGAAAAAGAGCCTATCCCTGTAGTTCAAAAGTGTGTAATCATTGAATTGTATCGGCGCCAATATATGTGTTAGAAACTTGGAGGTAAACAAAGAACCTCGAGAACAAGTTAAGGACCACGCGAAGCGATCGAACGGAAAATGTTAGGCGTAACGTTAAGACACAGGATGAAAGCAGTGCGAATCAGAGAGCAAAAGGGGATAGCCTACACTCTAGTTGACATGAAGAAAAAAATGGATTTAAGCAGGCCATGTAATGCGTGGGGTTGATAACCGGTGAACCATTGCAGTTAGAGAACGGGTGCCAAGGGAATGGAAGCGAAGTCGAGAACAGCAAAAAATTAGGCGGGCTAGTGACATTAGGAAATTCGCATGCGCAAGTTGGAATTAGCTAGCGTAATACAGGGCTAATATGACATCGTTGGCAGAGGCCTTCGCCCTGCCCAGTGGACATAAAACAAGTGACAATGTGTTAGTAGCTCAGCATGTACGGTTGAACCTCAATAAAATGAATAACGGTATAAGGAATTTGTAGAACTTTGTTATAGCGAAACGAGATATTAAGAAATAATGGATGTGTCGAACTCAGTGAAATTCCCCTGGAAGTCCCCTACAGATTCATAGCGCGGTACATGTAATAATTAATATGACGAAGTAATGAATATGAAAAAGTAATCCTAGTTCCCCCTCCAACTTTGCTACGACAGGGTTTTATTTTATTGAATATGACGAAGCAAGCCTAAAATTCACTAAAAATGTTTGTCAATATTTGCATATGTGCTATAGCATGCATGCTAATATTTCTATAGGCCTTGATTTTTAGCCCATTTAAAGGTATTATTGTTGGTCTACAACATGTTTTTGATTGTTTTATTAGAATCCTTGCAGTAAAACAACGCAATAATGTTGGTGGCCAAAGTTATGACTGATACAACTTCGTAGCACAGTATGAACACGTCTACAATTATAGTGGTCATATATTACCGCCGAATGTCGTCATAACAAAGTACCACCCGATAACACAATGCATTCGTTATAAGCGTACACGTCGATAATGTTGAAAAAACTTCGGAATTTTTTTCCCTACTTCGTTATATCCAATAATTTGTTTATCTGATGATTCATTATATATTTTTGCACTTCGACAGGCAGTGCCAGAAGGTTCCGCCCTGCTGGATATCCTGGCCAACAGGCACCCAAAGTGGTGTAGCCGGCTGCGCGGTGACATGATGTGCAATGGAATGTTCATTCCACCGGAAAGACTGGAGCACTATGTCGCCAAAGTTGCACGCCTTATACCTGCGACCTGACATGAGCGTGCTGCAATGGCTGCTGTTCACCTCGCTGCTCCAGGAGCCAGGTGTACCTGGGAGAGACACCAAGGCGATAGTGAGAACTGCATCCTTCGTGTCGTCATGAGCTTATTGATTCGTTGACCACGCAAAACACTTACGGTCACGTTACAGCGCAGTCAACAGCGATTTCGCGCCCTTCATTATTTTTATATGAAAAGATTTCTTAACAAAACGTCGTGTTGTGCATTCAAAGCACAGAAGTATCTGGAACGCTAGTGCATTTCTCCACAAAGTTCGGGAATTCATATCTGGAAACTGGTCTCATCCTGATAATTCGCTCCAAGTGGATCCTCCTCGCGAACTCCATGGCTAGAATTTGTTAATTGCAATTTGGGTCATAAGGTCATAAGGTATTTACTTAGAAATTTAATTAGTGAATTTGGTCAATTAGATGATTATGCATTTCATTGTTTTGCTCAAGCAGTGTCCACCGCTTCAAGTAGACCACCTCATGAACCAGAATTGCGCCATCTTCCACACGTAAATTTCAAAAATTATTAAAAGCGTCCGCTGAAACACCCTGTATACATTGCGCGCAGTTTTACAACTGGTACTAATTGAATAATGTAGCTCAGTGACGCAAGCAACCATCAATATTAAGAAGGATAATACGTGCTTTCGTAGTTTGCATCTAGCCAACGGACTCAAAAAAAGTTTTACATCACTACTTTCTCTTTTTCTTACTGCAATGTCCAACTGATCGACGGGTCGTATGGTGTACCATGGAAAGCGACGTGACTTGCTTCCGCATTTTTGCTGCATGGACTTTCGTTGTGCGCCTTTCAAGAACCCCTGTGGATTATGTACCGTACGCCTACGTTGCTTCCCGCTTTTAAAGAATAACACTCTGAAAGCTAGCACCACTGCAAGTTAATGGCGCATCATGTCTCAAGGAATCGTTGCACGAGCTTTGAAATAAGCACGGTGAGCGCTTCCTATCGTTCGGGGAGAATCATAACACCAGTGTTGATCTTTCTCATTGGCTATTTTGCTTGTATTTGAGCTTCACTAGGCGTGTGCGAGTAGTAATTCTCAAAACCAAATCAAATGCCAATCGAATAGTTTCAGAAGCAGAACAACTTGACTATAGAATAATTTTCGAATAGTTCTCGAACCAGGAACCTCCGATCGCACCATTAATATGTTGTTTTTTTAATTATACGGTTTTACGTGCCAAAAGCACTTTCTGATTATCAGGCACGCCGTAGTGGAGGACTCCGGAAACTTTGGCCACCCGGGTGTTCTTTAACGTGCACCTAAATCTAAGTACACGGGTGTTTTCGCATTTCATCCCCATTGAAATGCGGTCGCCGTGGCCGGGATTCCATCCCGCGACCTCGTGCTCAGCAGCACAACACCATAGCCACTGAGCAACCACGGCGGGTCACCATTAATATAAAGCGGTCTTCACATCCAAATATATTCACAAAATTACTAAATTGTCATTAAATTGCACGTTTTGAAGAGCAGCTTATTAATAGCACAAATTAAACAATATGCAAATAAGCAGTTTACTCGCAAGCTCAATATTAAGTGATGAGTGCGAATGATGGCAGTCTAGAAAAAGAATAGAAGGAAAGCGGGAAGGAAGGGCATGGCACATTAAAGAGGCTGAAGTAAAGAAATGATAAGTAACGGTCTTTGCAGTGTACCTTGTACACCGCAGTCGAACTGGTGGCAATGGGCTGCTCGAGTGCAGAGCTTGTGAAATAATTTTACAGGCAATTTTACCTTGCAGAGCGAAAGGCATTGGAAAGACTGCCACGCAAGTCTCGTCTTCGATGACCTCACCTTGCTGCTCTGGCTGGTACAGTTGGCCACGGTGCTGCCTCCCACGCTTGACCTGGTGACGAAGCACTAAACTCTGGCGCCGTCCTTGTCCGACAGATGCGTGCTCGACACGATCGGGTCCATCTCGTGCCGGCCGTTCACGGCAGTCATGAAATAAAAAAAAACAAAACAAAAGAAAACGTGATTTGCGCATGTGGCAGGAACGGCGAAAAAAAAAGTGATAATAAGAGACACTGGGTTGCTACTCTGGATACCATGAAACTCCGAAATATTTCTGCTTTTTTCTTTCTCGGCCAATCACAGAGGGCGCAGTTTCTCCATGAGCCAATCGCACAAGGAAAAATGGCGAATGTGGTACCATAGCGTATCTTCTGAATGGCCAGAACATCTCTAGCTTGTCTTCATACGGGACTCGGCCATTGCATAAACCATTGCATAAACCATAAACCGGCCATTGCATTGCAGGACTGTCAAAAGCACAGTCCTGGGCACGAAAATAAGTCTAAGACGTGGTGCCGTACGGCATTTCATGCGCGACCGAGAAAAACACCGCCACATTTATTGGTGTCTCCTGCGTGATTGCTCGCGTAAAGAGCTATTCTAGCTGCAGCAACGACAGGGCAATAATCCTCGCAATTGACGGCTGTCATTTATTATTCAGCTTCCACTGTCAACAACGCGCGTTTGTTCGGAAGCTTCCACATTTCCTTCCACATTTAGGTGACAGTTATTCACCCCCGCGCTCAACACCCAAATTGTTAAAGCACTCGCGGAAAGAAATTATATTGTAATAAAAGAAGCAGACAAAAAACGGCAGTGTGGTAATCTGGCCTTTAGAAAACTACAAAAATGAGGCGTCAAAACAACAGATTAACCACATCTATTACACGAAGCACATCTCTAAGCCAACTTCAGACTACAGCAATATTGTGCAAAGCCCAATAGCGAACCTCCTGTCCAGAGCACTTATCACCTAATCTGAATATCGCTTCACGATGCCGAAGAACAAAGAAGCAGGCCGCTTTTATCTCCTGTATTCCAGTAGAAGGAATATTTAGAGCCCAAATCGCAGGTCGGCCTACAGGATCTAATAACAACACGCCTACGGCGTCACTATCTAAATTCCTGAATCACCACCTGTCAAACGTCCCCACCACCCTCCCATCTTTCGCTCAAGACACGCCACACTTAGAATTATCGACGGCATTAACGCAAACCAAATCCTTCCCGACCGCGTTATTCTAGTCACTTTAGATGTTTCTGCCCTTTACACCAACATACCCATGAGTGAAGGAATTGTATTGTATTGTATTGGGTTTTATGGAGCATAAGCGACTTAGGCTATCATGCGCCAAACACATGGTATAACTTATTTCAAAAATTGGGCATCCTCAGCGAGGTCCTTGTCCGGACAAGGCCTCTGAGGAGCCCAACAAACCAAATGAAGACCTCAGCCCTCTTCTCAGAACTGAGAAAATTGGTGATGTGCATCATAAGATGCGTGAAAAAACCGAGTAATAATGTTGAAAATTAGTAGTTCTGTGATACGTTATATTTCGTTTAGGATCGCTGCGTCTTTCAAAAAACTATAAACAGATGAAGTTTCTACTAGTGGGTTATCTCCTAAAAGCAGACTGGGATGGAAGGGAATGCGTTCATTGTAAAATACAGTAAAATGTTTTTTCCTTAGCCGTTCGAGTTGTGTGCACGAGAATAAAATGTGATTTACAGTGAGTTCATCTCCACATTTCTCACATAAGGGCTTGTCTTGTTTTGTCAGTAGAAAGTTATGTGTTAGGTGTGTGCGTCCGATGCGCAGGCGGCATAAAATTACTTCTATAAAACGTTCCTGATGCCTGCATGATCTCCATTCCCCTAGAATAGGTTTTACTAAATGTAGTTTGTTATTTTCTTCGTTATTCCATGTACGCTGCCATTTTTCTTTAAGCTTGTTTTTTACTAACTTCATGCAATCTGCATGGGGTATATTTACAGTACTGACATCCTTATGGCAGGCTTGAGCGGCGCACGCGTCAGCTCTCTCGTTGCCTCTAATTCCTTGATGGCTTGGTATCCAACAAAGCTTAATTTCATGTCCTTGTGTTTGAGCGGTTATTAAGTTATGGATTATATTTCCTAATAAAGGTTCCCTTACGTTTCTGGCTTTCAGTGCTGTGATTGCACTAAGCGAGTCCGTGTAGATAATGCTGTTTTGAATGTTCATCTCGACTATTTTTGATACAGCCACCGAAATGGCATGGCATTCGGCTGTGAAAATTGACGCGCACTGAGGCAACCTGATTACCTTTTCCCATTTATCTTGCACTACAGCACTTCCGACGTAAAGTGATGTTTTAGAACCGTCAGTATAAAATGCTGTGTGTTCTTTGTACTTTTTGTCTAGCGCCCAAAATTCTTGTATTAGATGTTCACGTGGAGTTTGCTTTTTATGAAATTGTGTCAGTGTGTAGTCACCTACACTGGGAAAGGTGTGCCAAGGTGGTAGTGGTTCGGGTCTCTGGGCAACATCGGGCAGTGTGTCTAGAATACCTAATTCCTGGCAAATTTCTTCAAATCTGAGAATAAGGGGTCTCGTCGCATTCGGTTTGTTGTTAAAAAGCTGCTTAGACGGGCACTTCGTAACTATGGAGCAGCAGAGATGTTTTGGTAATGAACGGGTTTTTAGGACATATGCACATGTGAGCATGGCTCTTCTATTTGCGAGGGCTGGTTCGTTACATTCGACATGTAGGCTGTTTATGGGTGATGTCCTGTATGCCCCACTTGCAAGGCGCAGACCTGAGTTATGAACTGGATCTAATTGCTTCAGGTAGGACGGTCGAGCTGAGTCGTATACTATGCACCCGTAATCGAGGCAAGAGCGAACTATACTGCGGTAGATGTGTAAAAGGCAGGTCCTACCAGCCCCCCATCGTTTATGTGAAAGCACCTTTAATATGTTTAATGATTGGGACGTTTTCTTCTTCAGGTTCTTTATGTGCGGCAAGAAGGTCAGTTTTCTGTCAAAAGTTATGCCCAGAAATTTGTGTTCACTTTTTACCGGCAATTCCGCTTCGTTCAGGTGTAGTCTAGGATCTGTCTGTAGGCCACGTTTGAGTGAAAAAAGGATGGCCACTGTTTTCTGTGGGGAGAACCGGAAACCATTTCGGTCAGCCCACGTTGAAAGTTTATTTATTGTTAACTGCAGTTGTCTTTCGCATGTTGTTATGTTTGAGGATGTGCAAGCTATCTGAAGATCGTCGACATAGATTGAATACATAATTGACCTTGGGATTATTTTACTGATCGAATTCATTTTAACAACAAAAAGGGTCGTGCTTAAAACACTCCCTTGGGGCACTCCATTTTCTTGAATGAAAATTCTCGACAGGGTTGAACCGAGGCGTACATGGAATGAACGGTTTGACACGAAGTCTTTTAGGCAGTTCAGCATCCTGCCACGAATGCCAAGTTCAGCCAAATCGTGAAGAATTCCGTACCTCCAGGTTGTGTCATAAGCTTTCTCTAAATCGAAAAAGACAGCGAGACATTGTTATTTGTGTATAAAGGCTTCACGGACAGTATTTTCAAGACGAACCAGGTGGTCTGTTGTGGAGCATGCCTTTTTGAAACCGCACTGATGGACATCGAGAAGCTCACGGACTTCTAGCACGAAGGTTAATCTCATATTCACGATACTCTCAAAGGATTTTGCCAGGCAACTGGTGAGCGTTATGGGCCTGTAACTACTGGGAGAAGTTGGTGGTTTTTCGGGCTTTAAAAATGGAACAATGATGGCCTTCTTCCAGGCTTCGGGTAGTTTACCCGATACCCACACCTTATTAAAAAACCTTAGGAGTGCCTCTACGGCAGGTTCAGAGAGGTTGGACAGCATTTGATAGTGTATTCTGTCAGGTCCGGGTGCAGTCTGTTTACCAGCGGACAAGACTGTGTTGATTTCATGAACTGTGAATAATTTATTATATGGTTCATTTGTATATCCACTTGTAGGGAGTCTTTGTTTCTCGGCTGTGTTTTTGTACGTAATAAATGATTCTGTGTAGTTTGATGAGCTGGTAACTACTGAAAAATATTCACCTAAAATGTCTGCCTGTTCTTCGATGTTTGTCTGTTTACCAGGGGCCGTTAGAAAGGGAAGTGTGAAAGGGGAGTATTTACCATCTAGCTTTCGTACCTTCTTCCACATTTCTTTTGATGTGGTTGAGCTATTTATGGAAGTCACGTAATTTTGCCACGAAGTCTTTTCGGTTCTACAACGGATATATCGGGCTTGTGCTCTTGCCTTCTTAAAGTCTATGAGATTTTTCTGCGTGGGGTACCTTCGAAAGTTTCCCCATGCTTTGTTCTGTTTCTTTTATGCTAATCTACATTCTTTTGCATACCAGGTTTTGGATGGATGTGTGTTGTTTAGTGGCGCAAGGGCCAGGTATGGCCAAAGAGCGCCATGACTGATAATGTTGTGTTAAGCGCTGATTTGTGACTGGCGATGGTGGGATGTAACATGGCTGTAAAGTGGCCTAAAATCAATCAGTGTCACGAAAGCGTAAAATAGTATAAAGCATAAAATTATGGTAGTGATACATGTAGTGGTCTGTGGATATAGTACGCGTGATAAGTGGACATGGAGCTAAAATGCAAGAGTATGTAACTAGCACTTATGCCTCCGGGGGGCCTTTGGGCCTAAAGGCTGGGAGGCAGGTGCTTTCTTTATTGCACCTACCGCAGCAGAAACCTCTGTTAGAGGCTGTGCTACGGATTTCCTGGGGCTATAATATGAAAACTATGTACATCTTTTAAAAATCGAAACAGGCATTCATGTTTAAAAAGAGGTTCTATACCTATAATCATTTGAGGATGGAATGGAATGAGCTGCCGATGTGGTAATGGAAAATGCTTTTTCCTATTAGCGTCTAATTGAGTGCATTGCAGCAGGATGTGCAGCACGGTTAGTGGCTCACCACATTTATCACACGTGGGTGGATCGCCACCGGACAAGAGGTATGCGTGTGTGCTGTATGTGTGTCCTATCCTGAGTCTGCAAAGTGTTACTTCTGTGTGGCGATTCTTTGATACCGGCGGCCAGTTCCCTAGATACGGCTTGATAACATATAATTTATTTTCTGTCTCTTTATCCCACAAGCGCTGCCAGAAAGCCCTTAGCTTTTTTCTTATTGAGGGCTTGAGGTCCATTACAGGGACAGTCGTGCAAGTGTTGGAAGCGTTTGCGTGGATGGATGTGGCTAGCTGGTCAGCCAACACGTTTCCCTCTATCTCTCGGTGCCCTGGCACCCAGCATACGACGATATGCTGCTTGGACTCATAGGTTGTGCATAATGCTGTGTAAAGAGATAGAATTACAGGGTTTTGATATTTCCTGACAGTTTTCAAAGTATTTACGACACTCAAAGAGTCTGTGTATATAACTGCCTTTGGGATATTAAATTCATTTATGTGTTTAACGGCAGCCAATATCGCGTAGGCCTCTGCTGTGAAAATACTTGTGTTAGGGTGCAAAACACCGGCATCTGAAAAGGATGGACCGACCGCTGCGTAGGATACGCCAGAATCACACTTTGATGCGTCTGTAAAGAATTCAGGAGAGGAGTATTTGTGCTGTAACTCGAGGAAGTACATTCGTATATGCGCGACAGGCGCGTGCTTTGTAACAGCTACGAAAGATGTATCACAGTCTATTGGTTGCCACTGCCACGGCGGGGGCCGTATAGCAGGGGACATAAGGTGGTATTCAAGCAGTGGAACCCTTGTTTCTTCAGCCATGTCTCTAACACGCATGGAGAAAGGCTGTGCCACTGTGGGCCGGTTGCGGAAAAGTTGACAACTGGACAAATCGTTTATGGTGTAATACGCGGGATGCTGATTGTTTCCGTTCACTCTAAGAAAATACATGAAAGACGAATATGTTCTCTGCAGATGCAGTGACCACTCATCCGATTCAACGTACAGGCTTTCCACTGGGCTTGTTCTAAATGCGCCTGTGGACAGGCGAATTCCTAAGTGGTGGACAGAGTCTAGCATCTTTAGAGCAGTTGGAGTAGCCGACTGGTAAACTATGGCTCCGTAATCTAGTCGTGTGCGTATGAGGCTTTTGTATAAGTTCATGAGACATTTTCTATCACTGCCCCAGGTTGTGCGTGAGAGAACCTTTAAGATATTCGTAGTTTTCATACATTTGTTTTTGAGATACTTTATGTGCTGTATAAAAGTTAATTTCGCGTCTAAAATTATCCCTAGAAATTTATGTTCCCTGTTTACAGGCAGACGCTCATCATGCAACACAATTTCAGGATCAGGATGTAGGCCTCTTTTTCCAGAGAAAACAACACAGGTGCTTTTTTGTGGGTTCAGTCTGAACCCGTTCTCATCAGCCCATTTGGAGACCTTGTTAAGACCAAGCTGGACCTGTCGCTCACAGATTGCGAGAGAACTTGATTGGAATCCTATCTGGACATCGTCAACATATGTTGAATAAAAGATTTTATGTGGTATGTGTTGACGGAGAGAATTCATTTTTACTATAAAGAGCGTGCAGCTGAGCACCCCGCCCTGCGGCACTCCAGTCTCCTGTACAAATTTCCGTGACAAAACATTGCCAACTCGATCACGGAATGTCCGATTTGACAGATAACTTTCGATAACATTGAACATATTTCCGTGTATACCTAAGTGTGAGAGGTCTCTCAATATCCCGAACCGCCACGTAGTATCATAAGCTTTCTCCATATCAAGGAATACAGATAAGAAAAACTGCTTATGGACAAAAGCTTCACGGATACGTGCCTCTATGCGTATAAGATGGTCACTGGTAGATCGACCCTCCCGAAACCCGCACTGGTATGGATCGAGCAAATTGTTTGATTCGAGGAAGTGTAGTAAGCGACAGTTAATCATTTTTTCGAAAACTTTGCAGAGGCAACTTGTTAGTGCTATGGGTCTGTAGCTTGATACAGAGGAAGGATCCTTTCCTTGCTTTAGAATTGGAATTACAATAGCCTCCTTCCAAGGAGAGGGGATCTCGCCGGAAAGCCATATAATGTTGTAAAGGCAAAGGAGGGTTTTTTGTGTTTCGGGCGGTAGTTGTTTCAACATCTCATATATTATGCGGTCTGAACCTGGGGCGGATGTATTACAACAGTTCAGTGCTGCCTGCAGTTCTGCTATGGAGAATGCTTCGTTGTACGCCACACCTTTAGCACATTTCCTTTGTAACTTTTGCTGTTCTATTCGCGTTTTGTTCTTTAGGAAGGTTTCGGAGTAGTGCGAGGAGCTCGATATGTATTCAAAATGTGCACCAAGAGAGTTGGCTTGATCTTCCAGGCTTTCTCCGTGGCTGTTTACTAACAGTAAGGAATACGTTTGTTGCCCGTTAACTTTCTTCACTCTATTCCAGACTTTTCTCTCATCTGTGTAAGAGTTAATACTTGAGATAAACTTTGCCCAACTCTCTCGCCTTGCTTGTCGGCGCATTCTCCTCGCCTGTGATTTAACATGCTCAAAGTTTTCCAAGTTTTCTGCTGTTGATGAATCGCGAAGCAGCGCCCATGCTTTGTTCTGGTTCCTCCGCGCTTGCCTACATGCATCGTTCCACCAGGGAACACGCCGCTTAGAACCAGTGCCGCTCACTTGGGTAATACACTTAGAGGCGGCATCTAGTATAAAAGCTGTAAAATATGTGACAGCATCATCTATGGCTATACCGGACATCTCAGTCCACGTCATATGAGTAAGATCTCGGTACCGTTCCCAATCGGCTGATTCAACCTTCCACCGGGGGACCTGCGGGAGAAGTTGATCTTGCTCCGTCGTACTTAAGATGATTGGAAAGTGGTCACTGCCATACGGGTTATTAAGCACACTCCATTTAAAATCAGGTAAAAGTGTCGGCGATAAAATGCTAAGATCTATGGCAGAATATGATTTGTTAGCTAGGTTAAAATACGTAGGCTCCTTTGTATTCAAGAGACATGCTCCAGAAGAAAAAAGCAGCTGTTCAATGACGCGACCTCGCGCATCACAGTGTGAATCGCCCCACAAACTACTATGTGCATTAAAATCCCCAAGAATCAGATAGGGCTCCGGGAGCTCATCTATTAATGATTCTATGTCTCGTCTGTGAAGCTGATAATGTGGTGGTATGTACAAAGAGCAGATGGTAATGAGTTTATTTAAAAGTACGGCTCGGACGGCCACGGCCTCAAGGGCCGTTTGGAGCTTTAAATGCTGACATGCTACACTTCTGTCAGCAATGATGGCTACACCGCCAGATGATGCGACAGCATCCTCGCGGTCTTTGCGAAATGTTACATACTTTCGGAGAAAGTTATTGTGTATAGATTTTAAGTGTGTTTCCTGTAAACACAGCACTTTTGGATTGTGTGTTTGTATAAGTTCCTGCACATCATCAAGGTTTCTGAGAAGACCTCTGACGTTCCATTGAATTATTTGTGTATCCATATTGGGAGTGGATAGGTGCTGTGTCTACAGAAACAGAAGTAGTGATTACGGAAATTACAGTGATTAAATTACAGAGCCCTTTCGAGGCCCTGTAACGAGACTTCTGCCCTTTCTGGAGCGTTCGAGGGAGCCTCGCCGCTCCTTAGGCGCTTGGGGCGCCGTGGGGATAGGTGTAGTGTCCATTGCCTCTAGTGAGGCGCCGGACACGTGCTCTTGCGAGCGGGAAGTTTTCAGAGAGAGTCCCGTCTTGGAGGGCAAGACCCCTCCGCCCACCGTCCCGGAGGTCGATGGGGCTCCCTGGGGGATCTGGCTGCGCCGGCTGTTACCAGCGCTAGATGGGGCCGAGGAGGTTGGGGTAGCCTCGGCTGCGCCCACCTTCGGGGTCGATGGCCCCGTCTGCTGTGTTGGCGTAGCAGCGTTAGCTGCAGCCGCCAAGGGGGCGGATGGCGTCACTGCCGCCTCACTGAGTGTGGGTCGGACAGCCGCCGGAGGCCGTTGTGGCGCTGCCCCCTGACGCGCCACTTCGGCAAATGTGTTCTTAGGCAGGTATGCCACCCACCTACGTGCCTCCTTGAATGATATATTTTCTTTCACTTTGATCGTGACAATTTCTTTTTCTTTTTTCCAAGATGGGCACGACCGCGAGTACGCGGCGTGCTCTCCATCACAGTTTACACAATGCAAAGAGTTCGTGCAAGCTTCAGACGTGTGTTCATGGGCACTGCATTTTGCACACGTTTGGCGGCCTCGGCAGCTCTGCGAGCTGTGGCCAAAACGTTGGCATTTGAAACATCTCAGGGGGTTTGGCACGTATGGCCTAACACGGAGCTTAATGTATCCTGCCTCGATTGACTCGGGCAGGACACTCGAACCGAAGGTGATTATCAAGTGTTTCGTTTGGATTTCTTTTCCATCTCGCCTTGTCTTAATTCTTTTGACAGCTATAACATTTTGTTCACTGAAGCCCTCCAAGAGCTCAGCCTCAGTGAGCTCCAGCAAATCATCGTCCGAGACAACGCCCCGGGTGGTGTTCATAGTACGGTGCGGGGTTACTGTTAGTTGGTTATCCCCAAATTACACAAGCTTAGATAGTTGCTCGTATTGTTTCTTATCGCGGAGCTCAAGGAGGAGATCACCGCTTGCCATCCTGGTCGCCTTATATCCGGCTTCAAAAACATCAGTCAGAGTCTTTGATACAAGGAACGGTGAAATAGTGCGCACTGGTTTGCCAGGTTTTTCCGAGTGAACTACATGGAAACGTGGGAAGTTGTGGACTTGGCGTCCGAAAAAGTGAAAAACTTCATCGGTGCGCCCTCTTTTCTGAGGGCGATCAGGGAATGGAGGAAAAGAGCTATCCTTAAATATATGTGAAATTTCGGCAGCAACGCCAGCCACCCACCATGGAGTCCAACAAGGGGACGCTGCAGGGCCTGAAAACCAGGTTTTGTGGTTTTGTTTCACCACTCTGGAAGATTGAGGTATGGCCAGGAGCGCGGCAGAAATAATGTAGTGTGTGACAATTTCATTAAGTTCATCTATACCTAAATTATGTAGATCTATTTTTTCTAAGCTGGCATTTTCTTGAAACAGCGCCCACTCGGCCAAATGGAGCTTCCAACGTTGTGGTTTTGAAGGAATGATTTGCGGAGATGATGTGAGGTTGATAAGAACAGGTAAATGATCGCTACCATACGGGTTGTCCAAGACATCCCATTTAAAAGCATTAAAAACAGATGGCGACGTAAGTGACAAATCTATGGAGCTCCATTTTCCTGAGCTTGGAGAGCAGTATGTGTGTTTGCCCCTGTTGAGCAGGCATATATTATTACAAAGAATAAAATCTTCTAAAATACGGCCTCTAGTGTCTGTTTGTTCGCTTCCCCACAAACTGTAGTGAGCATTAAAATCGCCGACTAACAGATATGGCTCTGGTAATTGTTTTAAAAGGTCTTCTAAGTCATGGAGCGTTACTGTCAGGTGTGGTTGGATATATACGGAGCATACCGTAATTGTTTTAAAGTGTACTACAGACACTGCAACGGCTTCAAATGTAGCCTGAAGCTTGACTTCATGAATAGCGACACTACTTTGAACAACTATGGCAGTACCTCCAGAGAGCCTATTTGCTTGCTCTCGGTAGTGACAACAGACTTTATATTTACTTAAAATATTTTGATGTTTTGGTCCCAAGTTTGTCTCCTGGAGACACAAAACAACCGGGGAATATACAGAAAGAATATCTTTTATGTCACCATAGTTTTTTAATATACCTCGACAGTTCCAGTGAATTAGGAACGCCATATCGAATAACTTTGACGGATGTATTTCAAAAGCTGTGCTCCCGGTTTTGTGGGGCCCGTTATTGGAGTTTTTCCTCCCTTTTTGTATTCAAGGGAGTTGCGCCGCCGCTGCTGCGGAGGCGGGCTACTGCTTATATCCATCGCCTCCAGCGAGGTGATGGGTTTCCGCGGGGAACCCGCGGGGGTACGGATTTCTGGCTTCTCCCGATGGGGGGAAGCCCTGCGGCCTACCGGCTCAGGGGCCAGCGAGCCTTTCTTGTGTGGTAGTATGGCAGCCTTGGCTGCACCTGTCATAGTTGTGGATGGCCCTGCCTGGGCAGGGGCCTGAAGTTGGAGTGGTGCGTCGCCACTCCCACTAACTTTGGTTGCGCCGGAGGCTGCCGTCAGGTGCACCTCCGGGATGTCAATGGTGCCGACACCGGAGTGCCGTTCGGGTGGGGCACGGGGCAGGCACACATCAACAATGGTGTACTGTGTGCCCACTGTCGCCAGACGCCGCTCGGCCCCCCGGCGCACGGCGTCAACATATGACCTGGATGTCTCTTGAGTGAACTTTTTCCTTGCCTTAGGGTAAGATATGTTTCCTCGTACTTTTAGATTGATTATGTTTTTCTTTTTTGAATACTTTACAGGTTCGTGAGTACGCTGCATGTGGACCGTTGCAATTTGCACACTTTGTTTCACTTGCGTGGCAGTTGTCAGTATTGTGCTCGGTTTCGGCGCATTTGGCACAGTTCTCCTTGCCTCTACATGTGTTGCTGCCATGCCCATACCTTTGGCATTTGAAACATCTCCTAGGGTTAGGGATGTATGGGCGAACTGGGCACCTGATGAATGCAACCCGGACAGACTCGGGTAAGCGAGTGCTGCCGAATGTTAGTACGATGTGAGGTGTTGTTTTTTCTTCGCCGTTGCGCCTTATATTTATGAGGCGAAGGGACGTTACTCCTTGATCTCGCAAATTCTCGAGCAGCTCATTTTCGTTCTCTGTCATTAGCAGCCGCTCAGAAATTACTCCCTGAACGCTGTTCAAGCTTCTGTGAGGGGTTACACTAATGGTAAGGTCAGCAAGCTTCTTTTGCGCGAGTAGCGCATCACTTTGCATTTTGGATTTGACTTCTACAAGCAGATCTCCTGAGGACAGTTTTTTTGCTTCATATTCTTCGCCCATGTTAGCTACTAGCCATTTCTGTATCACAAACACTGATAGAGTGGCCACGGGAGCGTTTTGCTCAACAGCGTGAACTACCAGGAACTGTGAAAAATTTTCAGCACATTTCTGAGTTGCAACTTTGATTGCTTCGGTGCGGTACCGTTTCCGGTTCCGATCGTTTTTTTTTCAGAGGGGGAAATTGAGAATCCATGCGGCATGTATGGATTAAGGGTTCCTATTGTGTCACCTGTGTTTCACCCTTATAGACACAAGAAGGTCCCGGAGTCCCCCGCCTGGTAAACAGACGGGGAGCCCGTCGGCCGGGGCTTGACCAGGGCTCCTTCCGCCCCGTTAATGGTTTCTACCCTTCACCTTACAACCTGTCGCCACAGTGCGGATTACAGCTTCGGTATGGGGGCTAAGGGTCCGTGGTGGCGTCAAGCACCATCACCTTGAGTCTCAAGGTGCCCTAGCGGGCGTGAAGGAATTGAAGCCGTATCGAAATCCCTCGCAGTCAATCACCAAGCGCGCGCTCATGAAGTTTACCTGCCACTCCTTAGGTAAGTTCTCGCGCTCAACTATTTCGAATTCGATTCTAGTCACTACCTGCAAGCTTTAGGCACTAGCATAGGAACACCATTCACGTATGCGAACACTTTCATGGGACAGCTTGAAGCAGACCTGTTGAAATCATACCATTTAAAACCGCACACCTATCTTCGTTACATTGACGATATGTCTACAATATAGGAACACGGCACAAGCACGTTAACCGACTTAAGTAGCCATGTCAACTACTTTCAAGCCAGTATTAAATTTACTGCTCACCACTCTCCCATACAAACCAACCTCTTCAACACGACGGTCTACAAAGAAAATGTAAAACTGAGAACGACACTTTACCGGAAGCCTACGGAGAGCCAGACATATTTAGACAGTCATAACCCGCGACACTGCAAGCGACGAATTTTTGTCGAACAAACGAAACGACTAAGAAAAATCTGCAGCGAAGAAAACGACTATATCCACCACCTAAATGACCTTAAAGCAACGCTAGCAGAAAGAAACTATCAACAATTTCCTCCAGACAAAGCTTATGACATCGCGTCAAGTTTGCAGAGACCGTCGGAAATAGCTAAGAAACAGGCTACACCAGAATATGAAAGACCACCAGCCTTTATACCAAATATTTTATTGCACTTCCAGACATAAACATCCTATGGAAATACCACCCAATATTTTAAGGTAACGAACATCTGAGGAAAGCGTTCCTGGTGGTACCAAGGGTGACCTATCGCCACAACAGAAACCTAACACATGTTAGCGCACGAAATAGTCAGCCAACATCATTCCCCCGTAATAAAAGCATGCTGTCCCAGGTGCAAGACCTCCAGGCACCTTCAATGTGGCATTACAATTAAAAGCAGCGAAAATAGTCTTATAGACTAACTGAAAACTAGTTTTACCTGTACTAGTTCGGATGTCATTGATATGCTTGAATGTTCCTTCTGTAAGGAACAATTCATCGGTGAAACAGGACAAAGAATGAGCATCCGATTAAATGAACATCGCCCGGACAAAGGTAAAGGGCTTCGTAACACTGTCGCCCAGCATTTCAACCAACTAGGTCATAACTTTGATGAACTTGAGCTCCAGAACTTACAGTGGTATTTCCGTTCTGCACGAGAAGGAAACTACAGAGAATCATACCTCATCCATAATTAAGTTAAATACATTGCAACTAATAGGAATAAAATTTTCAAAGGGATCGTTAGAATCTATTTGCTATGCAAAATGCCAAGCTATAGGGAACAATACTTATTTTTATTGGTTGACTATTGTTTCGATGTTATTTTTTTTTCTTCCTTTCTTTCCTACCTATATTTTTTTATTCATATATTCATTCCATTTTAGGAATCTTTGTCCCCATGAGCACCATTTTTTGCCACTGCTATTCATAATCATCATCATCATCAGCCTGGTTACGCCCACTGCAGGGCAAAGGCCTCTCCCATATTTCTCCAACAACCCCGGTCATGTACTACTTGTGGCCATGCCGTTCCTGCAAATTTCTTAATCTCATCCGCCCACCTAACTTTCTGCCGTCCCCTGCTACGCTTCCCTTCCCTTGGAATCCAGTCCGCAACCCTTAATGACCATCGATTATCTTCCCTCCTCATTACATGTCCTGCCCATGCCCATTTCTTTTTCTTGATTTCAACTAAGATGTCATTAACTCGCGTTTTTTCCCTCACCCAATCTGCTCTTTTCTTATCCCTTAAGTTACACCTATCATTCTTTCCATACCTCGTTGCGTCGTCCTCAATTTGAGCAGAACCCTTTTCCTAAGCCTCCAGGTTTCTTCCCCGTAGGTGAGTACTGGTAAGACACAGCTATTATACACTTTTCTCTTGAGGGATAATGGCAACCTGCTGTTCATGATCTGAGAATGCCTGCCAAACGCACCCCAGCCCATTCTTATTCTTCTGATTATTTCTGTTTCATGATCCGAATCCGCAGTCACTACCTGCCCTAAGTAGATGTATTCCCTTACGACTTCCAGTGCCTCGCTGCCTATTGTAAATTGCTGTTCTCTTCCGAGACTGTTAAACATTACTTTAGTTTTCTGCAGATTAACTTTTAGACCCACTCTTCTGCGTTGCCTCTCCAGGTCAGTGAGCATGCATTGCAGTTGGTCCCCTGAGTTACTAAGCAAGGCAATATCGTCAGCGAATCGCAAGTTACTAAGGTATTCTCCATTAACTTTTATCCCCATTTCTTCCCAATCCAGGTCTCTGAATACCTCGTGTAAACATGCTGTGAATAGCATTGGAGAGATCGTATCTCCCTGCCTGACGCCTTTTTTTATTGGGATTTTGTTGCTTTCTTTATGGAGGACTACGGTGGCTGTGGAGCCGCTATAGATATTTTTCAGTATTTTTACATATGGCTCGTCTACACCCTGATTCCGTAATGCCTCCATGACTGCTGAGGTTTCGACAGGATCAAATGCTTTCTCGTAATCAATGAAAGCTATATATAAGGGTTGGTTATATTCCGCACATTTCTCTATCACCTGATTGATAGTGTGAATATGATCTATTGTTGAGTAGCCTTTACGGAATCCTGCCTGGTCCTTTGCTTGACAGAAGTCTAAGGTGTTCCTGATTCTATTTGCGATTACCTTAGTAAATAGTTTGTAGGCAACGGACAGTAAGCTGATCGGTCTATTATTTTTCAAGTCTTTGGCGTCCCCTTTTTTATGGATTAGGATTATGTTAGCGTTTTTCCAAGATTCCGGTACGCTCGACGTTATGAGGCATTGCGTATACAGGGTGGCCAGTTTCTCTAGAACAATCTTCCCACCATCCTTCAGTAAATCTGCTGTTACCTGATCCTCCCCAGCTGCCTTCCCCCTTTGCATATCTCCCAAGGCTTTCTTTACTTCTTCCCCACTTTCAAAGAGACATTTGCTCACTGACCTCGAGCGAAGCAGCTCCGAAGCAGCGAAGCAGCAATGCTTCCACCCAACAATTACCCTGTGCTTGTAATTCGAGCGGGTGATTCATGATTTTTAATGATGAAACGCAGCATGACTGAGTGTGCAATAAATAAATAATTATTTACTATGTAACCATGGTGACTGTCTATAAAATGCACGGAGTTATTCTCATCCCACCTTGAATTGCTTTCTATGGAGTCTCCAGCACCTTGGCATAAAATTATGTAAATTTCACACATTTATCGAAACTCGAACGTAATTCGTGACTGAAGGGGATATACCAATACTACAGCCAAAGAGAGACAATGTAACCAATTACTCCGGTTATCCGGTTTTCGTATTCCAATAACCGCTTTTGCATCAACACCGGCTTAGTGTTGCTACACTAAAGAAAGAAAAAAAAACGCTTATAGATAGTATCTGCGAAGAAAAACTTTCGCATCGCCAACGCAATGCTCTTTGACGTGCGGACCTGAGCTACTGTTGCTTTAGCCTCTGGAGCTGCGCTGAGAAATCGATAAGGCAGTGACGCAGGCAGCGGCTGCGAAATTCGCGCTCACTGAAATAACACGCGCGTTGGTTCACGATAGCGACATGCAGAGGGAACAAACCCAAATCATCGTTGCCCTAGCTAGCTGTCAGCATATCGTTTCACGATGAATGTGCGATAACAGGCGCACGCGGTGACGCCTTCCGATGCCCAATCGCCAGCAAAACGTGGCGCAGACATTGCGCGTACGACCTGTTTGAACTGGAACGCTTTGGCCACTGTAGCCTAAGAAAGGCCAAGTGGTTTGTGTTCGCACATCCCCACACCATTGTTGTAAATCGGCATCTAAGTATGCTATACACTTTCGCGATAAATTACCTAGCGATGCGCCATAGTTTGGCCAAATATTAGAACGCCAACTAATGGTCTCACAAACTGGAGTAGATGCCTGGATGCAGACTGTGTATGCGAATCAGTCACTACTGATGAAATTTAGAAGCGGTGAAGCCTCACTACCAGACACATTTCGTTCTGTGGAACGAGTGCAAATGGGCCAAGACGAAACTAATTTGTTTTGAAAATTGGCGATGAAATGAGTACACTGTAAGAGGTCCTAAGAAGACATTAACGAGGTTCCTACTTGTTTTAACTCGGTGCGCGCATTTGAGTATTTTGTTTTGTTAACCAGCTAAATGACATTGCGTCATCACGTATAGTGGAACTACACGCGTACGCAGTGATACATTTGTCAAAATATCGTCGCGAGAAACGTGTTGGCCTATAGGCAACGACATTCATGACCACATTATTGTAAAACAGTTTGCACCCATCGCGGCTTGCCTTGTCCCACAGCAAGAATCGCCATGCCTTGCGCGCATTTCTTTTCTTCAATGTCGCGCGCCCGGTACTTCCAGGTATGTGCGTAATCAGCCTGACAGAATATCTTCGATAGGAAAGTAGCGAGCACAGTTTTCAAGAACGGACACGCAAGCAGGGCAGATGATTATGTTACATAATAAGCTCCAAAGGGTGGAAACTTCTTTAAGAGTGCACGACCACTGATTTCTCGCGCTGAAATAACAACACGTTTGCCGCCTCCAATAACGAACTTTGATCGGGAACAGAAACCGCTTGAAGCTGCCAAAGAATGTGACTCCTCCGTAGAAGAACGTATCACAAGAACCACAACCCGCCTAACATCCACAAAAAAACTTGGTAGCTATAGCCCTCGTCAGCCTACGCTGACAATTCAGTTCTGAACTCATGTGCTGACCATCCAGTGAATGGAGAACTGCGCCACATGAGCCAGTAGTGGTGAGAACAAAAAAAAGGCACGAACATAAAGCCTCCTACGAAAACTAACATCACATTCTTGCAGAAGCAAGCCACCGGCGTTAAGCGCGCAGACACCTTCAATCTGCTTGCACTTTTAAAGAAACCTATAGTGCTGTTAAAGGTGACAATAACTGCATTGAGCTGTGGTTCGCCATAATCCAAGCGAACTATAAGTTAATGATGCACGCGATAGCGGAGATCACAAAATAGTCACCGTACCATTAGGTCTTGCGTGCTCAGTGACTGTTCTCAAAGGCGCGTCACTCCGCGGCGCCTGGAAGTGATGCATACGTAGTAGCCACGTCTCAGGGACACTTCAAGTCAAAGTCGTTGTGAACTCTCTATGCGTCGACGTGGTACACGGCAGGCCAGCAGACACGCAACCACCGCGAATGTCATTCACACTACCGCATCGCGGAAGGACAGGCGCCATTTCAAAACTGCGATGCTGCAACCGCTCGCACTGCTACAGTCGCGCCAGTGAAAGGACGGAAAGGACAAAGAGCGGAATGGTGCCAACGTCGGATGTTGCGCCTAACCAAAGCACCCGGCGCTGCCGGGAAAACGGCGCCGGTGGGACGCGCATTCGTCGAGACGCCAGCATGCAGTGGCCTAGGTTGCCTAGGTTACGCGGACCTGTCGCGAACAGCGTGGCGCTGTGCTGTGATGACGTTGCAAGAAACGCTTCAATCTCGATGACTGCTACGACGACAGGGCTCGGGGCGCTTTGGAGCGCTCGAACATGGAATGCCAAAGTTTTTGCCTTTTGTTTTTTCCTGAACGCGAGCTATTATTTGGGGTAGCGGTGTTGCTTCACTTTGCAACTCAGCCATGTCATTTTACACGTGATGGCAAGAATACCACTGCAGCTCTACTTCGTCGTGTCTTCAGCGACGCCTGAGCGCAGGCTGATTCGCTCTGCGATTTGCTCTTGTTTGTACGACAGCGCGTGCGGACTGGGTGGACATCGGTAACATTTCTGCAGTAGTAAATTTCAAGCACTCGAGCGCCTTAGCACGCGCGTAAGACTATAGATATGACCCATTTGTCGAAAGCATCCGGACCGTATTGAGTGACATCTTCAATTAGCAAGTTGTGTTGCGAGGCGAGGGTTTGAATAGCTTTGGCTTACGGTCGTTCTTTAACACCGATGCAATGCGGGTACCTTCGGTCGCGATCGAGCCCGATCCGGATCAAATTTTTTTCATCGCGACCAAATACGTTTGCCGCTGCGTAGTCCAACAGTCCGGGTCGAGTTTGTTGAGCTGACTCAGCACGACGATGGAGAATAAAGCAGTACAAATCGCGCTCGACTGGATCCGGATCGTGTAAAATCGTGGTCGAATAGTGGCCGTGCAGAAGAACCCCACCCGGTTCGGACGCGATTGCGATCCGAAATGTTTGTGTGACACGACCATAAATTCAAGTGTTTCGGGACCTTAGGGACGTCACATTCATTGTGTAGCGCGACGTGATGTCTACCTAAAAGGCTACCTCTACACTTCTAACGCGGCTTTCCACGTGACTTCTTTCACGCTATCTTTTTTTTTTTACTCTAAAAAATCATTCGTCTGAGCTTTCCGGATCCATGCGCCTTGTTGTATTGCGAGTTCTTGGCGTAGCTTACACACGAGAAAATGCAATGTCAACTGACACGTTGCAAACTGAAGACTAAAAAAAAAATGAATCCATCAAGCTTCAACATACTAACGAAGTTGTCGCACAGACAAACCAAATCTGCGCATTTCCGCCTGCAAATCCAGTTAGGGAATAAAGCCATCTAATGAGAAGCTTCTATATAATCCCGAAGGTTGGGCAATTCCGAATATCCAAAAGTTCCATAACGGTCGTTCAGTTGAACCACATCACCGCCTCTATCCGCATAGAGGAAAGCATGCAGGAGACCGCAGTTTCGCAGGAGACTGAGAAACAATCAAACGATATAAACGTTGGCGCCCTGCCATGCCCTCGAATAGGGGGGTATTTTAATCGGCCAATCACGAGATCGAAAGTAACAGTGCTAAGTCACTGTGACCTGATCGAAAGAACGGCCGCTAAAAGATGGGACTGCTGGGAGCCCTTCGTATCCCGGGATTCTGATACCGTGCTTCTGCGCTTCAGTCGGGCTCCGCGACCTGTCCATAGCTCTCCCTATTCAGGAGGCCGGACAGATACCAGCAATACCACCCGGCGGCACACCAACTCCTTGACGTGAGAAACGCGTGAATCCCCCGCCAGGAATTACCCTGGCCACCTCCCACGACCGCGACGACCAGCGTTTCTTGCCAGCCGGCCACAGGAATGGTGATTAACAAACGATAACAATACTATAATAATGTTACGCTTTAGCCACTAACCATGAAGTAAAGGACGAAGGAACACGCAGATATCCCACAGAGTGTTGCAATGCACATGAGGCAAAGCGCTTTTGATGAGCTAGCGAGTTAGCAGCAGTAGCGGTTGACAGCGGGGCAGCCTGGTCGCCATTACATTTCAGCTCTATGCCTCACGACTACGAACTAAGGCGGTACATGATGCGCGAAGAGTGTTCATGAAACGTGTATACATAGAGAAGTGCTATGCATATCTATATAGATTTAAGTCTTCATACTCCTTATGGAACTTCGACACATACATTCTAGGACGCATACACGGTAAGTATATACCGAGTTGCACGTACTCAGCGCGCGGAGTTTTCTGTTTGTGCACATTCCCAGTGGTACAACCAGTAACCCAAGTTGTCTGCTACAGTCCAGGCAGCAGCCAGCAGCAATATGTCTGTTCGAGTGCGCATACCCAGGTGGCCCAAGTTGCTTATGTCTAATGAATAAACGACAACGAGCTTCAAACCCCGGCAGAACTGTAAAGAAAGCTTCCCTCTAAAAGAAGACGAACGAATGCAACCGAGTGAAACGCCGCGGTCCACTCCGCAACCAACAGCCATCTGTGTCAGTTTATTTTATACAAAGCGCTGCGTGTCCTATCGACTAGCTGTGTCAATTCCAAACTGCGGCCACTGATCCGTGATACCGTTGTGGATGGTGTTAAAACTGAGCGATGTTGGCATCGAACATCAACGGACATCAATGCTGCTTTTTCTGGTCTGGCAGATCGTTTACTGGACGCTGGTTACCCCGAATCCATTATTTCACCTGTGAGTGAAAGTGTGGTTCGCGGCGTCAAGAGCATAAATGAACAAGGTATTAAAATAAATTAGAAAAACAACGAAAAAAAAACGCAGTACACAAGCTAGCGCATGGGCTTAAGACCGTTGGTTGAAGGTACAACATTGATGTTCGTTTTTCTGCGAAACATAAGATAGGTCACTTAGGCCCGTAAGTTGATAATTTGCTGAAGGATAAGCAAGTGAAGGGAAAATGCATTGTCAAACATGTGAACAGGTCACTTGTGCTAAGCAGGTTGTGTATGCCATTCCATTATATCGTGGTGGAGAGTACGTGGGACAGACGAAGCGATGTGTGAATGTTCGACTTCGAGAGCATGAGCTCTTCAAGGGGTTGCGCCACTTCATCTGCCGGAGCACTGTAAGTCGTGCGGTTGTCGCCAGGAATAAAAAAAAAAGACAGTGCCATTTATAAACACGTAAGCCAATTGACAAGGGAAATTGCCGAAGCTCACAATATAAAGATTAGGGACAAAGCGTGTATCAGTGAATCGCCTATCACTCTACATGACAAGGAACTGCGTTACCTACGTCAATATTGATTATGCGTCAGTGTGTCACAGTTGCCTCGACGCATCTCTGTATCTCGTGCAAGTCATGGTTATCAAATGGCACCTATATATATGCTAGACATATCCTGAATAAAAATATCAGTCGAGAATCAGCGCCGTGTCGTCGTTTTATTGCTTCTGTTTGTTTTGATTCTTTCTTTTGTTTTTATTCCTTATGTGTTTTATTCCTTCCATCGGTAGTATGTCCTCTAGTTCTTCCGTTTTCGTCATTTTTCAAAAGCAGGGGCGATCACTTACGTAGATAGTTGTTTCCCTTTTGCAAGATCTTGCGAGAGTCGGCACGACTTGAAGCATACGGCTGACAACGTTTTTGCCACATCGCAAAGACGGCGAGCTTGGCACAGCACCGGAAACGCTTTCAGCCGCATACGCGCACAGGCCCGGTGTGAAGTGATCGACCCACTTGTTACTCCCGAACCACTGGCCTTCTGCGCCTCGATGATATTTGAGTATAACTTGAAGCAACGCGAACAACTGGTCAGGAACGAATCACAAACACACGAGCACTGAAGCTGTCGCTACGACGATATTTATTCACCTGCGTAGTCCCATAGATACCACTACTAGCAGATATTCGTAGGCTGATGGAGAGCAAATGGGCAATAAAAGAAAGATAGGCAAACGAAAATGAAGCACACGCACATAGCGCCATCTCTACTCAAAGGAATCACCCTGGAAAAGACGAGTGTAAATACTATGTATCATCAGAGGGGAAAAACGAAACGATAGAACGAAACACAAAATTGTAGGTTGTGAAGAAGGGCTTAGGCCTTTCACTCCATGATACCACGACTCATGACGTTACAGCGAAACCGAACCCATGCGATACCAACGCATCACCATCCCTACCGCCATATTGACACGTGTACTTGTCTTTATCGGGCGACAAGTATTGTCGCCTAACAAATGTTATCGCACAGCGCGGGACGCGCCTGCATGTGTCCGAAGTTTCTGGAAAGTTATCGATGCTTCTATCCGCTGTCTGTTGTCGCCGAACGTTGTGTTATCTGATTTCATCGCTTGACCATAGAGAAAGAAATTTTTCTTTCTCTATGGCTTGACACGAATGGTGTAGAACATTTTAGAAGGCATGCGGGTCCCAACGTTTAATCTGGAACATTCGATGATTGCTGTATAAAAGCCGACGCGCTTGACCCGCTGATCACATTTTCGACGATCGCCGAGCGTGTTCGCCGCTATCGTTGCGCTATAAGTGTAGCCTGTTTTGTGGGCACAGGTTCGCCCAATAAAAGTTAGTTTTGTCGTTCACAGTACTGCTACTGTGTTATTCAACGTCACGACCACGTGACAATATGTCTTTTACGGCAGGGATTTAGTGGTGTTAGGAAGTTTGCGGGCATAAGATGGAATCAGCAGGCGCAAGACAGGGGTGATTGTAAATCGCTGGTAAAGAACATAGTTATGCTTATGGGGATGATGATGACTCCTATAATTTTTTTTCGGCGGGTTGGCTTCCTATTTTTCATCACCTAATTTTTTAAAGGTCACTTTTGGCAAGAAACACTATGAGCTGCTATGAGTAACCAGACGAAGTGACGTGGTGAGTTTGGGCAATAACGAAAGCGACAAATACTCGTGGAGGACGGATGTTAAGCAGCTCAACTTCCAAACATGCAGAATAGGCGGCGTGACACACTAAGTATACAAGCAATTTTCCGACTCTCTCTCAGCATGGTAATTGACCATGCGTGAAATTCTCGAATGATGGGGTAATTACACACTAAAACCGACAAATGAATGTAGTAGCGTTGACATCACCACCAAAGGTGGGGTGGGGTGGGGGGGGGGGGGAGGGACAGTGATATCGCAGACACTTTAGTAAGATCTAAATAACTAAGGCGAAGGATCTACAATGGCAAGCACCTTTTACGCAGTATATGACCTGCATGGAGGCGGTGCCAAGAATTTTCCACTTGAAGAACGGCGAAGTCGTCAAACGATTATAGAGGCCAGCGTAGTGACAGTGCAGAATTCGGCAAAAACGCTCCTTTGACGCAGTGCTTGTTAATTGACGGCGCGCGGGTCGCTTCTGGTATTCTATGAGAGCGGGCCTAGAACGTATTACGCGGAAACGTGACGACAGAAATTGGAGTTACCCAGGCAGTGAGGAATCGCTGAGAGCGTGAGAATAGCAGAGAGAGAGAGAGAGAGCCATGATAGGAAATAGTGCCAAGCGCTTGCCTAAAGTCTAACAACTTTGCTAACCAGATTAAGCACAACCCAGTAGGTGGTTTAAATTCAGTCGTAACCGCACCGGTTAGGGTAATGTTGAGGCTGGCCAGCAGTTCCCCCTCCCCTTTTTATAGTTTACTGAAGCGTATTTGAAAACTGGGCGAGCAATGAGACTCGGTTGGTCGTATGTAGAGACAGTTGTCCTAGGCTCCAACTTAGGAAAAAGCAGTAGAGTAAAGCGCTGTTTTACTTGTGTGTTTATGGTCAGCGTTCTTCTGCAAACTGCATTTGAGTGTGCAAATAGTTTCGCTGCAATGTATCTCCAAGCTATCTTATCTCCAATCTGTCTCCTGTTTCCTCAAAGGCGATTATCCTCTTGAAGAGACTTGAACAACTTCAAGAAGAAAGAACTTAATTTACTGGCGGAGATATGCCGGTTGGCTTTGTCATGCGTGAACGTGGTATAAGTTGCGGTACGGCATAACGAGTTATGGTTATGTCAGATTAATCATAAGATTATATTCGCACTTATTTTTCAATAATTTCGCAGGACACTGCGCTATATCTGAACGCATAATTTGTCCATTTCTGCATTATCAGAGCATTCGTATTACAATATTGTCCGTCCGTCCGTCCGCCCATCCATCCATTTGTCTAAGCGTGCACTGCGTGGACTGATTAGTGTTTTGTAATTACCAGTTTAGATATTTCAGGATTCGTACGCTGGATGCGTTAGAGATAGCTGAGTTTTTTAAGTGATTGCGTACATATTAGTTCATTATGCTTGCTCCAAGATAAATTGTGCGTCAACAAGAGTCCGAGATTCTTATATTCCGGTACTTTTAGCAGAAAGCAGTTATTCAAAAGGTATGAGAAAACCGTAGGAGTTAAGCGCTAGTGAATGCCACTGAAAAAGTTTTGTTGAAGTTAATATTGATCTGCCAAGTGTTACCCCATAAGCAGAACGTGAACAAGGTGAATGCAGGAGCCAACGTTTCGACAAGTGGACTTGCCTTCTTCAAGGCGACATATGCTTTCCTCGCCACAGTGTATAAAGGTGGGGTTCTTCTAAAAGGGGAGGGGGTGTGAGGTGGGAGGGTGCGGAAACGAGGGAAAGTGTGTTAGCGTGTCGAATTAGTAAAGGAACGCTGTGTACAAAGTCAAAGCCAGGACCCCCCCCCCCCCTTCACCCCAGTCTGTTAACCCACGCGCGTTAGCCGGCGTGTCAAGGGCGTCTGACACGCCGGCTGAGAAAAAAAAGAAAAGAAGGGAAGAAAAAGGAAAAAAAAGGGGGGGGGGATACGCCAAGAAATCAAACTAAGTGTTGTTGCCTATAGCTTGAGGTTTAGCATAGCGAATAGATTCTAAAGCTCCCTTTGAAACGTTTATGCCTATTGGTTGCAATGTCTTGAACTTATGGATAAGGTATGATTCTCTGTATTTTCTTTCTCGTTCAGAACGGAAATTTGACTGTAAAATGTAGAGTTTAAGTTCATCAAAGTTATGACCTGGTTGGTTGAAATGCTCGGCGACGGCTTTGGGAAGCTTTTTAGCTGTGTCCGCGCGATGGCCGTATAATCTAACGTTCATTGATTGTCCTGTTTCACCGATATATTGTTTCTTACAGAAGGAACATTCAAGCATATAAATCACATCCGAACTTGTGCAAGTGAAGCTATATTTGACTTCATGTGTATAATCATTTGCGGTGCTTTTAATTTTATTGTCACTTTGAAGGTGCCTGCAGATTTTGCGCCTAGGGCGACAAGAGAGAGAGAGAAGAAACTTTATCAATGAATGGCCGGCAATTTCGTTGTGGTGGCCTCAGGTGGCGGCTCCAAGTCCTTGGACTCGGGCGGCATCTTTGGCTTGCCGGACGGCCAACATGCTTTTATTACGGAGGAATGCTGCTGGCTGACTTTTGCGTGCACTAACATGTCTTTAAAGTTCTTGTTGCGGCGATAGGTAACCCTGGGTACATCCGGGAATGCTTTTCGCAGACGCTCGTTACTTGATAATATTGGGTGGTATTTTCTTAGGATGTTGTTTATGTTTGGGAGTGCATTAGAATATTTTGTTATAAAGGCCGGCGGTCTGTCAGATTCTAATGTGGGCTGTCTCTTCGCCAATTCCGACTGTCTCTCCAATCTTGACGCGGTATCATAAGCTCTATCGAGAGCAACTTGGGGATAGTTCCTTTCTGCTAGCGTTGATCTAAGGTCATTTAAGTGGTGGATATAATCGTGGTCTTCGCTGCAGATTCTTCTTATACGTTTCGCTTGTCCGACAAAAATTCCTTGCTTGCAATGTCGCGGGTGATGACTGTTGTAGTCTAAATATTGCTGGCTATCTGTAGGCTTCCGGTAAACTGTCGTTCTCAGTTTTCCGTTTTCTATGTAGACCGTTGTGTCCAGGAAGTTGATCTGACTAGGAGAGTGCTGAGCAGTAAATTTAATACTCGGGTGAAAGCGATTGAAATGGCTAATTAGGTCAGTTAAGGCGCTTGTGCCGTGTTCTCATATTATAAATATGCCGTCAATGTAACGAAGATAGGTGTGGGGTTTTAAAGGGTAGGATTTCAGCAGGTCTGCTTCAAGCTGTCCCATGAAAATGTTCGCATACGTGGGAGCGAACGGCGTACCCATGCTAGTGCCGGAAATTTGCAGGTAGTGTATAGAATCGAATTCGAAATAGTTGAGCGTGAGAACTAACCTAAGGAGCGATAAGTAAACTTCATGAGCGTGCGCCTGGGGATTGATTGCGAGGGATCTAAAAACAGCTTCGATTCCTTCACTCATGGGAATGTTGGTGTAAAGGGCAGAAACATCCAAAGTGACTAGAATAGCGTGGTCGGAAAGGATTTGGTTGGCGTTGATGCCGTCGATAATTCGAAGGAAGTGTGGCGTGTCTTTAACGAAAGATGGGAGGTTGGTGGGTATGTTTGACAGGTGGTGATTTAGGAATTTAGATAGTGACTCAGTAGGTGTGTTGTTATTAGACACAATAGGCCCACCTGGGATTTCTGCTATAAATATTTCTTCGAACGGAACTTTATGTATTTTAGGAAGAAGATAAAAGCGGCCTGCTGTTTTGTTTTTGGGCATCATGTAGCGATATTCAGATTGCGTGATTAGTTCCCTGGACCGGAGCTCCGCTATTGTGCTGAACACAATATTGCTGTAATCTGAGGTTGGGTTAGAGTCAAGTTTTCTGTAATGGGTGTGGTTGTTCAGTTGTTTAGAGGCCTCATTCTTTTACTTTTCTATAGGCCAGATTACAATACTGCCGCCTTTGTCTGCTGGTTTTATTACAATACATTCCTTTTCGCAAGTTCTTTAAGGATTTGGTGTTGAGCGGGGGTCAAACTTTTGCGTTTCCGGCAACGCCGCGTTGACTCTAGAATTTCCTTTGATATCAGTTTTAAGTATAAATCGAGGTCTGGGCACTGTTCGTTTTCCGGTGTCCACGTGCTAGGTGGTCTAAGAGAGTCTCTATCTTCTTTTCCTACATCTGGTCTACCGAAAAAGAATTCCTTGATGCGCATGCGTCGTGAAAACTCTGTTATATCTTTGTGGAGTTCGTATTCGTTTACTGCGTTGTTGGTCGGACAAAACGTTAGACCACGTTTCAGGAGATCAACTTCTTCGGGGCTTAGACTCTGGGATATGTCTACTACATTGCTGCAGTGCTCTGGATGCTCGCCTGTAGGACTGTCGGTGGAGCTACGTGCTACAGGGGTTACATTAGTTTCTTTGGGTGGATCTGCAGCTCTAATATCTTTTCGCTGGTATTTATCCAGTAATTTTTACTCCTTAGTTTGGACGAATTGATTAGGTTCTCTTCTTTCCGTTTCAGTTAACTTTATGCCGTCGAGTTGATCAGAGATTATCCTAAGTTGTTCTTTGCAGTGTTCTTCGAGAATGTCGATAAGGGAGAGCGATGCATTTTCTAGGACAGCATTCCACTTTAATAATAGCCTGGAGGGTAAAGAACCAAGGGCGCATCTAACCTTAATTCTGAGGCCTTTTGGGATTTTCCTCTGTTTAATGCAGCTAGCGTAAGTTTTTAGGTGAAATTTGTAATTTGTTTGTTTGGCGACGAGTTTGCGGGATTGGAGGAAAGGGCGAGATTTGTTGTTGCGTGTGCTATCCCTAGTGCGTGGTAGTCATTTTTGTTTGGTTCGGGCAGACCTCCGGGGCGAAAAATCTTCAGGTGGTGTCTTTTTACGCCTAATTTTCTTGTCGAGGCCTGCGCCGATGTCTGTCTGCGTATCGGTTTGCTTGTTAGTGTATGTAGCTGTTTGCGTGAAGGCTTCGCGGGTGGTTGTGGGCTTCCGTATGCGCGGATGTTGTAAAGGTGGTGTTGGTTCCGCGTCCACCGTTTGTGTAGATGCTTCTTGGGTTCTAGCTTCGGTGGAACGTGCGTGCGAGCTGGTGTTGAAAATTTCAGGCGCGTGTTCCTGTGTTGAACCTAACTGGCACGCAGGATCTACTGGTGTTGCAGGTTGCGTCGATATAAAAGAGTTAAAAAACCACGTATGCGAACACTTTCATGGGACAGCTTGAAGCAGACCGGCTGAAATCCTACCCTTTAAAACCCCACACCTATCTTCGTTACATTGACGACATATTTATAATATGGGAACACGGCACAAGCGCCTTAACCGACTTAATTAGCCATTTCAGTCGCTTTCACCCGAGTATTAAATTTACTGCTCACCGCTCTCCTAGTCAGATCAACTTCCTGGACACGACGGTCTACATAAAAAACGGAAAACTGAGAACGACACTTTACCGGAAGCCTACAGATAGCCAGCAATATTTAGACTACAACAGTCATCACCCGCGACATTGCAAGCAAGGAATTTTTGTCGGACAAGCGAAACGTATAAGAAGAACCTGCAGCGAAGACCACGATTATATCCACCACTTAAATGACCTTAGATCAACGCTAGCAGAAAGGAACTATCCCCAAGTTGCTCTCGATAGAGCTTATGATACCACGTCAAGATTGGAGAGACAGTCGGAATTGGCGAAGAGACAGCCCACATTAGAATCTGACAGACCACCGGCCTTTATAACAAAATATTCTAATGCACTCCCAAACATAAACAACATCCTAAGAAAATACCACCCAATATTATCAAGTAACGAGCGTCTGCGAAAAGCATTCCCGGATGTACCCAGGGTGACCTATCGCCGCAACAAGAACTTTAAAGACATGTTAGTGCACGCAAAAGTCAGTCAGCAGCATTCCCCCGTAATAAAAGCATGTTGTCGCCCTAGGTGCAAAATCTGCAGGCACCTTCAAAGTGACAATAAAATTAAAAGCACCGCAAATGATTATACACGTGAAGTCAAATCTAGCTTCACTTGCACAAGTTCGGATGTGATTTATATGCTTGAATGTTCCTTCTGTAAGAAACAATATATCGGTGAAACAGGACAATCAATGAACGTCAGATTAAACGGCCATCGCGTGGACACAGCTAAAAAGCTTCCCAAAGCCGTCGCCGAGCATTTCAACCAACCAGGTCATAACTTTGATGAACTTAAACTCCACATTTTACAGTCAAATTTCCGTTCTGAACGAGAAAGAAAATACAGAGAATCATACCTTATCCATAAGTTCAAGACATTGCAACCAATAGGCATAAACGTTTCAAAGGGAGCTTTAGAATCTATTCGCTATGCTAAACCTCAAGCTATAGGCAACAACACTTAGTTTGATTTCTTGGCGTATCCCCCCCCCTTTTCCTTTTTCTTCCCTTTTTTTTTTGTCAGCCGGCGTGCGCCCTTGACACGCCGGCTAACGCGCGTGGGTTAACAGACTGGGGTGAAGGAGGGGGGGGTCCTGGCTTTGACCTTGTACACAGCGTTCCTCTACTAATTCGACACGCTAACACACTTTCCCTCGTTTCCGCGCCCTCCCACCTCACACCCCCTCCCCTTTTGAAGAACCCCACCTGTATACACTGTGGCGAGGAAAGCGTATGTCGCCTTGAAGAAGACAAGTCCACTTGTCGAAACGTTGGCTCCTGCATTCACCTTGTTCACGTTCTGCTCATCGTCTTGAATTGCCATCTCCCGCATTCCCCGTCTTTTCTCTGGACCCATAAGCAGAAGTGTGAGAATACTGCATTAAGAACAGTACGATGTTCAGGGAAGGTGATATTGTGGTAGATAATGCAATCATTAGCATAGCGACGTATGTCAGCAAATATATTTTTTGACAGGTCACTAATGTAAAGTAGAAAGAGAAGTGCGCCGAAGACTGCCCTGCGGCACGCCACCGGAAACATTAGCAATAGTGGAGTCAGGAGCATCATAACGTGGATATTGGCAACGTTCGAACAGAAAACTGGCAATCCAGTCTACGAACTTAGTATTGTTCAGGATGAGGCTGAGTTGAAATAGCAGTTTATGGCGAACCACCCTGTAGAACACTTTGGACATATCTTTGAAAATTGCGTCAATCTGCGTACCATGGTCTAGTGGTTTAACAATGTCGCGGCTGAATTCAACCACCTACGCTGCTAGCACCACGACGAAAACCATATACTGGCAATTACGTAGTACGTTATCGCATTCTAGGTAATCCATGATATATTTGTAAGATATACGTTCAAGCGGTATGTAAGAGTGAGCGGCCAGCAAAATCGGTTGGTAGTTACTTAAAATCAGCATATTATCTCATTTGTGCATAGGCAGAATTTTAGCACGTCGCCACGGAGAAAGAGCAAACTCAGTTGCTAATGTTTCATTCGTTAAAGTTAACTAAGATGAGGACTAGTCCAAAGGGACAAACGAACAAAGAGAGCGTTGCAAACGCAGTCGACTGCGAGTGCGTAGTCGACACTGTACACACTGCTGAACACTGTACATTTACGGCGCAGCTTCGCTGTGGTCCAGTAGTTCTAACAACAATAAAGGAGCTGTTCAAACACAAGAGATTCGTGTCCCATGGAAAGTGCTTGTCTTCGCCTCCGCAACTTAAACCGCTGGGGAGGGTGGGCTACGAAGGTGAACACTCAGACTTGTACTCACGAATTCGCCGTCTTATCAGTGCAGCCGTCTTCCTTTTAGGGTATATTTTCCTTCCTCGCGCTTCCCAACTCTTGTTGCGGCAAGCAAATGACTGTATGCTGGGCATCGAAGGCAAACGCGAACACACCCGCGTATTCACACTTGCCGCCACCGACAGCTCCCGTCCCGCTAAACTGTGTGAAATGGACAATGACTGAAAATTTCCTTAGTTTCTAAGACTTTAATAATGACGAAGCATTGCAAAGATAAAATAATTACTACGGACAGAGAACGGGAACTTACGGACACATGTGAGAGTGGCGAAGCAACTAAGAAAAAAAAGGAGACGTTCGTCTCCTTTTCTTGCTTTCTCTATAATATTAGAGCACAACCTTGAGGCACCCGTTCATGCGTTGAGCGTCGGCGTAACCGAGCGAACAAGCACAGCGAAGGACGAAAGAGCGAACACGGAGCGTAGCGGGGCACGAAAGAATGCGTTAGCGAAGAGAGCGCGAGGAAGGAAAGCGGAGGAGGAGGGTATGGTGAAAACGTGAGGAGAAAATAGTAGCACCAGACAAGACTGGCTCTACGGCGTCTAGCGCTGCGGGATGGCGCCAGAGTAGCGCGTCGTCGTCTGTCCACCGATGAGATGCAGAGAGCGCGTCCACCGATACCATATGTGGAACAAAGCGCCGTATGAGCGGAGGTCTGTTTGCGACGGCTGCTGTGCATCCCGCCTGCGTCATCCTCGCGCTGCCTCTCGCGATCTTTCGATTAGCCAGGCATTCGCGGCACACTTCGCTCCATTTGCAATGTACCAAGCGAGACAGATTGTCCGCGCCAACCAATATATCGCGCAATGAAAACACGCATGCATTTCACATGAGGGAGTACCGTAATTATCGGAATTTTCTTTTTAACTTCGGAAAGAAACGGCACAAGCTGGGCCGATCCTGAAGGCGGTAGAATGTCTCGCAGCGTCTTGTAAGGTTCTGCTGTGAGGAAAGGACTGTGGAATGAGAGCCGAGCCCGAAGGCGGGGGTGCAGTTTAACGCAGTGTCCCAAAGCGCTAGCTGCCATGAGGCGATAATGGAACCGATTGAACACACTCCCGCTGGTGACGCATGGAAGAAAGCCAATAATTCCAATGGCCGAATAGATGCTATGGTGCACACAAATGCGCCATAGTGACTGTAAAAGCAGCGTGTTCATAGAACGACAAAAAACAATGCATCGAAAAGTAGGGTGGCTGACCCTCTACCCCTCAGTTATATGGCGAGTGGTTCCAACGAAATCGTGGAAACAAGTCTCTAGAATGACTGCGACCACAGTGGAACGCAATGCAAACACAGTACCTAAACCGGCCTTAGCCACCGATGCTGGCTTTTAACAGCTGGATGGATTTACCCGTTGGATAGTGGATTTTAACAGTTGGCAGCAGCCTCGCCCATTTGTGCTGCATTGGAATAGCAGGTCGATGCAACCGCGGCACGCTGATCTAGTTCTTCGACCCATCATTATAAAGACTCCACCAGGTGTTATAGTACTTCAGGAAATTAACATGAGGAAAGGTGAATATCTATTGCCAGGCTTCATGGGTGTCTGAAGTAACACACGAGGAAGCCTGAGTAGCAGGGTTAGCCAGTTCTCAGACCGGCTGGCTGCTCTGTGCTGGCGAAATGCAATAAGGGAAGTGAAGGAAAATGGGAAAAAGATATTACAAAAAGAAAGGAAAGAAGAACAAAAAAATATAAAGTAAACGATAATAGGGCACTGCTTAACGTATGTTTGTAAGACCAGTTCTTTGCAGGAAGCGCAACAGCGTTCTCAAAGCCTTCTGTGCTGAAGCAGGTCTCGGCCAGCGTGCCAAAACCTGTTCATGCGACAAAGGGCGTTTTTCAAGAATATCTAACGCTCTTGAGAGTTCTTTCCTGGGCGCACTGAAGTGGGGGCACAGAGAATGTGAGCGATTGTTTACTCGCAGCTACAGTCATCGCATGTAGGGTTGTTGGTCATTTCGATCCGAAACGAGTAAGCATATGTGAAGGCCATGCCAAGCCACAAGCGACACAGAAGCATCTCCTCAGCTCTAGATAGTCCTGACAGAAGACATAGCCGTAGATTGAAATTCAAGCTGTAGAGACGAGTGCTGGTAAATTCCGTCGAGTTCCACTGTGCAAATACACGTGCGAGAGAATGAAATTCTGCAGCTGCGTCTGTCCTGCATAACGGTATAGCTACATAGTGGAGGCCGTCATGAGCAGATCGGACCGCCTCATCTGCACGGTAGTTTCCGTTTCCGTACCGCAATGGCCCCGTATGCACTGCTAAACTATGCTGTTTTTTTCTTCTTCTTTATTGCGTGATAATGAAGGAGTCTTATATCGGCGACTAACTGTTAATTTGGTAAGTGACAATATTGCCACATAATGCCTAGGAGTCGGAAAAGATTGACCATGTCTGTGACGGCTCCTCAATTACGAATTCTAGAGCAGCACTAAGGGCGGCGAAATCTGCAGCCATCCATGATGTAAAATGCGATGTTTGCCAATAAAGAAAGGATGATCACTCGCATTATCTTACTCTCCGAGTAACGCCCTGTTCTCTGTACGGTTATATGAAAGTTCAGGATCATGGCTGGGCAGAGCATACGCAGAGCAGGCACTTCTGAAACCTCTTTTCAAGACACTTTCTCATCTGCTGACATGTAGACATAATGCACCTGCTTCGAAAGTATCGCAGTGGTGCGAGCGGCACCTCTTTTCGCATCCGTAGATTTCTTCAAAGCAAGTAGGTACTGCTTCGACACCTGTCCAGTCGTTCCGACAGCTTAGTTCAGTACGCATGTCGAGCTTGCAAATGTGCGAAGTCCCCGGTTTGAATCTCCAAGCCTGCACTGTCATTGCACTGTTTTCTTAGCCATGCGGGTACCGGATCTCCCACCTAGTTCACTTTTCGTTTACAAGGCAAATGTTCGGCCATAGCACGGCCACCGGAGTGTTGTGCACAAGGAGAAGTGGATGTGCCTTTTCACACGTCTTTTCCTTTGGCGCGAATGTCTGTAGCCGTTTTTCTGCGTAAATACATATCGGGAACGTTCGAACAGAAAACTGGCAATCCAGTCTACGAGTTTAGAATAGTTTAGGGTGAGGCTGAGTTGAAATAGCAGTTTATGACGAACCACAGTGTCGAACAGTTTGGACAGATCATTGGAAATTGCGTCAACCTGTGTGCCTTGGTCTAGTGCTTGAACAATGTCGTGAGTGAACTCAACCACCTGAGATACGGCGTTAACACCACGACGCAAGCCATACTGGCAATCACGTAGTATTTTATCGCATTCTAGGTAATCCATGATATCTTTGCAAGTGATATGTTCAAGCAGTCTGCAAGAGTGAGAGGTTAGCGAAATCGCTTGGTAGCTAACATCTGCGTATTGTCACATTTGTGGAAAGGTAGAATTTTAGCACGTCACCAGGAACAACGAGCAGACGCAGTTGCAAGCGATTCGTTAAAGATAACTAAGATAAGGACTAGTCCAAAGGGACAAACGAACATGTAAAGCAATACAAATGCAGCCAGGGCCACAGGACTTCTTACTATCGAGTTTTAACACCAAATTAAGAACACCGTCAAGAGGTACAAAAAGGTAACTAATTGCTGAAGCCATATGAAATTGAAAAGTAGGGAGTTAGAGGTTGTCTTGAGCAAGAAGGGACTGAAAATATGAGTTAAAGACAGATGCGATTGTGTCGCAGTTGTTACGACTCCTCATTAAGTACAGAAGTAGTCCTATCAGTCCCACAAGGTAAGCTGCATTTGCAAAAATTTCTTGGCTTGCTTTCAAGAAGCTGAGGCGGTGTTACCATATTAGAGAGGGTGTCACAGCTTACTTTAACCATAGTTTAAATATATGCGAATGCCATGTAGCTGGACAGAACCAAAGAAATGTTGTTTGCCGTTGCTTGGCGATACTCAGATTTATTTTTCATGGTAAACCTAATTATATAATCAGTCCTAAATAATGAATAAGCTTCTCGAATAATATATTTAGATGAAATGATTCAATTAGAAAATTGCAGAGCGACATGAAAAAACCCCGATACAGCTTTCTGTTGCTCAATACGTGCGACGTAAAAGTTTTGCTGTGCGTGAAAGAAGCCTGCAACTGCAAGCAAAGTGGCGCGGTAATTTTGCGTACATACACTCGACGTTGAGGACACAGTGGCCCGAAAGAAGCGTTTCGCGGAATATGAGCGTCTTTGCTGCGCAGCGAAACGTGGTGCAGACCGTTGATGTCACGGTGCGATGTGCCGCGTGAGACAATGATAGTGCCCAACGCTATCAGAGATTATGAACAAATAGCGCACAACAACGCTTCCAGCAAACACGTCTCCCCGTGTGTTTTGTGGACTACGCAGAGAAACGGCCGTGGTGCCTGGAAGGTAACGTTTAGCGTCAAATAACGATTGTCGTATTGGACTAAACCCTGAAGAAACTGCACATTCGCCGCACACCCCATCGTTAATTATAAATGGAAGCAAAGCGCATACAAAGCTTCGCTTACATCGATTCCCACACTGCGTGGGGTCCGCAGATATTTTTTCGGTTTTGTAATGCCGCAACACCACGTCAAAAAAAAAAGAAATGGTCAAAGATGTTGCGTTTCTGGGCGCATGAACAGTCACTGAAACATTACTGAAGCTAGTTAAGCCATTCACTTCAATCGTCTTTCATCGTGGCCTCCCAATATGGGTACACGTGGTCTGTAGGCAACAGTGCGTACACTGCTCAGGAATTGAAACGCGGTACAACAAGCATATGGTCGTCAACGCCTTTTGCACCGACTGTAAAGGCGCGTTTAGAGTTAGACTTCATCGGCGCAAAGGCGAGCGTAGGTCGACACCGGGTGCGTCGGAGCGGATTGGCCGCGTCCGGTTACGTTGGCTGCGCCACGGCGTCGAATCACCGTTCCAACTAGAGATGGTGTTGTTCTCGCCAACGTGATATAATTCGTGGGCGCGCTCACACTACGTCGGACTATAATTATCCATTAAGCGCTGGGGACACGGAGCTGATGCATCGTGGTACACTGTGAAAGGGAGAAGCTTTGCAGCGTATTGCCACTGCATTTGGTCCCATGGCGATCAGCCAGAGTTCACCTGTAGCGCAAAACAACAACAACAACAAGAAAGATGGCGGCAGCCGCGTTCTCCGTGTATTTCGTTTCAGTTGCTGAGCACTGTACATTTACGACGCAGCTTTGCTATGGTCTAATAGTTCTAACATCAATAAAGGAACTGTTCATACACAAGAGATTCGCGTCCCATGGAAAGTGCTTGTCTTCGCACCCGCAGCTGAAACGGCTCGGGGGTTGGGCTACGAAGGCAAACACTCAGACTTGCACTCGCCAATTCGCCGTCTTATCAGTGCGCCAGACTTTCTTTCAGGGTGTATTTTCCTTCCTCGCGCTTCCCAACTCTATTTGCATCAAGCACATGACTGCTTGCGGTGCATCGACGGCGAACGCGAACGCACCCGCGTGTTCACACTTGCCGTCACCGAAGCTCCCGTCGTGCTACACTGTCTGAAATAGACCATGACTGAAGATTGGATTAGCTTCTAAGACATTAAGAATGACGAAGCATTGCAAAGATAAAATAATTGCTGCAGACAGAGAACGGATACTTACCGACACATGTGTGATCGGCGAATCAACTCAATTTTAAAAAAAAAAGGAGGTGTACGTCGTTTTTTCTTTCTCTATTATTTTAGAGCACAACCTTTAGGCACCCGTTCATGCGTTCAGCGTCGGCGTAAACAAGTGAACGAGCACAACGAATGATGAAAGAGCGAACGCGGAACGCAGGGGGACATGAAAGAATGCGTTAGGGAAGAGAGCGGGAGGAAGAAAGCGGAAGAGGAGGGCGTGGCGAAAACGTGAGAATAGTAGTACCTGACAAGACTGGATCTGCGGCGACGGCCGCTACGAGATGGCGCCAGAGTAGCGCGTCGTCGTCCGTTCACCGATGGCGTGCAGAGGGCGCGTCCACCGATACCATATGTGGAACCAAAGCGCCGTATGAGCGGAAGTCTGTCTGCGGCGGCCGCTGTGGATCACGCCCGCGCCATCCACGCGCTGCCTCTCGCGATCTTTCGATTAGCCAGGCATTCGCGCCACACTTCGCTTCATTTGCAATATACCAAGCGAGACAGATTCCCAGCGCCAACCAATATATCGCGCAATGAAAACACGCATGCATTTCACATGAGGGAGTACCGTAATTATCGGAATTTTCTTTTTTAACTTCAGAAAGAAACGGTACAAGCTGGGCCGATCCTGAAGGCGGTAGAATGTCTCGCAGCGTCTTGTAAGGTTCTGCTGTGAGGAAAGGACTGTGGAATGAGAGCCGAGCCCGAAGGCGGGGGTGCAGTTTAACGCAGCGTCCCAAAGCGCTAGCTGCCACGAGGCGAAAATGGAACAAACTGAACACACTTCCGCTGTTGACGCGTGGAAGAAAGCCAAAAATTCCAGTGGACGAATGGACGCTTTAGTGCGCACAGGTGCTCTATCTCGCGCTGTGTGAGACGTGACGTATACGTTGCAGTCGTGTCAAAAACGTGTAGAACAGTAGGGCTCGGGACCTCCGAAATCCTTCAGTTCAATCAATCGATCTTTATTTCGAATTCATTCATTTGCAAAACAAGCGTTAAAGTTGCGTAGCACACAGTTCACACAAGAACAGGGACAGAATTATTAACTCGGTCCGTTCGTTGTAAAGGTGCTCGATTGTAGTTGATGACGGCAAAAGAGAAGTATGCCTTCGCGCTACTGTTCCTGCGGCGACAGGGATACCATGCTGCCATGTATGCAATAAGAAAGGCCATCGACAAACTGCCATTGGCGCCGAATTTTACACGAACAATCCTACACCTTATCACTCAAAACCACTGCCGTCACTCTGGCAATCTTCGTGGTCTTCCGACAAATACTTCGTCGTTGGATAATTAACGAGAAAATCAGAACAGTCTTCGAGAACTGCTTAGGTAGCAGCGAAAGCCTGTTAGCTCAATGTCTCCCGTGCAAAGCTCTTAAAGACCACAAACACCACAACCGCGATACTAAAGGCCATGTTTGGCAAGAACGCGCTTCTTGAGAGCTGAAAAGAAAAGCCACCACTAACTACGTCGACGCCGACCCTCATTTGTAAGAAAAATTGAATAACGTGAATGTCACCATGTAGGTGTGATTTTGTTGATACTTGCAGTGACTCTAGTTGACGTCAAAAAACATTCCACTGAAGAGCGGCAGATGTCCGTTGGTCCCTGGGGCACACACTCTGTGGCACAACACCCAGCGTCTCCGTGGATGCATATCCAGTGGCATGTATTGTACATTTTGCTTGTATCGTTGGTGAATTGTTTTGTGTTCTTCCCCTCTTTGTATGAGTAAGTACGCTACAATGTTAACGTGCACACCGAAACAGCGTCTACAATATAAACGATGGAGCTCCACGTCTCAGCTTCCGGGGGCGAGCTCTGTTGGCGGGATCATCGCAATTTGCACTGGTTTTCTGCTTTGTATCATACTTGGCGCTATATACATGGCCTGCCTCGTACAAATGGCAACTTTTCTCAAATGCTGGCACACGCAAATGCGTTTTCCGATACGTTTATAGTAGGCTTAACAAGGCTTTCGCCTTCGTGTCGCTTAGGCGACAGCTAAGGACACCTGGGACTTGTATGAAAAGCGCATAGAGAAAAAAAGTCTCAGGTATGAACCACGTTTGTGCTGAACCATAAAGACTGCTACTATGCTGGGAGATCCTCCCCGCAGATCTTGCCGTGGAAGAGATGGTTTCGGACTCGTCTGGCGGCCAGCGCAGACCACCCGCGGCTCGGAGGCGGCTCGGTTCTTCAGCAGGATCAGACGCCGCTGATTCTGAGCTTTCTGACTCAAGATCGAAAGATTCGGATGCTTTCATGCCTGCCGAGCGCCGGCATCCAAGACCGACCTCTCCAGGGCTGTCCTCAAGCGAAGCAACACTCATATACAGCAGCATCAACACTACGACAGTAGCGTTCATGCCCATCGACGCGATGGCAAGCCTGAAGGCTATCTCCCGGCAGAAACTTATTTCTTTTTTGAAACTTGCCACTGAACTCACCCAAGAGGTTCACGTGAACCCCTCGAAGAAATGTCGGTGCCATTGACACAACAAGTGATGAAATGGTGCAAACTGTGCTTGGTTTGTCTGAAATCTGTGGTGTACACACGTGGCCCTACAACCACAGGGTGCGCATGTAGCAGCTGGTGTCACATCTGATGTCGGCTTGGATCTCAAGGACGACGCTTTTAAGAGCATGATCGTTTGCACGACATCATGGAAAATAATTCGCATTCGAAGGCTGGGCTCGTCAAAGTATATGGAGCAACTGTTTGCCTGTGGACAGCTGCCTAGTCATATAACGGCTGGAATTGTACGCTATTCTGTTTGGCCTTTCGTACCACGGCACTTAAGATGCCATAAGTGTTTTAAGATTTGTGACGTTCAGAGATTTTACAGCTGCGGTGGGAATCACCATGTAGATTCCTGTGAAAGTCAGGCATATCGGTGCCTTAACTGTACTGGTGAACATTTGCCAACAGATAAAGGATGCACCTCATTGATGGATGAAGTAAAGGTACTACAAGAGAAAGCAAAAAAAAAGGCAGGAGAAGATGAAACTTCACGTCATCTTAGTGCTGGCCCAGCGAGTGTAAAAGCAGCGCGCTCATAGAATGACAAAAAACAGTGCATCGAAAAGTAGGGGGGCGGACCTTCTACCTCTTAGTTAGATGTCCAGCGCTTCCATCGAAATTGTGGAAACAAATCTCTAGAATCGCTATAAACACTCCACCAGGTGTTACAGTACTTCAGGAAACTGACGTTAGGAAAGGCGAATATCGATTGCCAGGCTTCATGGGTGTCCACAGTAACACATCAGGAAGCCGGAGTAGACGGGTTAGCCAGTTCTCAGACCGGCTGGCTACCCTGTGCTGGCCAAATGCAATAAGGGAAGTGAAAGAAAATAGGAAAGCGATATCTAAAAAATAAAGGAAAGAAGAACAACAAAAAAGTTAAAGTAAATGCTAATAGGGCACTTTCTGTAAGACCAGTTCTTCGCAAGAAGCTCAACAACGCTTTCAAAGCCTTCTGTGCTGAAGCAGGTCTCGGCCAGCGTGCCAGAAGCCTCTCCTCCGACAAACGGCGTTTTTCAGGAATCTCTAACACTCTTGGGAGTTCTTTCCTGGGCGCACTGAAGCGGAGACGCAGAGAAGGTGGGCGATTGTTTCCTCACAGCTACGTATATCGCATGTAGGGTTGTTGGCCATTCCGATACGGAATGAGTAAGCAATTGTGAAGGCCATGCCAAGCCACATGCGACACAGAAGCATCTCCACAGATTTAGGTAGTCCTGGCAGAAGACGTAGACGTAGATTGAGGTCCAAGTTGTAGAGACGAGCGTTGTTACATTCCGTCGAGTTCGACTGTGCAAGTACACGTGAGCGTGAATTAAATCCGGCATTGGCGTCTGTCCTGGATAACGATATAGCTACACAGTGAAGACCATCATGAGCTGATCGGATCGCCTCATCTGCCCGGTCGTTTCCGTAGATGGCGCAATGGCCCGGTATTACCTGGTAAACTATGCTATGAGTTTTAAAGAACTATGCTATGGTGTTACGGATTACAGAAAGAAGTAGAAGCACGCTTATTGAAAGATAAAGTGACTGTTTTTGCAGTTTATATTCATTTGCCATCTGTCGCATGACCTGAAAAGTTGTGTAAAAGAATCATTATGCGATATGTGGTCAAGATTCGTGTTAATGAAGTTACACAGCACACAGTCGTCAGCATAAAGGCGGATTTATGCCGACACATAATTCGGCAAATCATTTATATACAATAAGAACAAAAATGGCACCAGGAGTGAACCCTGGGGTACTCCGGACGACACATTTACTACAGACAAGTGTGAGGAAATAAACGAAACATACTCAGAACGGTTATGTAAAAAGCTGGCGATCTAGTCAACTATTAAGAGGTGTGAAGCATAGGCGAATTTTGTGGATAAGCTTAGAAGTTGTAACAGTGTCGAATACCTTGGAAATACTTATGAAAATGCCATCAATGTGTTTTCCAGTGTCGAGAGCGTGTGAAATGTCATGCGAGAATTCTACGAACGGAGTTAATGTATGAAATTCAAGACGAAAACCACACTGGGCATCACTCAAAATATTATTTTCAAGAAACTCAATAATGTGCCTAAATATTATATGTTCAGGAAGTTTAGACGACTGAGACGGTAATGAAATCTGACGCTATTATAATGGATACTTCTTGTTGCCGGATTGTTAAATGGAAAACATTTTGACAATTTCCAAACTAATGGAACTGTCGAGGCAGATAAGGACTTTTGAAAAATAATTGTGAAATACTGAGTAGCCCGAGCACAATATCCAACAAGAAAAGCATTGTTAATGACATCAAGGCCACATGATTTTTTTCTGAATGCAAACATAGATTCAGAACACCTTCTAGAGCCGCGGCGATATCGCCAACTGAATACTGCGTGCCACGAATGAAGGCAGCTGTGTCGAAGTTATCAGTCGTGAACACCGATTAAAAATATTCTTCGAACGCGGTGGCGATAAATAATGAGTCACTGGAAGGGACATTCTAACAGCTGTATTTGTGGAGGCTGAGTTGGGTAAAATTGAAGCGCAATGTTTTCTAGGGTTGCTGTTCATTCAGTCTTGTAATGTAAACCTGAAGTACAAGTCTTTTGATGAGTTATTTTCAGGCGGAGTTCCTCCTTGACAACGTTAAATTTGGCTACTTCTAGTGGGGTCACTGTTTCGTTTTAAACGCCTTATCCCAGCAACACGACGCGACCGATGACGTATGTCTCGCAAACTCCAGGCAAGATGAGCATTTCTCCTTTCTTTTCATAAGGACAACGCGCTGGATGCAGCTTGCCAAAATCTTTTCAGAGGAAGCCACGAAGAAATTTACATGATTAGATTCACTAAGCCGTTCGAAATCATCAAAAGAATCGCATAAAAGATCAATAATAGACGCGTCGTCGGAGTGTGAAAAATCAGGGAAAGTAAAATAAACAAAAGGATAGCTACGAATCGGAACAGAAATGCCTATAATATCCTTGTGGTCTTAAATACCATCTGTAACCAGCATTCCAAACAATTGTCTAAAAGGTGGAGACTAACAAAAACTAAATTAGACCTGAAGCACCTCTTGCGTTTGCTTCAAAAATTTACTGTAACCTAAAATATAATGAAAAACCTAACGGCGCTTTGCTTATTTCCACACCATAGCCGTTGGCGATAAAGATGGCCACAAAATACCGGGGGCGTTAAAATCCCCCGAAAAGATCAAACATGAAAAAAAGAATGAATGTCGTGAATGAATGTCGTTAAAGCGAGACGCCACGTTCGATGACAGCGGGCGGTAGATAACGACACATACTATAGAAATGTTTCCGATCAAGACTTTAGGCCAAACTGATTTGGTATCGGGTGGGCTGCGGGGTATCGAAAATTTAAGGTCAGACGGCAAAACTAATGCAATGCCATCACCTCTTCCATGGCGTTTATCTGTTCTAACAACTGTAAAACATGGAGGTGTCATTTCTCTGCCATATTGCATCATGCAACTATCGTTCTTTTAGACCAAGAATATGTGGTGAATGCGCGGAAATCAGTTGAATTAGGAAACTTGTCAAGCTTTTGGCATGACAACCAACCGACCACTTCACATTTAGGATATGTAGGGGTTCTTGTGGTTGGATGCTGAGGCGCCAGGCGGTAATAGTGGTGAAGTTGGAAGGAACTTTTGCTGGCCGAGAAAGAACCTTAGTACCTTGGTGAGAGTGTTAGTATCATCGTTCCAGTTTTACTTAAGTTTATCAATAAATGCTTGGTGAAAGCCTAAGAGAACGATATAGCCATTATTCCGAAAGGGCTTAGTTGCTTCACCTACCTTTTTTTCTGATTGATCGTATGCGCATCGAAGAATCCTCAGAAATACGAAAGTCAGAACCTCTAGCTTTGTGGCCGTTTGAAAGGTCGTTTGTTTTTTCGCGATAGCTGCGCAGTTTCACGATAATGGGGTGTGGGTGATCGGCATGTTTTCTAACAATCCTGTGGCACCTTTCAAAGCTCGGGCATTCGATGTGAAGCTTTTCTGTGAAACACACGGAAATGGTAGACAGCAGAAGATGGTGGGTTCCGTCAGATCTCTCAGTGAAGCAATGCAGCAGCAAGTTGTTACGGCTAGGTTGGTTTTCTAGATCATCATTACGCAAAACAAGTTAATTGATGTTGATTTGTAGCTGCAGAAGTTCGCTGTTCACTTTACCATTGTTTGCGGTAGAAGGAAGTCCGGCTGTAAGTTGATTCCAACGCGGAGAAACGAGTCTTTAAGGCAGCAAACATTGAACTAACTTGGCCGAAGCCTTTGATGTGTGTTATTGTGTTATACGTTGCGCACCATTTATTCATTTGGCAAACACGTGAGCCACTCAAGACAAGTTACCATCCTTGCCATCTGTGGTAACCGCTTCACCAGCAGTGGTGATATTCGCAACCCAGTATTAAGCACCCGAAATCTTTACCCTTGTTTAGCTTAGGAGGCCCAAGATTCGGTTAAGGAGACTGCTGAGGCAGCAGATGAGGTCAGAGCACAGCAATACAAAAGTGTCAGCACATATGGAATCGTCTGGGCGAGAAAACAGTCCCAGAAACCTATTCTTCGAAAGAACGCATTCGGCATTTTTTAGGTAGCCTACCGGCGTAAAAAGCAGGTTCGGCATCCCGCTGACGCCAGTAAAGGCCGATCCACACGACGGACCAAGTCCGCGGGCCGCTCGGTCACGTGATGCGACGTCACGGCCCGCCGCGGTCCGGTCCGGCGCAGAACACATCCACACGGCGCACCGCCATAGCAGACGATAGAGCAGACCAACCAGCTACACTCTCGGCCAGAGTGTTATCATTGTTATCATTCCGGCTCGAGTCCCACAAAGCCGGGAACTGCTCAACGAGGTATACAAAATGATCAAAACCACCTCGTCACTCCAAGGGGACACGGTGTTTAAAAAATATATCTGCTGCACGCACGTGTAGGTGGAACGGCGGACATGAAACCACTGGTTTGACTGGCTTTTGCTGAGCCGAAAACTACATTGGATTTGGCGGAAGACACTCTGTTGCCGGACAACATCCGTTGGCTAAGCCAAAATCGCTGTGGTTTGCATGCGGTCCGCCGCCAAAACGGAAGCGGGAATTAAAGCCTCGGCGATTTGTTGGACCGCGAGGGCCGCGGTCTTGCTCGGGCCAACGGCGGTACTCACGAACTGGCGACGTCTTATCACGTGATGCGCGGACTGCGGTCCAAAAGAGCAATTTGGTCCGTCGTGTGGATCGGCCTTAACCGTTATAGCTCGCGCTGCGTGAAGCGACTGACAGACGTGGCAGCTGCAGACAGCGATAAACATTGTCAAAAACGATTGCCAGTGTTCCGAAAAAGGAGCTTTTTCTTCAAGGATGCTCAGTTTGCAGAACGTCCTTGTTGTTCAGTTTCAATAGGTGGATGTTCAGGCGGATATTCAACAGGCGGGTGCTGAGTTTGCTGAACATCTGCCTGTTCCGTCATTACGCAACAGGCGCGTAATGACGCAACAGTTGATGCGTAATGACGCATCCGTAATGACGCACCTGTTGCTTGTGGCAGTACAAGTGATAACCGCTGCCTCTGCTTCTCGCTGTCATGAACCGCCGCGAGGAAAGCACATCGCTGATGTAAATCGCACAGCCAACGCCTGCGTCGCTGCCCTGTCACCTCTTAAGCGGCAGCAAATCGGGCTAAATGCCATGGCCGTTTGTGCGCCGAACGTTTGGTAGCACTGCAATCACACTGCGCAAGCCGGGCATGTCGCGTGGTATTTTCTATTTATTTCGCGGGAACCTGCAGTATGCGAAACAAAAAAAGAAAAACACTTAGTAGGCAGAATGTTAGAAACCGTTTAATCGTACGTTTCGCAAACCGCTCTACAACTTTCTAATCCGAATTTCTCGCCCAGCCTGGTTAATTCAGAAGTTGATCTGAAAAATAGGTTACTCCATAAAAGAGTCAGCAACCTGCACTTGGTCGTGTCGTCTTAGAGTGCATCGGCACATTATTAGACTGGCTAAAGTTAGCTCGGCCACCCTGTATGTCACAGAATCGCACATCGGCAATTCACTTCAGATTGTTTTTCCAGCCATCTATAAAGGATCGGGAGACTGCTTACTCTTGACGATGCGATTTTCGACATACCGCTGGCGAGTAAATTCAGGCAGCGAATCTGACAAATCCATTCCAGCAAATGCCATGGTGGCTATCACACCAGGAAAATGTCTCACCCGTCAGCTATTTCCACAGGCCTCGCAATTCTCTTTGAGCACATTGCTCAGTGGCTACGGTGTCTGGTTGCTGAGCACGAGGTCGCGGGATCGAATACCGGCCATGGCGGCCGCATTTCGATGGGGGCGAAATGCGAAAACACCCGTGTACTTAGATTTAGGTGCACATTAAAGAACCCCAGGTGGTCAAAATTTTCGGAGTCCTCCGCGACGGCGCGCCTCATAATCAGAAGGTGGTTTTGGCACGTCAAACCCCCTAATTTCTTTTTCTCTTTGAGCACGGCCCGTGACGTCACGCCACTTACGCAAGGGAGAAGTCGATTTATTTATCTCGGGACACCTTGAAAATACGGATATAACGTTATCAAGAGCTTCCATACTCGCGAAAACAGCTTGACTGTAACAGCATGAGAGGAAAAGTGCTTTGCCTCTTTGTATAGCAAACCTTCGCGCTTGGGCTTGGTCTGGCATATAAGCTCGCATTCGGACAAACATTTGGGAAAGATAACGTCATGCAGAATCCCTGCTGCATTCAACTATTGACGGCTCCGAACTAAACGAACTTCGCATCGAAAGATCAGGCTTCATGGAAAGCCAGACTTCGTACAATCAATTCTGTGCATTTTTTTTTCCCACTGCGAGCGTTAACTGCAACTGATTGCGCCTAAAAGTTTTACAGACTCGAACGTTTCCCTATATTTTGTCCACTAATATTATGCGAAATCGTAACATTCGCTTATGAGCAGGGCTGTAGTTTAAATTTGGCAGTCTTATGTCAAGACCGCGATATCATGATAAGGCACGCCGTGTAGAGCGAGTAGGGGACTGACGGAATAATTTTGGCCATCTGCATTTCTTTAGCGTAAGGGTTCTTAGTCGCATCGGACCGTGAACTGCACCTTAAGCTTTTCGCAGTTGGTGCATTGCTGAACATGACGACAGCAGAGAAACAATTACACCTGCTAGCAGTAGTGAGTTAAGAAAAAAATTGAGTTGGTTTACCACAGTTCTTACGACAGTCCATACGAGTATTCAAAGTTGGCACTGACCTAACTGTGCATTGTATTGGCAGGCCCTGTCGTTTGAACAGATTTGTTCAATCGAAGACGCGAATGTCAGATGGACAACATTAAGGTTTCTACGCCATATAAGACAGTACGCTTGCAGCTAACATGTTACGTTGCAGTACCTGTGGCAAATCGTGATAACCACAACCGAAGCGGAGAACTGGAGCATCAGGGGTCACACGAGCAGAAAAGCTTCTGTTCCTCGCGAAATCTCGACCAATATTTTTGTCGTCACTCCCTCAGCAGAAAGGCTTGCACGTGCGTTGCACTGTTTGGCTGCTTGCAACGTTTGCTCCCTATCAAACCTACTATTTCATTGCCCCTGCTTCCGCTCAGAGCGTCTGTTCGAAAGTAGTGTGCGGTAACGACTGCGCGCTTTAGCTAGAGAAATACACACATTAGGCTTACAAGGCAAGGCATTATCTTGCGCCAGAATTCGGCAAGAAACGCACAAATCGAAGCCTTCTTAAGGATTCCTTTTGGACATTTAACGCGTTCCTTGTTCTCACAAGCGTATCTACGCTCTATGAAAGTAGCATTTCACTTACTTCCCGCAAAAAATTAATATTTCGCACCTTATTCGAAGAAACATTTCAGTTCTGCTCACCTTGCTTGCAGCCGCGGCTTCCGCAGGCAGCTCTCGATACCGTTCTGTCAATTCTCGGAGGCACTGCGCATGCTCGGTCGTTGCTGGCACCGCAGACCGCAGATGGCATGGCAGATGGCACCGCAGACTAGCCCGCCGTATCTGCGGTCCCATCTCTCCCGTCTTTTCTCCGGCGCGTGCTACGTTCGCGCTATCGCACTCGCTTATCGCCCTCAAGAGTAGCAGTTTCGTAGACACGTTCGTAAGCTCAAGCTCGGTGATCGTGCTACGGAACGCACATCCGTGAAGCCTTCGCAATCTCGCGTCGTATATCTGCCGGTTCCCATCACCGGTACGCCGCGTATTCCCGTAGCGAGAACCTTGTATATATATATATATATATATATATATATATATATATATATATATATATATATATATATATATATATATATATATATATATATATATATATATATATATATATATATATATATATATATATATTGTGTGCGACGTGCGACATACATAACCCGTCATCAAAAGTATACGGGCCGCAGGCTCGCCGTGATTGTCATTCTTGGTTTAGACGCGCAAACTGAAATTAACGAGTGCACGGGAAAGCTCGCCATGTCAAGTTTCGACTGAAGTCTTCCATTTGAAGTTGCATTCATTCCGGGAAAAAGAAACTGGCTTTATCGCGGAATACTTGGCCCACATATTTTTGCTCGCGAGAGTGCATACGCCACACTTCGAAGCATTACATGCCGTTGCGAGCAAAACGAACAGTTTGCTCGAAGCTGGGGGTGCAATGCACGTAATTTGTACGGTGTGATGCGGGACACGTTCTTCATCATTCAACAGCCAGATAAATTGTACGCGATCACTGACGAGAGAAAACGCACCAAGGGCCTAATTCGCTGCCATGATTTCACCAGCACCGGTTGATAGAAGATGTGGGAAAGGGTTCCAGATGCTCGCTAGTGCTGACAAATTTCGATAGCTCCACACGCGTACTTAATTTCTATACTACTTCGCTTACATATCGTCCAGGTCTTTGTCGAAGACTATCGTACGAATCATTGCACTTGTGACAATGCAATTCTTGGACACCATGCCTTGTGCAAGCCCACGTTGTCTACACGGACTACCCGAACTCCTTTCCTGCCGAATTTCTTGTGTGCAGACGGCTGACCTGCTGCTCGCAACGGGCGGAACACAACACCTCGCCGATGCACGGCCTAGTTCGTAAGTTGGTCACGGGTCAACCCCACGACCGTGTACCGGTCGCCTTGTCCGTCCAAACGAGCAGAGCCATCCAAGTTGCCGTGTGAATCGCCGTCAACACGTCGTTTGTCGCGGCTCTCCGTGGCAGAGATTGTGTCGCCATTCCCCTGGACGTCGACAGGGCGAGCTCCGAGCGCGTGAACGATCTGCGCGAGGGGCACCGGTCCCAAGGAGTGCTGCAGCTGACTGCTTACGGCACCACCGCCAGAAGAGCAAGCGCCGAGTTCAAGGGGCCTTTATTTAGAGAAGAGTTCGTGTACTGGTACGACACCGACATGCTCGTCATAGTCTCGGACGCCACGGCAACGTCCCGGTGCGCGGCTTTCTGAGCGCGGTCAAGAGGCCGGTGGTCGAGCGTCGTAGTTCTCGGGCATAGTGCTTCCTGCGTAATCCGGTTCTGCTGCAGGTATGCGCGAACTCCTGGATGGTGTTTGTGGAACGTCGCAACCGTGACGAGCTCCTTACAACTGGTGGCTCTTCTTCCAAAGAATCCATCACCATCAAGAACATTTGTTCAGCTTAGCGAGTGGTCTCCGCACCTGTCGCCTACGACAATTTATTGGCGCTGTGTCAAAGAGACGATGCGGGAGGCGGCGTCGTTTCACGCGGACGACTGCTTGCTAGACAACTCGACGGTCCATGGATAAAAGCGCGAATCTTCTCCGCCTAACCCTACTGTCGTCTTGCGTTCATTCCTAGGCATCAGACCTATTGACCGGGCAAGCAATTCGAAAATCCTCGAAGCTTCTGCCTGGCTTTCAGCGTGCTTGAAGAATGTGCAAAAAAATATTGAGCTTTATTTTTTGCCTGCGTCTGCTAATAAAGAAAGGATGACCACTCGCATCATGTTGTTCCTCTCCGAGCAACACCCTGTATTCTGTACGGTTATATGCAAGTTCATGATCATGGCTGGGCAGAGCATGCGCAAAGCAGGCACTTCTGAATCCTCTTTTCAAGACCGTTTCTCCTCTGGTGATGTGTACAAATAATGCACCGGCTTCGAAAATGTCGCAGTGGCGCGAGCAGCAACCCTCGCCGCATCCGTAGGTTTCTACAATGCAAGTAGATCCTGCTTCGACACCTATCTAGTTCTTCCGACAGCTTAGCTTAGTAAACGTGTCGAGCTTGCAAATGTGCGAAGTCCCCGGTTTGAATCGCCAAGCCTGCACTGTCACTGCACTGTTTTCTCAGGCATACATGGACCGGATCTCTCACCTAGCGCACTTTTCGTTTACAAAGCCAATACACGGCAATAGCATGACCTCCGGTGTGTTGTGCACAAGGCTAAGTGGATATGTCTTTTCGCACGTCATTCCCTGTCGGTGTGAATGTCTGTAGCCGTTTTTCTGCGACTATAAAACATGCTATCATTTTTCTCTGCATCCATACCGTAAGCTGGCAGCCCTCGCCGTGCAAAATGAAAAAAAAAATCCCGTGAATCCTTACTGTCACTGTCACGACGAGAAGCAACGCAGTTTGGCAAACTCTGCAGGTCAAATGCTATTTCGAAAGCGGCGACTTCTCGTTGCGAGGTGATCTCATTCATAAGCCAAGAAGTGGCGATCGTTCCTTACGTGCAGAGCGGAGGGTCCTCCAGTACTAACGGCCGAACTATGCTGAAAAAATGTACGGCACGTGTTATCCATTCGCCGCCACTGCCGTGAGTTGTGGCGCTGGCTAACACGCTCAGACCCAGATCTAGTACACACATAATACTCAACAAAGTCGATGGGAAAATAGCGCCACGGGAGCTCATTTGGCAAAAAAAGATCGTACTCGTGGTGTTAAGACGTGTGTTCGTGTCCCACCTATTTGCATTTCAACTTTTACATTTCAATTTAAAATGACTTTAACTTATGCTTTCATTGGTGCCATTGTTGGTTACAAGAAAATGTTAGTAAAGAGATCCAATCATCCATGGCCTTTCTCGTGCATTATTAGGAAGCAGTTACTCAATGGCAGCTTGAAAGTATTGAGATACCGGCAACATCATGGACGGCTTTGTCTGTGTACCGAGAGAGAGAGAGAGAGAGAAACTTTATAGAAAAGAGCACACGAGCGAAGGTATCTCATTTGCTCTGCAGTGGATGGTTCCTCAGGCCAGAAGTCCAGCGGCCTTAGCTGCCCTTTTCGCTCAGTTAACCAGGTTGAGCTGGTCTGTCTAGTCGGAGCTAGGTAGCGCTGCCTCCCATAGCCCTGTGGCTGGGTGTGGGTTATGAGTGTGAGCTGCGGTGTGCGTGCGCAAGCCCATACCATTTGGTAGTGCGTCGCGCATTGATCACAGTGTGGGAATTTATAGGAATATAGCGCAGGGCGTGTGACGTGGTAGAGACTGGAATGCGGATGGGTGTTTGGAGTTCTCGCCATATTACGGCTCCCTCTCGTGTCAGGGAATTAGAAGACCGCGGTAGTGTTCTTCGTGAAAACTATAGTGTGGTAGGATGTGTGCGTAGGTTAATCGTGGAACTGCTTCGGCGCGGCTCTCTCGAGGCTCCTGAGACGTTGCGATGCGCCACCGCAGGGTTCAAAACTCAATAAAAAAGAAGTGGACACCGTTCCCTATTTGACTTGCACCCCCGTACACGAGTGAGAATTCATGGCTGAATATGCTTCTAATTTGGCAACTCCTGCGTAATTCTTCTTGAGGGTGCCTATTTATATTCAGGTGTCCTTTTTGCATTATAAGATTGGCACAGTGCTACATGAAAGGAACAAACAAGCCAAACCGGCCAGAAGAAACCTTTTGCGCGATCTCCCGGCGCAAGAAACACACCGACTACCGAAAGAAGGCATACATTGCGGGGCCATAGAAAGTGTCACAAACTTGTCTCACTAAGATTCAGTACACGCCAAACTAACTGTCACCTCGGCCGAGATGCTTCTTCCTAAGTGCGTCACGACGCCAGGAGCGGCGGACCTGTCTCAAGAGTATCCCAAAAAAGTAACGAAATTAATTACAATAACGTTGGGGGTCAGAGAATGCCTCATGAACTTGTCCCAGTAAGATTCAGTACACGCGAAACTAAAAGCGTCACACGGTCGAGCTTAGTTTCGCTAACTGCGTCACAACGCCGGGCGCGGCCACTGCGCTTCAAAGGTGCCCCAAAAAGCTAACGACATTAGTTACAATAATGTGGGACTCACAGAAAGCGTCGCAAACATCTCCGAGTCATTAACTCAACTGCGCCAGGACGGCTGAGCTATATTCCGGTAACTGCATCACAAGTCTCGGTTCGTGCTGCAAAAGCCTACATTGTTTCAAATGTGCAGCAGACTGTACAACAAAATTTCTCACCTTGCCGTTGTCCAACAGGGCAGCGGTGCCGCGTCGAAGTGCAGAAGGAACGCAATACGCCGGGAGCCCAACCGACAGACGACATCCAAACGAGTCCGGTCGCTGAACAGACGAACATCACATACGCAGCCGGCCCCGCTCGCTTCGGTAACCTGTCTGGCGCATGACGTATGCGCGCGTCTGGAGTGACGTCAACTTCTTGCTAGGTGATGCAAGAAAAATGGGACGAGAAAGTTCATTTATACGCAATCCGTTTTTTGTTTAATTTTAGCGGGAAAGAAAGAAAATAACGTTGTCTGGAAGTCCATATCACTATTTTTTTTTAAGGCGAAAGCCGTTCTAGACTCATGGCGAAGTTTGTGCCTGCAGGCCTGACCGCCGGAGCGCCCGCCAAAGCGTCGTCACGCCATATGAGGACAGATTAAAGTGTGAAAAATGATTGATAGCGACAGTTAGTGAATGATGACATTATAACAGAGATTGGTAGAGGTTAATAATGGCTAGTACTGACTAATATTTACTACCAATGACTTGTAATGGCTACTAAAGACTCCGAAATAACCAATATGTCTAATGATGGCTTGCAATGACCACAATTGATTACAAATGACCAAAAATGCTTACTAGTGAGCAGTAATGACTGAAATGACTTGTAATGACTACTAGTGAGTACGAAATTACCAATATATCTAACAACTTGTAGCGACTACAAGTGATTACAAATGACTACAATCGCTTAGTAATTACTAATAATGACTGAAATTACTTGTAATTACTACTAATGACCACGAAATTACCAATATGTCTAACGGCAAATTGTAACGACCACAACTGATTAGAAATTACTAGAAATGCTTAGTAATGACCAGTAATGACTGACATTTCTTCTAATGACTGCTGATGACTACGATACGACCAGCATGCCTAACAAGGGCTTCTAACGACCATAACTGATTACAAGTCACTAACAATGCTTAGTAGTGAGCAGTAACAACTAATTTCTGAAATGACTTGTGATGACTACTAATGACTACGAAATAATCAATACGACTAACGACGGCTTGTAATAACCACAATTGATTACAAATGTCCAAAAATGCTTAGTAGTGAGCAGTGATGACTAAAAGAAAGAAGAGAAAGAGAAGAGGCGAATGTTAAGAGCAGGAAGAGTAGGCATTCGCCGTTCACCTCTTACGAGAGATCTTAACAGACCCTGTCTTTATTACCCTGATGTTCGCGACAGCTAAGGGATTGGATGAACACTATACTCCGCTCCATACATATCAGTGCATATCAGTAAACGCTGTGGAGGCTAGAGAGACTTCTTGCAATGGCTTCGTTCGTACTTGGATATAGTTCGATGTTTTTTTACCGCAATTGTGCGAAAAAGTTTTTTTTTTTTAATGTGGGCTCGATATTGCATGATACAAGCCTTAATCCTCAGAAGCAAACACAACGTGGTATACGGCTGTTGATACGTTGTTTTAGATCATTTTTGTTTTGTTCTTTTCAGGTTTTTATTTGCAACCCGTCGCGAGGAGCCTCCCATGCATGCTTGGCGTGAGCGAACGCTTTTGGCGTGCAGCAAAGAGTGAATGGCACGCGTGGAGCGATCACGTTTCTTGACCGAACTTCTTGCGTAGCTTCCCCAGCGTTCACTGCTAGTTACGGAAGGGTGTATAGCGGTTACGTGTTTCCTGTTGCCAGTTTTCGCCGAGTGTGCCCTCTTGTTGGGTTCCTTTTTTTTTTCTATGGCGTGTCTTGAAAGGGTTCTGCAAACGGCGCATACCTTCGGGCGCGCTGTGTTCTCGCCGCTCTTGCTCTGAAGTGATCCGCCGTATGAATGTCACTTCGCTCGCTGCTGCTGCCTCCACGCTTGCTCACACCAGCGCTTTGACAGCGAGTGCAAGGTCAATCCAAGTAAGCCGCGAAGCTTCGGGCGGAAACCGGTTCAGAAGAAATTGTCACCGACGTCACCAAGGGTTGCTATGGCAGAAACCACTGAAGCGTGACTCTTCTTGAAGAGAACAAACATTGAGAAAGGAAAAAGCGTTTTTTTTTAAATTAAAGCGAGAGACAGATTCGTTCACCGACAATAAAATTCCTAATCAGTTATTAGAGGTGTGACGAGGTAAGACAAGCCTGTTTTACTTTACTATCAATACCCCTTTTCAGCGACCATAGTAAGAGGTTGACGCCGCTATCACTTGCAATGCAATGTCTGAATTTGGTGATCCAGGTAGCTTCATCTTTTTTTGACCTGTTCGGTCAAAAGTAAACAGTATGAGCGCCGACGGGCTTGGCTTTCGACGATAGAACCAGCGCACTGCACCTTTCGCCGGCCTCTAAAAAAAGTGTGTTCGGTGCAGGTGTGCGATTTCGACACCCGTACGGCTGGCCTTTTCCTGCATCTCTTTTCGCGCTGAAAGCTCGAAACGCCCATCAAGTCGAATGGCGGGGCATTTGGATATAGAACTCTGATGGCAGGTCACCAAAACAAATTTCGCGCCTTCGAGAACAAAATGATGTCACTTCTATTTTGTATGGATATGGCATCACATTTTCTTCCGCCGGAAGTGTTCCCTCGTCCCATGGGCCGCCAAAACCCCTCAATTTTCCAAAAGTAGCACCATTCTTAGATCTTTCCGCCACCACGCTCTCCCCATTGTTTCCTACGCCACGCCTCCTGTCGCCCCAGACTCCTCCGCTCCCCCATTGGCCAATCTGTGTCACGTGGCAGCACGTGTCGCGTTTTAGAGCGCAGCTCTTTGGCGTCCGTTCCTGGATTTCGCGTCGTCGTCGGCGCTGTCGTCGGCCTCGTAACCAGCTCCGCCCCCCTTTCATCCCCCCAGCGCTAGCAGCGACCGACTGATACCGCTGGATGCCGCTGACGCCGCTAGAGAGTCAAGATAACGTGACTGCATAGAACACCGTCGCCGCCATGCAGAAAGAGGAGGAAAGGGCCCCCCCCCCCTGTTCTTGTGTGGCGGATAGGGTGCTCTTCAGTTGCCGACGCGCCGGTTATTTTACGTAGGCCCCGGCACGTCGACGAATACGTGACCACCTTCCCACGGCTAGACCTGGTTCTTAGCGCTGCGGAAGCGAGGGTATCATATTGTTTGTGTCGGCATCGGCGGCGTTGTCCCTGAAAGCAACTCCGCAGCTGGGGTTGACTCACTATCGGCGTCAGCGGCATCAGTCAGTCGCTGCGATCTCTTCACTCCTCCCTATATCGTGTTGTCCGCTTGCTGCGCGCGCTTCTGCCCCCATCGTTTGCAGCCGGGTGTACACGCCGCCCCCCTCCCCCCTCTTCCTGCGAGTCTCCGGTTGTCAAAGCGCCGGCTCGAACTTAATTCCTTTCTTCGCTCCTCCTCCAATGCAACCCCTGTGCGGTGGCAATCAGAGAGCCAGATCGGTGGCGGCGGATCTGTATATGTGCACCGCCCGAGTCGAAATTGCCGCTGCCGTTCGCCCTGTGCGGTGGCAATCAGAGAGCCAGATCGGTGGCGGCGGATCTGTATATGTGCACCGCCCGAGCCGAAATTGCCGCTGCCGTTCGCCACTGCGAAATTATCTGCCAGTTCTTTCTGAGCCATGAGCGAGACCACCGATGGAAGTCCTCCGTCTGCTGCTGCTGCTGCTGCTGCTAAACGAGCTGCCAGAGCAGAGGCCCAGCGCCGTCGCCGTCAGAATCCAGAGGTGCGTGCCGCCGAAGCAGAAGCTTACCGTCGCCGCCGTCGAGATGATCCAGGAGTACGCGTCGCCGAAGCAGGGGCTAAGCCGAACATATATCAGTCAATTTCTCCGACCACAAAGCTTCCTTCATGACTGTCAAGAACTGTTAGTGGAGTCTTTGTTAAAGGAATACGTGTGAAAAATAAAAAAAAATTCTGTGATAGCGCATACATGTGTTGCTCGATTTCTTTGCCTCAATCTATAGAAAAGGTGAAACAGCTTATTTGCTGCGCTCAAATTTCGCATTAGGAAGTAACGTAATCGTAGGTAATTTTTTGTATATTTTTTCTATCCAGCGCATTCCGACCGCCATTGCTGGCCCAGTGCGACGAAAGTGCGCGCAGGCGGACCGATCGCGGTGGGTCGCGGGATCAAATCGCGGCGGCCGCATTTCAATGGGGGTGATATGCAAAGACGCCAGTGTCCCAACCATTGGGGGCACGTCAAAGAACCCCAGCGAGTCAAAATTAATTCTGAGTCCACCATTGCGACGTGCCTATAATGAGATCGTGGTTTTGGCACGTAAAACCCAAGAATAAAATTTTTTGTTTCTGTCTTCTGCGCCTTGAGTGTTCCGGATAAAGCAACACTGCTTCCCTGCAAAAACTTACAACGCAAAAGAATACAGGCGCGTAGTACACGCATATGAAATGAGGACTTCAACAAAAGAGTTACTGGTGCTATTGAGGGGGGGGGGGATCTATTTTCGGAAACTCTGTCCAGTTTTTCCCAACCAGTTCGTTCTTGCTATCAAGTTCCATTTAGACTGTATCAAATAAATAAAAGAAAACGATTTCATGTGCTGGTACGTTGTTCAAATTATCAATACTGTCTACGTGTGAAAACGTTGCTCATGACGGCCACAAAGCGCGCATGAGCTCCACACATCTGTAAAGGGCGCGGAGCAGAAGCGGCCCTGTTGCTAGGCATTGCTGGCCCCAGACAGTTGGAATCTCTCACAGCGCCGGCCAAACTAACGTATCCTGCAGGTACGCAAATAAACCTGAGAAACCACGTACACATACCTTCACGCAGTTAAAACCGAACACTGATGTAACCAAGCGCGTGTTTGAGCACACTTTGTGCACGAGTCATGTTTCAGCAACACGAACTCTCAGCGTGCGCGCGGTTTACGTCTTAAATAGGACTTTTTCGCTATTTTTTTCGTATTTCCAACACAGCATTATTAAGACCAGTTACCGACTGACGAAGCATAATCTGCTCCACAGGGCTCGAACGAACTTCTTCGCGGATTTCCTCCGGTAGCGCGTTAGCCGTCATGTGCTAAGGCAGGGCCAGCATAGGCGGCGCCACTTTCGAGGCCGCACTGAGCTCGGGAATGGAGCAGAGGAGAAAGGAAGTGGTTGGCGCTGCTCTTGGAGATTGAAAGGTTTTATGAACCGCCGATGAACTGCCATGTTTTGACCGTATGGGCTGCTATAGAAGCTTCGCTTCCAGGTACATTTACCTTGGCGAGTGCCCGCACTCATCCAGTGTGATGTGTTCACGTTTGCTTGTGCGGGCTGAAACCATGCTTGTTAACTCAGTTAGCAAGCAAATGTTTCCCAGTTTATACGGCCGATAAAACTACTACCCTTACTTCGTATAGCTGTCTACTAATTTGTTGTCGCAATCGATGCTTCCTTCGGATGTCGGGCGACACTGCAAGTGTATTTATGCAGTAAACGAAACTGGAGAGCTAAAACCTCCGACTGCTACTTTCTGGAAGCGGAGTTTGTATCCTCGCCGGACGTAGCGTAATTTCTTACTTCTTTATTTATAAACTGCTGATAAACTTGAAACGGAAAGTGGGACACAGAAGCAACTTCAGCACTGGCACATTGAAGTGGAAACTGCTAGATATTGCAGCATCCGCTTTCGCTACAAGTATTTATAATGCCAAAGCATTATAATGCGTGCCCCTTCATTCCGAGTCACCTAATAACCCGTTTCTTTAGATGCTACCGCGTTGAACTATATATGTGTGTTCAGCGCCCTTGTCAGCAGAAAGTCTAGAGTTTGTGCCAATACAGCATTGCGAATATCTCAGAATCGACAATAACATCAGGTAACATAAGCGTCACACAGGCAAATGACAACGCCAATTCACCCGAAGGCGCATTTGTCTAAGGGGTTCGTGCGGCTGCCCGGGTCACAGCCCAACGCTTCGGCGAACCCTTCGACGTTGCTGAACAGCTTGTCGTATTCGTCGCCGACGTAGGGGTTCATGCCGCCTCCACCCCGGCAGAGGGCGTAGCACGAAGCGACGAAGAACATCGCGGTCCCACCGTAATCCTCGAAGCCGTCAATGCGCTCGCTGTCGACAGAGGCGCCACCTGCACGATATGCCTCGAGAGACGCCTCGAGAGCCAGCGTGCTAAGCGCAAGGCTCGCGAGCTTCGGGGCAGCGTGCCTGTCGCCGGAATTGCTAGCGTTTGCGCCTGCGCACTGCATCAACGAGGGCTCGTCGGCGTCCAGGGAGTCCGCGTAGCTGCACGGATGAATGACGCGATATAGTAAATGTGGCTGACCAGTAGTATGTTTACAATTAATGACGTTGTACACACAAATAGAGAGCGAATGCAGTGCTGCTAATTTCTTAGCGGGAGTAACCGTATACCTCGCGCATCATTAATTACGCCGGGACAACGTTAAGATCGTTCTAGATAAGTAACTTGTCAACACTGCCATTATTTGGACGTTTCTGACGACTGATCGAGGCTTCTGTTTGGGATGCACAGCGCATTCTAGCATGAGAGCACTTTCTCAGCCATGGGCGAAAACAGGAAAGCCTCGGCCTAGAGTAAACGTTGTGACAACGGGCCTTCGTTTGTTATACAGTAAAAGCTCGTTAATTCGAACCGCAAGGGGAAGCCGCTTCAGTTCGAATTAACGAAAGTTCGAACTAACGAAAGTGAAGGAGGGCAACAGTACACTGCGATTTGGAAGCAGTAGGGCATGTCAGAAATTTGGCGTGTCAGAAAGTGATGGCGTGTGCCCACGGCACACGCCATCTTCAAGTCGAAGCTATGGGTCCGACTGTGCCACACCACCGATGTCCACCGAAACGAACGTTAGCCGAGGCTTAACACCATCCCAATGAATCGCGACGGCCGATACCTCCTAAGCTGAAAACAGAGGTGCACAACCGATGAAGACTGCCGAGACAAAGACGCTGAACATGTGAAGGTGGCTAAGGCCCTGATTCGTTGGTTCTTGATAGCAAGCGCAGGTGCGACGTACTTGATTCGCTGTGTTTTGGAGCTTGCCGTGCCATCTCCGCACAACATTAGCAGCTGTACAAGATTTGCAAAGCCTCAGAGATTCGCAACGGGCAAGAAGTCTCCGAGGTTACGTAGAACGGAGAGGCGGCAGCCGCCGCTGCCTTCTGGCTGACCCCGCGTCGGTTAGATTTTTGTCCGATTTTGCCTTCTCTCGCCGTTCTCTCCGTTTCGGAGGCAATACAGCCTTGTGTGTAGGCAGTAGGCGCGTTTCTCTGGCCGTGTGCCAGGCGAGCGTAGTTCGAATTATCCGTGAGGGAACCTTCTCGCGTTCGAATTAACGGACTTTTTTATACATAGACTTCTATGGAGCTTGGCCGGACCAAATCGTACAGTTCGAATTATCCATTAATTCGAATGATTGAAGTTCGAATTAACGAGCTTTCACTGTATTCGCTATTGAATGAAATCCCGTGTCGTATCAATCCAAGAATGCATGGGGGCATAAAACACAATAAAAGTGATTTGGATATGCAGCTGGCCATTTTTCATCGTAATAGCTTTTACTCAGGAATTGTTCTCAGAAAGAAAAATGTTGTCCAAAGAAATAATAACTTTAATCCGAAATTTTAATCCCTTGGAAGAAAAGCAGATAGATCGCTGTGAGGTACTACTGAATTTCGAAAGCCTGCATGCTGTCTACGGGCAGATACATAACGAGGCTGGCGCAGGTGCAAGGCCAGGAGTCCAGCTTGGTTTTTATCATTCATACATAAAAGCTTCAAGCGAAGATTTCACGGTGTTCACCATGAAGAAACCAGCCTGACTAGTTCTTTCTTCTTATTTCTTGTTCTAGCACACATCCTGTACCATCAGAAAGTATACCTTCCGGCGTTGGACTGTCTCATTTCACTTTAATGCAATGGACACAGAATGGGACGAATGCAACTATGCTACTTGACACCGTTTGCATAGCTCACTCTGACCCCATAGGCGAGGATCATAGGCAGGTAGAAAACTGGAATTTGAGGGAAGAAGAAATGTCGTCGTCGCCAGCCGCAACGGCGGCAGCCTATTTTTATGTCCAATGCAGGACGAAGGCCTCTCACAACGATCTCTAATTACCCTTGTTTTGAGCTAGTTGGTTCCAACTCGTGCATGCAAATGTGCTAATTTCATCCCCCTCCCCCTTATGTCCCTTCCCTTGGCACAAATTCTGTAATTCTAATGTGCCAGCGGTTACCTGCCCTACGCCTTACGTGGCCTGCGCAGGTTTATTTGTTCATTTTAATATAAACTGGAATATCGGCTACTCCCGTTTGCTCTCTGATCCATTCTGCTCTCTTCCTGTTTCTTAATGTTACGCCTAAAAGTTTTCGTTTCCTCACTCGTTTCGTTGTCCCAACTTGTTCTCAAGCTTCTTCCTTAACCATATGTTGGCACTTGTAAAATGCAATGAATATTCACTTTTCCAGTTAAGGGTTGCGGTGTGTTGCTAGTCATGATTTGGTAATGCCTGTCATATGAACTCCAACCCATCTTTATTTTTGTGTAAATTTCCTACTCGTGATCAGGGCCCCCTGTGAGTAATCGACCTAAATGAACGTACTCCTGAAACAGTTTTCGGAGCCTGAATGCCAATCATGTATTATTGGTCTTTTGCCAGGCTATTGAACCTTACATTTATTTTCTGCACAATAATTTTCAACCCTGCCCTTACAGTTTCTTGGTTAAGGTCATCAATGATTTGTTGCCATTCGTCACTATCCTTACACAACAAATAATGGCATCTCCAAACCGAAAATTTGCAGATGCAATTATTCTCGATTGATCCTCACTTCTAATCAATCCCGATCGAATTGCTTGAGTACTTCATTTAAGCATGCAGTGAACACCATTGGAGAGATTGCGTCGTCTTGCCTGACGCTTTTCTCGATAGAAATGTTTTCACATTTTTCTGCAGAATAAAGGTAGCTGTGTAGTCGTATGCTTCCAGTACTCCTTTGATAGGCAATGCCTCCACGATTGCCGTCATCTCTAATGAACGAAATGCCTTTTCCTAATCTATGAAAGCAATACAGAGATGTGGCCGCATTCCGCAAATTTCTCCATCACCCTGATGGACGACATGAATGTAAATCAGGTATAGTTTAAATGTTAACTGTTCAAAAGTAGAGATTAGTCATGGTTTTTAGATGGTGGAGGGTGTGCTTCAGGCGTTCTAAATCTGGAGAAACCTGCCTAGGCGTGGCTGGCTCAGATTATTACCTATCTAGAGTATGCAGCGGCGTTTCTTCGGGAGGCACAACGCGCTGGCTTCCGGCCACTTCGTGACGTATGCAGCAAGGCCGCGGTTGCGCGCGCTGTAGGGGTTGAAGGACAGACTTCGGGATGAAAACCAAACTTGGGAGTATTTATTTTACATTATATACAGGGAGGTGAGAGACAAGTAACAGTTGTACAGTCATTACGGGCCGGCAGCAACTCGGACGCTGCGGCCCGCGGCAAGAAGTTCGAGAGAGGTGAATCAGGGAATCAGGGAATGCTCTGGTCTCTCTGGAATGCTTCTTTTAAACCCTTCGAGGACTGGAAGTCGCGTCATGTTCGACCAATGGGAGAGTCCGCTCAGACGACGCCATTTTCAGCCAATGGTTGGCGCCCGTATCGCGTTGTCACACCCGGCGGCTCTCTGTGGTTGGGGGGGGGGGGTGCTCATGCTCCATTGTCCGAGGGCCCACCTACTCCCGGTGCTACGGCCGCGCAGCGGTAGCAAATGTCTTCTTCAAAGGCGATGAAGAGGTACGCTTGGGCCTTCCCGGCACGTGCGGCTGTCACGGCGCATTACCGCCGTCTTGGTTTGGCACCCACTTTACTTCCAACAATGCCATGTTATCCCCTCGCTTTCTGGAAAACTCAAGCATTGAATAGCTCCACCGGCGGCGTACGAACTTGTTTGCTCGTGAACTTGTGACCTTCAACTTGTTTGCTCGGGCACTCCTCTGGAATGTGCTTTCCGTGTTTTCTGCGCTTCTCAATTAGCTGTGCGATTCGATGGGGTCTGGGGAACTCGAAGTAGGCGCAGGAAACAGCTCCATATCTAACAGCGCTCTTGGACATCCACGTTTCTGTTTCGCGCGCTCTGAGCGGCACCAATTCCTCGCTGTACATTTTTTTTTATGCGAAGCATATTACGAGGGCTCAACCCAGCTCCTCAGGCGCGGCGGTGACCATGAAATCACGTGACACCGTGACGTCACGACAGAGGAGAAGTGGCTTTGGCTCAACTCTTGCAAGACGGGCTGGGTGGGAATCGAACCAGGGTCTCCGGAGTGTGGGACGGAGACGCTACCACTGAGCCACGAGTACAACGCTTCAAAGCGGTACAAAAGCGCCTCTAGTGAATGCGGTGTTGCCTTAGAAACGCGCTGTTTCTAAGGCGTGCGTCTCTTGCTCAGGCGCACATTTCGTTGCCGCGCCGAACGCTGCTTTGCTCGACGCTCACCGCGTCCAATGCGGGGCGCGTAGTCGCTGCCCTGTAGCCCATTGTCTTACACCCCTTGGCGGGTCGACGGGAACGCTGTCGCGTTCCACTCTTGAAGGCGAAGAAGTAATGCATGAGTTGTTTCTTCGTCTAGCCGAACCAAATATAGCCAAGCAACAGCAGTTCACCAGGCTAAACAGTGGTTCAACAACTAAAATAAAGGCTAGTATGCTTCGCATCCTGGGCTTAACCTTACCTAAGCCACAGCCATTTTTTCAGATGGAAACGTTGATATGCCTTGCACTCAGAGCTCGCGCGAACTTCTCAATTATTATGAGCCCGCTGAAAATAAATGTTCGAAAGTTAATAAAGAAATTTTTGCTAATTAGTGACTCATTGTCCCGAGTGACTTGTCACTTGATAGTCGCCACGGCAGACAACGTGTCTCCGCATGAACCGTGTTTTATTTTAAAACGGACAGTTTTTAAATATTACTTGAATTCTTTGTAGAAACACCCACTATACTGCGGCTCGCAGTTGAAGAGAGCTGCTGAAGTGCCATAGGTTCACGAATACGTTCACGAATAGGTTCACATAGGAAACAAGAGGCTTTTAGGAGAAGCCAACGTCCCTGCATTAGACTTATAGAGGATGGCAAATCTGACGATTGCGCGAAAACACACGTTCGGACCGCATTTGGTTATAGATAAGTACGGCAGATGAAATGAGTGGTGCGTGTGGTGCTAAATAAAAAGTGTGAATTTTTGGACGCGGAGGTTTTCGGCTTTACATGGCTGAAGCCTGCTTGGGTGCCCTTAGAGCTGAAGATAGCACGCCGTTTACGAGTTGTGTGACGACACAGGTCGAAAAAAGGATGCTTCGAACATTTGCACAGAATAAAGTAGTGCCGCCATGCTCCATTTCCCGTGTCTTAATTGCCCAGTTTACCTGTTAAAAAACAGCTGGCTCAGCGTCGAAGCGACGTGGTTGCCGAGGCCACCTTGGTTCATGAACCGCGCGGCGCCCTCGTCGAACGATGGGAAGGCGAGGGCGTACGGGAGCACCGCCAGGTGGCGGCCCGGAAGCAGCACGGTCCACTCGGCGAACTCGATCTGCTCGGCGGCTGCCCAGCGGTCGAGAACGTCAGCGCGATTCAGGGCGAGCGACTTCCAGTTCTCGACCAGAGAGTTTCCCAGGCTGGAGAAGGCTGCCGCCGTTCGCTGCGTACACCACAGTGCATCTTATAGGCTCCTTCGAGAATTGGTAGGTTATGGCGGAAACTCACTGGGCGATCGACAGCCCCTTAAGACACTTCCATTAGGCAACAGCGGTACGTATTGCGCTAAGCCGTTAAGAACCAGGTGAAGCATGGGAGAGGCCTTTGCCCTGCAGTGGGCGCAACCAGGCTGATGATGATGATGATGATGATGATGATGATGATGATGATGATGATGATGATGATGAAACTACACTGATTTCACTGCTTTCCAAACGAGGCAATCAGTAAAGCGGTAGCAGTTGCCGGGTGCTTCCGCACGTGCCAGGGGGGAACACACTCGCGTGCTCCATGCTTGAGGCTTCCCTTGAAACCATGGAGCACACTGCAAAAAGAGTATCGTCATCAGCCTATTAACTGCAGGACGAAGCATGCTTCCTGCGATCTCCAATTACCACTGTTCCGCGCCAATTGATTCCAACTTGCGCCTGCAAATTTTCTCATTTCATCACCCCCACATCGTTTTTTGTCGTCCTCGACTGCGCTTCCCTTTCTCTTGGCACCCATTCCTTAATTCTAATACTCCACCGGTCATCAATCCTATGCATTACGTGGCCCGCCAGCTCCATTTATTGCTCCTAATGTCCAACAAAATATCGGATATCCCTGTTCGCTCTATCATCCACACCACTCACTTCCTGTCTCCTAATGTTACGCCTAACATTTTTTGTTCCATCGCTCTTTGCGCTCTCCTTAACTTGTTCGCAAGTTTCTGTCTCTGTAAACTATGCACTCCAACCCATTTTTATTTTTCTGTAAATTTCCTTCTCATGATCAGGGCTTCCTGTGAGTAATCAACCTAGATAAACGCACTCCTGTACAAACTCTAGAGGCTGACTGGTGATCCTTAAATATTTTCTTACCAGGCTAATCAACACCGTGTTCTGCATATTAATATTTGACCCCATTCTTACACTTTCTCTGTTAAGGTCCTCAATCTCTTGTTGTAATTCGTCCCCAGTGTTGCTGAACAGGACAGTGTGATCTGCAAAGCGAAGGTTGCAGCGGCATTCGTCGTTGACTGTCGCTCCTAAGCCTTCCGAGTTTATTAGCTTCAATAATACTTCCAAGGATGCAGTGCGTAGCACTGGAGCGATTTTATCTCCTTACCTGACCCATTTCTTGATAGGTAACTTCCGACTTGTGGAGAACCAAGGCAGCTGTGTAATCTTTGTAGATATTTCCCATCATATTCATGTATGCCTTCCGTACTCCTTGATTACGTAATGCCTTTATGACTCCTGGTATCTCTACTGAATGACATGCCTTGTCATAATATATGAAAGGCATATATAAAGCTTGATTGTAGTATGCAGATTTCTCAATTACCTGATTGATGGCACGGATACCATCAACATGGCCACAATTAGTACATGACCGGGGTAGTTGGAGAAGTATGGGAGAGGCCTTTGCCCTGCAGTGGGCGTAACCAGGCTAATGATGATGATGATGATGATGACATGAATGCGATCCATTGCAGAATATCCCTTTCTGAAGCCAGCCTGTTCTCTTGGTTGACTGAAGTGTTGCCCTTATTTTATTGGAATTTTTCTTGGTGAATATTTTATACAATACTGAAAGCAAGCTAATGCGCGTATAATATTTCAATTCTTTAACGTCTCCCCTCTTGTGTATTGGTATAATGTTGTCGTTTTTTCAGTTCTCTAGAAAAGTTGAAGTCGTGAGTCATCGCGTATCAAGGGCAGCAAGCTTTTCAAGCATGACTTTTTCCTCCATCTCCGATTACATCGACTGTTATTCCATCTTCTCCTGCCACTTTTCCGTAGACCATGTCTTCCAAGGACCTTCTAACTACGTCGCTAGTCAGAAAAGGAGCCCCTATATGCTGTTCATTACTATTACGAATGAAGGTATCGTGGCTGCTCTGGGTACTGTATGAGTCATTATAGAATTCTTCCGTTGCTTTTACTATATCTTCGACATTTCTGATTATGTTACCCTGCTTATCTTTCAGTACATACATCTTAGCTTGTCCTGTGTCAAGTTTTCTCCTCACTGATTTCATGCTGCGTCCCTTTCTTACTGCTTCCTCGGCCTTTCTCAGGTTATAACTTCGAATCTCCCTCACTTTCTCCTTGTTGATAAGCTTTGACAATTCCGCGAATTCTATCTGGTAGCTTGAGTTGGACACTTTCATGCTTTGTAGTTTATTAGTTCCTTTCTTAATTTATGGGGTTTTACGTGCCAGCACCACTTTCTGATTATGAAGCACGCCGTAGTGGAGGACTCCGGAAATTTTGTCCACCTGGGGTTCTTTAACGTGCACCTAAATCTAAGCACACTGGTGTTTTCGCATTTTGCCCCCATCGAAATGCGGCCGCCGTGGCCGGTATTCGATCCCGCGACCTCGTGCTCGCCCAACACCATAGCCATTGAGCAACCATGGCGGGTCTTTCTTTCTTAATTAGGAGAGCTTACCTACTGGTTGCCTTGGTGCCTTACCTCCCACTTGAATTACTGCTGCTGAAATCATTGTAGTTACGTTTTCATTCGTTACTTCTTTATCATCTTCATCTCTCTTTTCTAAAGCTGCATAACTGTTTGCATGCACCACCCTGAATTGGTCTGCTTTTACCATTGTTGCGTCTAGGTTGGCCTGTTTGTTTTTGACCAATTTTACTTTTTCTGTCTTCCTGTTGAGGGGAACCCTAGACTTTACTAACCTATGACCACTGCACTTTACTGCACCTAATACTTCTACATCCTGCACTATGTTGAGACCGGCAGAAAGTATGAAACCTATATCATTTCTTGTTTCTCAATTAGGGCTTTTCCAAAGCCACTTCTTGTTGCTACGCTTACTGTAGACGGTATTCATTATGCGAAGCTTATTCCTTTCCGCGAATCCTACCAGCATCTCTCCTCTAGTGTTCCTAGAATCAATGCCATTGTTGCCAATTGCTTGTTCACCCGCCTACTGTTTCCCTACTTTTGCATTAAAGTCGCCCATGACTACAGTATTCTGAGTTTGCACTTTTCTCACCGCTAATTTAACATCATCCCAAAACTGCTCTATTTCGTAATCATCGTGACTCGAGGTTGCAGCGTAGGCTTGTGCTACATTTATTTTATACTCGTCAATGCTGTAGAATACATCAATGTTGCCCGCTATGTCTCTATAGATTAGAAATCCTATCCCTTATTCTGTCTCATATGGAAGTCATCTGTGGCAGAAGACGTGGCCGTTCGTCAGCTCTGTATAAACCTCACCCGTTCTTCTAGCCTCACTGAGGCCAATAATATCCCACGCAATCCCTGACATTTACTCAAAGTGTCCTACTAGGCTAGCTTCACTCAAAAGTATTCCTGTGTTTGTGCAAATAGTACGTAACCCCTTAAAAGTTACACGGTTTACTTAGGCTCACGGTGCGAGATGCAACATATGTAGGCAAATTTGTTTGCTACAGTTGACGTTTTTAATGACTCTCGTAAGGCGTGGCACAACGAGTACATGAACTCGTGGAACGACAGGATATGCAGCGGATGGTTTTCGAACCTTCGGTAGTCGCAGGTTCAAGCGCGGGTCGAAGTAGTCGAGGGCGACGTCGGTGGAGTCCTGGACCACGGTGCGGTTGGCGTCCCTCCGTGGCCACTGCCTGAGGCGACGCGAGAAGGCCTCTCGGGTTTCGGCGACCATCCGACCAGCCACGCGACTTGCACGCTCCGAGAGCAGATCGTCGAAGTAATCGCCGAACATCTGGCTGCCGCACAACAGGTACGCCTTGCCAAGGCAGAAGGCGCCGTGGTGCATGTCCATGCCGCTGTCGCTGTGAAAGTTATCGCGTGGATTTAATCGCTCTATACAGACGACGCAAAGGCACCCGAAAGTAGAAAGCAAGAACGCGCGGCTAGAGATGGTTCGTACATGTTTGATCTTCCATTCTGTTTGCCTTATCGCGCCCTCTGTTGAGTTGCTGATCCCAGCGATAATGGCGGCACGACGGACTGCGGGGTCGGCACCGGCGGTGTGTGGCGGAGCTGAGCACTAATAGCCTAAAAAGAGCAATCAATTTTCTTTGGATTTGGCCTCTGTTTCGGCACTAGTTAAGGGGGCGAAGCATTGTCATCAATTTTACAACGCAGCGAACCGTCTGCACAGCACTCTTAGGTTTCTCACGGCCAGGTAACTACTGCAGCTACCTGCCCTCGATACTTTTGAATTACAAATGTCGCAGACGACATGGCGTCTTTGGTTCTCAACAGTCAGTAGAGCTGGCTTAACGAGGCGCCTTGCAAGAGCGGTGCTTGTATGTTTGTCAGGACACGTTAGTGAAAGGATTCTAACAGGCTAAATGCCGTTGATTCGAACACCTGTCTTTACGAATGCGATTTCTGACTAGAAAGGCACATGCACAACCGCTACTTTGCTGTCACCTTAATGAGAGTAATTGTTGTTACGAAGACTGCAATGCACGATCTTCTCAATAAGGTCTAATTGCCCAAAGCAGGTGACGAGGCATCGCTCGTAGTTGCACCTGCGTCCTGGATCTGCAAAAGCGACGAGGCCCACAGGTGCAGTGAATGTCAGCCTGCACATCTGGTTCATGAAGTGCGGCGAAATCAAAGCGACATAGGTTTACGTTAACATTGTTGCCTCACGGTTGATATTCGATTGAAACCACTTAGTATTATTCCGATGAGAATTTCTCTATCGAATAGTAAACGTGAACTGATCAACGTCAACACAAACGGATTGCTGCCATGATACCCAATAATTTAGGTAATTCACTTACCCCCAATTTGCAATGTATAAGTGCCGTAGTTGTTTCTGATGACGCATTCGTCTGATTCTTGTCCATCGAAGGTTTGCTCTCATTACGGCCGCGGACGGTTAAACCGAAAACCCTTCTTGAGTCATTGCTAGTACAAACTCTCATACGTCGCTGATGCAGAAAATGTCAGGTATTATTAACTGTGGTATCCCCTCACAGAGTGGCGACAACTTCGAGAAATAGTGATTCCCGATATTCACCTCACCTTTGTATATCTACAGCTTTCTTGTGCAAGGGGCCGCTACTCAATGTTTAAAGAAAAAAAAACAGAAAGCATTCGTAAGTTGGCTAATAGCATAATCAAGTAGCCGTTACAAGCTTTCTGGCCGTGACACGAAGCTGGTGAAAAAAAATCTTTAAAGACGCATGACAATAACCGGGAATGGAACTTATGATCCTACTTCCTTACCAATAGAGCCCGCTTATGCGAGCAGTAACGCTTATAGTTGTTGTTCTGTAGTATGACCTTTGCAGCCCTGCCGGAGCACTGCGAGAGGACCACCCGAATATGCCATAAGAGATGTTGGGGTCATTTTCCACTTCTTGTGGCATCCTAATCCTTGAAAGGTATCTGTCATCTCTTATCGAGTGCTTCCTCGATGACCGTTCCGTGTGCAGTGAATGACGCACTCATCATCATCATCAGCCTGGTTACGCCCACTGCAGGGCAAACACCTCTCCCATATTTCTCCAACAACCCCGGTCATGTACTAATTGTGGCCATGCCGTCCCTGCAAACTTCTTAATCTCATCCGCCCACCTAACTTTCTGCCGTCCCCTGCTACGCTTCCCTTCCCTTGGAATCCAGTCCGTAACCCTTAATTACCATCGGTTATCTTCCCTCCTCATTACATGTCCTGCCCATGCCCATTTCTTTTTCTTGATTTCAACTAAGATGTCATTAACTCGCGTTTGTTCCCTCACCCAAGCTGCTCTTTTCTTATCCCTTAACGTTACACCTATCATTCTTCTTTCCATAGCTCGTTGCGTCGTCCTCAATTTGAGTAGAACCCTTTTCGTAAGCCTCCAGGTTTCTGCCCCGTAGGTGAGTACTGGTAAGACACAGCTATTATACACTTTTCTCTTGAGGGATAATGGCAACCTGCTGTTCATGATCTGAGAATGCCTGCCAAACGCACCCCAGCCCATTCTTATTCTTCTGATTATTTCTGTCTCATGATCCGGATCCGTAGTCACTACCTGCCCTAAGTAGATGTATTCCCTTACGACTTCCAGTGCCTCGCTGCCTATTGTAAACTGCTGTTCTCTTCTGAGACTGTTAAACATTACTTTAGTTTTCTGCAGATTAATTTTTAGACCCACTCTTCTGCTTTGCCTCTCCAGGTCAGTGAGTATGCATTGCAGTTGGTCCCCTGAGTTACTAAGCAAGGCAATATCATCAGCGAATCGCAAGTTACTAAGGTATTCTCCATTAACTTTTATCCCCATTTCTTCTCAATCCAGGTCTCTGAATACCTCCTGTAAACAAGCTGTGAATAGCATTGGAGAGATCGTATCTCCCTGCCTGACGCCTTTCTTTATTGGGATTTTGTTGCTTTCTTTATGGAGGACTATTGTGGCTGTGGAGCTGCTATAGATATTTTTCAGTATTTTTACATATGGCTCGTCTACACCCTGATTCCGTAATGCCTCCATGACTGCTGAGGTTTCGACAGAATCAAATGCTTTCTCGTAATCAATGAAAGCTATATATAAGCGTTGGTTTTATTCCGCACATTTCTCTATCACCTGATTGATAGTGTGAATATGATCTATTGTTGAGTAGCCTTTACGGAATCCTGCCTGGTCCTTTGCTTGACAGAAGTCTAAGGTGTTCCTGATTCTATTTGCGATTACCTTAGTAAATAGTTTGTAGGCAACGGACAGTAAGCTGATCGGTCTATAATTTTTCAAGTCTTTGGCGTCCCTTTTCTTATGGATTAGGATTATGTAAGCGTTTTTCCAAGATTCCGGTACGCTCGAGGTTATGAGGCATTGCGTATACAGGGTGGCCAGTTTCTCTAGAACAATCTGCCCACCATCCTTCAACAAATCTGCTGTTACCTGATCCTCCCCAGCTGCCTTCCCCCTTTGCACATCTCCCAAGGCTTTCTTTACTTCTTCCGGCGTTACCTGTGGGATTTCGAATTCCTCTAGACTATTTTCTCTTCCATTATCGTCGTGGGTGGCACTGGTACTGTACAAATCTCTATAGAACTCCTCAGCCACTTGTACTATCTCATCCATATTAGTAATGATATTGCCGGCTTTGTCTCTTAACGCATACATCTGATTCTTGCCAATTCCTAGTTTCTTCTTCACTGTTTTTAGGCTTCCTCCGTTCCTGAGAGCATGTTCAATTCTATCCATATTATACTTCCTTATGTCAGCTGTCTTACGCTTGTTGATTAACTTCGAAAGTTCTGCCAGTTCTATTCTAGCTGTAGGGTTAGAGGCTTTCATACATTGGCGTTTCTTGATCAGGTCTTTCGTCTCCTGCGATAGTTTACTGGTATCCTGCCTAACGGAGTTACCACCTACTTCCATTGCACACGCCTTAATGATGTCCGCAATGACGCACTCACTTCCTCACAATGAAAACGGAGTGAATGCCAGCGCCTCTTACCTATCGTAGAAGTTGAGCAACAGCCGTCGGTTTGTGAACAGCGCCGCAGTCTGGACAATGCACCAGGAAAGGAACAGGTGCGTCTCCCTCTCGCCCCGTGCCTTCCACAGTTGCAGGAAGGTCCTCACGTAGGCCGGCCTGGTGGACTCGTAGACGGCGTTCTTCGAAACGCCTTCGTATCTTTTCAACTCAGCCAGCCATCGCTCCTCGGTGAAGCCCGGGACGGTGCCGAAGAGCTCGGCAACGTCGAGCTGGACAGAGCGCGCAGGCGACTCCATGGCCTCCGAGAGCGGAGTCATGTAGGCTCTGTCCACATTTCTGCTGTCGGCGAAGCTCACGGTGTCTCGCATCTCCTCTGCAGAAGGTCGGCCAGGGCTGCCGAACTCTCGCCTGCAGATGAAATGAAGGAAGCCTTCAGTTAGCATCATACCTTGCTGGTGAAGCAGCGCACTGACACGGACACAGTGAAGACAAACAGGAAAAGACGACACTGGCTGTTTTTTTTTTGCTTGACGTTGTTCGAACGTATAAAAGGGCCCGTTGTAATAAAAATGAAGTTCAGTAAAGTGGAAAGTTGGGCTAGTTGGTGAGTGATCATCATACCTTGCTGGTGAAGCAGCGCACTGACACGGACACAGTGAAGACAAACAGGAAAAGACGACACTCGCTGCTTTTTTTTGCTTGACGTTGTTCGAACGTGTAAAAGGGCCCGTTGTAATGGAAATGAAGTCCAGTAAAGTGGAAAGTTGGGCTAGTTGGTGAGTAATCATCATACCTTGCTGGTGAAGCAGCGCACTGACACGGACACAGTGAAGACAAACATTACAAGACGACACTCGCTGCTTTTTTTTTGCTTGACGTTGTTCGAACGTATAAAAGGGCCCGTTGTAATGGAAATGAAGTTCAGTAAAGTGGAAAGTTGGGCTAGTTGGTGAGTGATCATCATACCTTGCTGGTGAAGCAGCGCACTGACACGGACACAGGGAAGACAAACAGGAGCAGCGAGTATCGTCTTTTCCTGTTTGTCTTCACTGCGTCCGTGTCAGCGCGCTGCTTCACCAGCAAGGTATGATGATCACTCACCAGCTAGCCCAACTTTCTACTTTACTAACTTCAGTTAGCTTAGAATATCCTTTGGAAAATAAGGGCTTCTCAACAAAATAGCCAACAGTTCTTTTGGCGATCGAGATCCCGGTCAGACTATTTCAAAAAAACACAATTCGCATAGCTCGGCAATAACCAAGCTAATGAAAGATTGCATGTGCCTGAAAGATTGCAACGTGCAAGCACGGTTGTGTCGAGATCAGAGAGCAATGTTCGAACAGTAACTAAACACATATCGTAAAAATGTGTGTGAGTCAATTACCCTAAACGTTAAATTTTATTTCGCATCCATACGACATACATAGAGCAAGTACATGCACAACCAACCAATCATTCGGTCCGACTAGGTGTCTGCGTCACCTACCGGCAATCGGTAACGAATGCACACATACGCTGCTGCCTATGTGAAGGCTCCTAATGAAAGAAGGTAATATTGTGTTGGTATTGCAATGTGCTTTAGACCAGATTATAGGATCTACAGGGTATACATTGTACTATATCACCGTCATTGCAAATAAAAAGAAGAGGATCCAAATATCAGTGGACTGCCGTGGAGGGCATGGCCTTGACGTATATTTTTTTTCCGAAAAAAATCATAAATTTATCTGTTAATCTGGCAAAAGCTCGTGTCAGAGTGTGCAAAGTACAAAGAGCCCTACTTTTCACAATCACGGGGAACTCAACGACTTTCACAAGAGCAGATAAATATTTGTAAAGGAAACTACAGCTTCAAATTACACAGCCCACTTTTTTCATGCACGCAGCGCTGCCACCTATTCTGGCGGGTGCTTAATAGATGCGCCCTGCAAATAGAATATCAAAGGAAACTGGATATACACGGTACGTCCGTTCTGTACGAAGTCGCTGAGTGCCAGAACCATCCTTACCGACCCATGGCTCCTTGCTAACTCCCTTCTCTCAGCTCTGAAGCATGTCACCATGGACGCCTTAGACAGAAAACGTTGCTAAGCAAACCTTTTCAAAATAATCAAGTGTATTCGCTGTCTTTTTCATGACACTATTCATTTTAAAGGCTCAGTGTGGTACGTTGAATAGTCGGGAAGCGACGCAATGGTTGATTACACCGTACACCTCGAACACGCAGAGTGAGAGGGAGAAAGAAAAGGCAGGGAGGTTAACCAGATGCGAAATTCCGGCTTGCTACCCTTCACTGGTATAGGGAATATAGAGGTTAGAAAGTGGGCAAAGAGACACAGGGGAAAAAAAGCGAAAACAGTTAACAGAAAAGGCGTTCCATTGCAAGGCTTTCAGACAGGCCGGTCAATCTCAAGAAGCTCACTAACACGCAGCGGGAAACATTGGTGTATATGAACAAACGACCTCGTTATTTCAATTATCAGCTTATGCGTACTATCACCGCTGGCATGCCAAGTACTTCCTTATTTCATGCCAAGCAACACCCAAATTCTCCCAAAATTTGTAAAGCGTTTAATTGCGAAGCAAGCGAAGAGCGAAAAAAATCGGTCGAGTAGCGGACACCCAACCTTACAAGCCAGACATAATGTCACAAGTTCCAGCTTAGAAGACACTTTGCTTGGGAATGCTACAAAAAGCACTTAATTTTCCTGCGCTTCTTCTTCGTCACACTTTGAATAATTTTCGCTGACATTCACAGGGGACCATTCGAGTGGGCATCCTGTAGGGAAAAATCTGACAACAGAATTCGGCAGCTTAACGTTTCGGTCTTACGTTTCATTCCTTATTAGTTAATGTGCGGGGATATCTCAATGTCGCAAATCCGCTGTGCATATTATTCAGCATTTTATTAAAATTTCTCAGCAATTTGAGGCGACATTATATTGCAGCTATTCTCTTGCTATGCGGAATATTCAGAACGTCCTGCGTGCCTGAGCGTATCAAAGTAGTCCTTAGCCCCTCGGTCACTGCGTGTCAATCCTCGGTGCTTCTCCACGACGCGCTCAAACTCTCGGAGCGGCCTCAGTGCGATCCTGGTGCCGTCCTCGGTTTGCCGGACGAACACGTGCAGCACGACGCTCCAGTGCAGTCTGAGCGACGCGCGCAGCCACGTCCCCAGCACGTCCACCTTGTCCGAGTCGCTGGGCATTCGAGGCCACAGAATGCCTGCTTCGAGCAGAGCAGCCTTCACCTGAAGCGAGACGAAGAAGGGACCCCGAGAGCATTTGTAACAACAGTGCGCGAGCGTTACGATATCTCATGCTTTGTGAATGATGTCGCAATTAAAGAAGTCAGTGGCAGTTCGACGGTGAACACCGAGAGAAATGTGTTAGCTATACGTCGCTAGTTTTTGAGGTTCCTGATGCACGATTTAAACCACGCTCACCTAATCCCACCCAAGGCGTTGTTCAGCAGGTAACTCAACATACGCCCTGCCTCTTCGAGGACCGAAGCCCAATTGATAGCGGTCAGGAGCAGACCACTTCCTGTCGTTACACGTGTGTGTGTGTGTGTGTGTGCGTGTGCGTGTGTGCGTGTGCGTGTGCGTGTGCGTGTGTGTGTGTGTGTGTGTGTGTGTGTGTGTGTGTGTGTGTGTCAGCGTGTGTGTGCGTGTCTGTGTGTGTGCGTGCGTGCTTTTCCAAGCTCTCCCATCGCCTCTACCCCTACCATGCGACCGGAATCCAACACTTAACAAACATACACTTTTTTGCCACTTTGACACTCCCAATGCTCGCGCATTAAAAATAGCATCCTTCACCTTGGGCAACTCGTCGACCTCGCCGCGGCTCACAGCTTCGCAGCTGCTGAATAAGGCCGCCGCTGCCTCTAGCGGACTCTGAGCCTCGAGCGGCACCGGCACCGAACGCAGCAGCTGCGACAGGCGGCGCTGCTGCGAGTAGAACGCCTCCTCGCGCACGGAGAGACGGTTGCGGCGCCGCCAGCCGTCGCACACGAAGCGCGTGAAGCCCTCGCAGGGTCTCAGCGAAGTGTTCACCGACTCCGCGAGGCGGCGCGAGTACTCGAGACACGACTCGGTGCGACACACAGCGGCCGCGAGGCGTCGCCGTTCGTCGCCCCGGCCCCCGAGTAAGCCGAGCAGGAGGAGAGAAGCACCAACCGCGGCCAGCAGAAGCGCAGCGCACAACATGACCGTCGTCTGCCACTTCCTGAGCAACGCCTGCAAACCGTCGAAGCAGAACGATTACGCAGTCACAGGTTCAGTATAGGCTACCCGGCGTTTCGTCGGGATATGGGTGTTGAGTGTGCACAAAGTGCATGTGCGTTCACAGCCGCGACAGACGGTACAAACAACCGGCGCCTTCAACTTGGCGAGAACGGCGATGAATACGCATCACATCACGCAGAGGTATTGGCGGCGAGGAGTTGCGGAGTCGCCATCTATCGTAATCGCCTCGCTGGCGTAGTATGAGGGATCACGTGGCGCGCTCCTCGTAGGTTTTGCTGTCAGCGCTCACTGAAAACACCATGCGCGAGCTCTCCCGGATATTTCTGTAAGTACTTTCGAAACAAGAGATGTTTTTACTGTCTAAATAATAATATTGGGCAAACTGAAAGCACAGAATCGTATACAGACGCTATGTCTCTATACCGAATACGTACAGTGAACGCCACTGCGCCCGGTCACCGCGATGGAGTCTCCCGAACCGGCTTCTTGCGTGAAAGGTAGGTAAACACTGAGAGCAAACTATGTGATACATGTTCTCATAGTGTTTTTATAACTAAATGGAACGTAATAGAATGAAGCGTCAATGCAGCGATCGCACAGATTCGCAGCGACCGACTGCGCGTCACATGCTTGTCCGTGATACTGTTTCGCTTTCACCGCGTGCGCGTTTTCGCCCCGTGCCATGAGCTTTAGGCCACAGATTATGAGCATTTGACAGTAAACAAGCAGCCACTGTTGCGTGGGTGCTATCAGAGCCATTCAAAAATAATTTCATTGTAGAGGCTTCGACGCCTACGGGGACTTTGATGTGCCGTCGCGACGATTCAATGTTTTTTTCTTCTAAATTCTTGGACGTTTCAATATTATTTCTCGAGTTGCGCCGCACTGTATGTTTATCGGTGTTCTCAGCGTGCGATTTCCCGCTGCTTCTTTTTTTGTAATCCAGTGCATTAATCCATAACACAAACATGACCATATGCCATGCTTTTTTTAATGTGCTTCTTACTGCTCCCTTTCCACTCCAGTGAACTTGCCAGTATCTATGGTATCGACAAGTTCAGAGACCAAACCGTCATGTTATTAGTCGGGCAGTGGACTCGGGCGAGCGTCTCAGTGCGCGTTTTCCGAACATCGCAGACCCGGCGCCGTAGCAGAAATCTTCCTCGCGTCTGTGCTTGCTGCATACCTGAATTGTAGCCGATGACTGTTTGCCGGTTTTATGTTTCGCGAGCCAAGCTTCACGCAGCTTCTTGTCCTGAGGCTACGTGTGAATAAGGCTGACACCGGGCTCCGTTGCGTAAGTCCAGCACTGCGGCACCGAGCAGTAGCCTGCCATGTTGCGCGCCTTCAAAGGCAGCCAGGTAAAGGAGACACTCGAAGCGGGAAAATCTCGCCACTAAATGAGGACCGCAGCGTACGAGGGAATTTAAACTCTCGTTTTCAGCTCCCTTCGGCGCTCCCGAAGCAGCCGACGCGACCGCTATGTCCACGTGATCCCTAATAGCACGTCACACCGACGGTGGCGCCAGCTTTTCCAGTGGTGGAGCTCGAGGCCAATAGGCAAAGAAAGCTTTGTGGTAGGCCGGCTGGTCAGGCTAGCTGGTGCGTTTTGCCGGGGTGCGCCAGCCTGTGTTATCTGATAACATATAGCAGACCTCGCACCTCTTTGTCCCAGTCTCCGAGCGCGTGACGGATGTCTGACCGATGCACGCATACAGTGCTCCTTGGGATAGGCCGCTGTCCCAAGCCTCGTGAGTTCATGATTACTTGTGCTAACAACGTCAATTTCACGAACCTGGTTGATTGCCCTTCTGTGTTCACGCTTGCTCTGGTGAAATTTGTACTGGATGACTGTTAGATTAGGGGTGTCCTAGCTTTTGCTATCTGCCAGGTGTAATTTTGAAATTTATATACATCCCACGATTTCCTTAAGAAACTAAAGTTGTATGGGAGGGATCATCCTATCTTCTATTTTGTTCTTGTTACTTTGCGCTGTGCATTTTGATTATGAGCTAGATAGAATTGCTAGAGCATCACGTTATGAGAGCCTGTTTATCATGATACTTTGGTTTATTGTTTTGAGACTGGGCTTCAAGATTGTGTCGTGATGCTCCCTCCTAGTCTTTCGCCTTCCTCCATGCGCAGAGAGTCATGTGGACACTTCCACACCTTCGGATACTCATCCTAAGCGAGCGCTACAATCGGAGCGCCCCAACACTGCCAAGCCTCAGCTACGACCATAATGCGCCAGCCTCCACATTTGTCAATTTGTTAAAGGGTTAACCTTTCTAGGCGCCCAAAATGACGTCTAACTGCGTCGAGCACCTTCACGCTCTTGTCGGCTAACGATACCTGCATCGTGCTGGAGAGGAAGTGCCGTGAGCTCAGCTGCTTAGAAGACGGAGTCGCGCCCTCGGGGTGAACGTCTGCACGGCGTCCCGCGGTCTTAGGCAACGAGCCCCGCATCCATGACGACGGAGTCGGGGGCGAAGCGGTGTTGCAGTGGAAACTGGGAGACTGAGCATCGCTGTACAGCAGTTTCTTCATCCACGGTGGCTGGAGCATGAAACGTTGCTTCGAGCGAAGACTCCGTTGCTCGGGCGATTCAACCAACGCACTTGGCGGGGGTGAAGGCGGCCACTTCTCCGGACACAGCTCGGAGGCATTGCTCTGGTCTGGGAAGTCAAGGTAAACAGAAGGCGAAGGAGATGACTGAGCCGTCACAAACTTCGCAGCCGTTTGTGGAAGGTCGGCAGTAACAACTGCAGGTGTGGCGGTATTCTTCCATGGGAATCGCGAGCTCCCGCCAGAAGACCACGTCGAGGTTCCGGTAGCTGGCCAAGAAATCTTCGCGCGTTCCGCTTCTTCGGTCCTGAAGGCGTCGTCTTTGCTTAACGAGGCTGAAAGGAATCTCGATGATGGTGTCGCCTGCGAATGATGCCTTCGCACAGATATGCCATCTTTTGTGGCCCGAATATCGGCGCTAGGTCGATAGGGATGTTCACGCCTTCTCCTAATTGACTGCAGCTCCTGTTCACGCATCTCCGAGAAGGATGGCATTTGGTGAACACTGCTGCTTCCTGCGGTTGCGTGAAAACAGGCCGCAGGTGACTCTGTCGCATCCGGAGTGGGCGCTGGAGATGCGGAAGCCAATGTGCTGTTGCCGATTCGTCGCTTCGGTGTACATGAAGACGTCGTCCAACTGTTCGCCTTCGACGTCGGATGCAGCCAGTCTGTCTGCTCGGACTCGCTATCCTCGAAGTACTTGCTCTCTCCCGCAAAATGCGGCACCGATATTTTGCAAACCTGGAGGGAAAATGAAGGCGCATTCAGCTCACCCGTGGTAACACAATCAATAATATATTGCTGGAGAAAGCCACAGTAGGATTTCGTATCACCGAAGCTCGTTTTCTTTCTATAACTACGAAATGTGAACTTCAGCAGGGGTGATGGTCCAGCGGTGGGGTCAACGCCAATACAAAAGTACGACTCTTTTTTTCTTAGATCCGCCAACGTAACCTTGTGCATGAGACAATGTCCTCAAATATCTGCGATGACGAATAAGAAAAAAAGCAGCAATCCAATCGGTGTTACCGTTCGGAAATCGTGGCTGTACTTACCAGTGGCGGAGGGAGCTCACGCTGTGCCGACTGTGGTGCATTCGAGTGCCCGATGAGTTTGTGCGTCTCGACACTTGGTGACGCCGTTATTGGCTGCGTAGCGTGGTCGTGGACTTCGCACGCTCCACGAGCTGGTTCCACGTGGACCGCCGAGGAAGGACCAGGCACGTCAGCTCCCTGCATGTCAGCACCACCGGAGCAGTGGACCACCGAAGGCGACAGTCCGACAATGTGGTGCCGTGGGAGCTCACGTCGTGAGTCGGCCGTCTGCTGCGGAGAGGTCGCCGGTATTCCTGGCACTTCAGCATAGCCGCCGGACGGAACTTTCTTCCGGTTCCTGTCACGGGAACCTGGTTTCCGTACGGCCTCTGTTGGTTAAAAATTCCACGCTGCGTCGTTACGCTTCTAAGTAATATCAAATAGTAAGAGAGGTTATGTAACTTATCTAAAAACAATATTTCACTCGGTGTCACCACCGAGGGGACAAAACTTGTAGCACTTAAAGGGCGCCGCTAATTTCTACAGACTATAATTAGCAGAATTTGGCATACGACCCGAAATTTCTTTTGAGCAATTGCGCAATAATATTTCTGAGAATTCACGAAAATGTAAGAAAATTAAGCAGAACGTTTACAACACCAAAAATCTGAATGAAAAATAGACTATCAACTCTGCAAAGCGCACAGCGGACAAGCCGGGCAAGAAACTAGGCACGTTAGATGGAATCGCTAAGCAGCCCGATTTCTACAATGAACTATCCACAAATTATTAGTATTCTTCACTGACACGTTTTATATATCAAATTTGTCAACTTTCTCATGTACACATAGACTCCGTTAGAGTTTTCAACACGATATTTCAGCTTTGGTACATTGTCGGGATGTTCAACAAACCTTTGTAAAGCGAAAGCTGACAACCAAAATAATAAGAGACTCATACGTTGGGCGTGTTGGTATTCTGTACTTTTGAAAAACAGCGCGAATCAACAAATTACGATGCAGTGGACTAGAATTGTCACAGGGTCGACTTACAACTGAAAATTTTATTGAGAGCACGATAGTAAGTGGACTGCGAGGTTACCCGCGAAAAAGAAAATGGCGCCAATGACCTGAACATATGCATGAGGGTCATCGATTTCTATCATGTGCAGTGCAACAAATAAAATAAAAAGGCCGTCTGCTAGGTGGAGTTTAGCATGCTATTAAATGTGACAATCATAATCGGATGAGGTCACGCTGAACAAAGACATTTCTGATTCGATGTATTTCAATAGGAGCGCCCATGGTGCAACTTGCGGCTGAACACGTGGTCATGAGTTCTATTTCTGTAAGCGGAGGCGGCTGCATTCCGTTAAGAATAGAAAAAAAACTCCTGTATTAGGCCCTACTTGCTCTACGGCGTTCGTTATATCCCAGTCTGCAGCTTCAGCACTTTAAACTTTAAAATCTCTCGCTGAAAAAGGGAGTTTCTTCGTAAACAAGCGCTGACAATTGAATCGCGTAACTTTCAATGCGAGTGAGGCTGTTGTTACATTAGGAATAAGGAAATAAGGCAAATCATACTACAGAGCCACAGACAAATTTTTACTCCGGTACGTATGATAGACCTGATACAAGTAAATGTCCAAATCTGTTACGTACGAAGTATTTTTTATTATTCAAAGGTAGAGACAGATTTACCGATCACTCGCATCCCCTTACTACGGTAAATATTAATACTGAACTATCAAGTGAAAAGTGTTCTTCGCAGCATGCCCATAAACCTCATGTATGCTGTAGCTTCATGGCGTTCATATTGAACTATGTCACTATGTCATACGTGACACAAAGCTTTATGTGATATACTACGATTCCATAGGGTCATATGACGTTTGTTCCTATATTCATATTGTGGCACATATATGTCGTCTGACACTCACATAACCGACTTTTTCATATACGCTGCACTACTTCGAAACAACCATCGTCCCGTTTACGAAATACTAGTGTTCCCGAAAGCCATCAAATTGAAAGCATTCGCTTTCCACATTGGACGTTCGAACAGTAACAAAACAGCTCATTAGAGCTTAAATGCAGTCTCTCGACTGCGGAAAATGCACCTCGCATCTGAAGCAGGACTATCACCATAATAAAGGGAGTCAGTGAAGTGGCCTCGCTAGAGGAGTCTACTTTCAGTAAAATGGCATGAAACCACAAAGCTCCTTCAGACACGCACACACAAAAATGCTTTAAATATTTTTACTAAAGATGACTGGGCTTGTCAATAGTTCTGCAAGCATGCTTGACAAGCATTGCTTCACAGAAACACAGCCTTTCTTACAACACCGCTTTCTACGTCACAGAAATCACGGCTTCGTCTGATCTACATGGAAGCGGTTACCAGCAATACTTAGCTTTTAATACTTCAATGCGAATTGTCTTTTAGAGCACAGCTCTTAATGGCCCGTTCCTGCGGCGAGCGGCGGCGGAACCGAGCGAACGACTACAACAGCGAAAGATGAAAGAGCGAACGCGGAGTGGCAGATGAAAGACTCGAGCCGCGAACCGCGGACACCAATGAGAGAGGCCCTTTCAGAGCCGTGCGCGCGGGAAACTGGTGTCATACGGACCGCCCGACCGCTCGATGCGTACTCGTATGTGGTCTCAGCCGAACCGCTCGTTTCGTACTATCGTCTACTATCGTCTGCTCGCGTCAGCTCTCGCTCGCGCATGTTTGCTAGGTTGCTAGGTTTGGTCTTGTTCGCGCTTGTTTCGATTATAATGGTTTGCGATTGTTTTTGTAGCCTGATCGTATGCGCGACGACAATTGTGTAGTACTTCCTGAAAGCCAAGCGGCACCAGCGATTACACTGTGGAACCTTCGACAAGTAATGTTTAAAAGTCGACACGCTTTGCCCGCAGATCAGATTTTCGACGATTGCCGACTCTGCTACATGTCTCTCTCAAATTTCTTCCCTCAATATATCGCGAAATGAAAACACACGTAGAGATGCGGTCAAATTTTGCGTTAGGGAGTATCGTAATCGTCGGTGAAATTTTTTCATGTAACCCACCTGTAGTGTAAAACTCCTAGTTTAGGTCTAATAAAAGCAATAAAAGTACGTGATCTGGTGCCACTTCTGTAGTACCTGTTCCTTTTTCGTGACCATCTCTTTTATTGACTTACATACTACAACGTGCACTTATTTTTCTACCGATTTATATACTACGTTACACCTTTCTGGACTCCAACATGAAAAAATGTCCGCTAGAGATGGAACTTTTCGGAAATATTATGCGTGTGAAAAAATACGCACTGTTAACATCAAGAAAACTGGGCGGGAACCAAAGGAAGAATTGTCATCGAATTCAAATGAAGGCTTCGTGGTAGATTTGCTGAGCTATGCTACTGGTTAACCATATTTGTTACTGTAATAAGCAGTGTGGGGCACCGTGACATCGCACTGCCTCAAGTATTGGATCGGCCCGCGTTGTGAAAATAAAAATCCTTACACGGTCACGCATCGTGCAATGCTATCATTATCGACGTATCAAGCTATAACCGTTGATTACGGTTCATCCGGGATCGGCCAAGCTTCGATTACATAGTTTCCGTCTTCGGCTCAGTTTATTCGGCGGGACAGCCATCTACAGAGAGCGGTGTTAATGATCTGGGTCTCAGTGTTCACAAAGCTTATAGTTCGCATGTGCTGGTTGCCATTGACCTTTAGCCTTCTCTAACGAGACGTTTGACATCCAGATTGGCTAGCACCTGCTCTTACGAACAGTCTTACCGTAACACCTTCTTTGAGAATAAAGACCCCAATTTATTTTTATTACCTTGGCTATGACGTGGCGACTCTGGCTGCAGGCTCTCCTGGCTCTTTTCGTGCTCCAAGGAAGACTTCTGTTCAGCGTCTTCAACACCAGCGTGACGATGCTCAGCCGCTGTTTCACTGCCTTCGCGGTGGGAACCAGCCTCCACCGCGTCAGGCAGGGTCAGTGGCTTCGGTGTGTCATGCGAGTGCCCTTCATCGCCATTGTGGTCGCTGAGCCTGCCGCCAGCGACGGGAACCGCTGTCGTGGCGTTACTCGGTGTGGTAGTTGCGGGGAGGGACCGCACAGAGATATCGCTTGGTGTACCGCGTTCTTTGTTCATGGCCGCAGATAGCAGTACGCGAACACAGGGTGCTTGATTCTTCTTCTTCAGCGAATGCGCGCGTGTTGAGATAGATGACCGTGGTGGTTGTGTTGATGATAAGCAATGTGAAGACAGCGCACGTGAATAGCTCTTAAACACACAACATAATGAGACACACAAAGCACTGAACTTAAACTGTCGGTTTACACTCGAACACACTGAAGCATGGGAACTCATGTACTCCAAAGGCTTTTAGAAAGAAATTACTCCACTCAAGATAACCACAACTGCTTGTAAACATGATGATGATCACGATGTCTCATTTAATGGCCCGAACCCACTATGGGGGGTACGCCACGAACATGGAGATAATGTAATAAAAGAACAAGGCAAAATAAATGAATAATCGAAGATGAGAAACAAGCCGCTAATTAAATAAAATAGTGTATGATAAGGTAGTCAGCATTGCACAGACAGAAATAGTAACATGAACGTAACATTAAATATACCTTAGGTGCAGACGTGAACAATAAGTTACATCTTGAATCATAATAAAAGTGATAATAATATAGTATTAGGAATAATAATAGTAATCCTGTGATTTTTTTTCTATCTGATTTTTATAAATTGATAAGTTATTGAAAAAGAAATAAATTAATCATGGGGAATGGGAAACATGTTTTTGTATGTCGCAGAGGTAGTATTTTACCTCGCGGAGGTAACTATAAGTACACCGGAAACATTAGTGTGGCTGTATCCTAGTACCGTTGCTCCGAGTAAGACTAAAACAGTACTGCATAAAGGCAGTCCTAGGTTACGTAGTGGAATTTCCAAACGTCGTTTTCGTTGAGAATAAAAACCCCGACGCGATAATAAAAATTGATCGATGGATTCTGGCTCATTGCAGATGCAGCATAAAGGGGATACCGCCAGACCACATCTGTGCAATTAAAATTAAGCGGTGTAATATGGCAACGCAGCCTCGTAAATAATACTTCGAAATGTTGGCTAGGACAACACAGTCGGTTCCAAGAATAATTTCAATGTATTAAGTCCGTAGATTTTTTTAATGAGAGGCTTTTTCTGTATTCGCTCAAAGAAAACTACTTATATCTAGCCGCAGTGATATGTGCATTTGCCGGCAGCACAGATATCACCGGAGCATTTAAAGAAGCTCGTGCTAGAGAATCAGCTCTTTCATTAAGATGAATGCCTCGGTGGTCTGGTACACATACTAATAGAACTAAACTTAAGTGGTGCGGGGCTAATACATAAAAATTTGAAGGACGCTCCTATCTAAATACATATAAAAGGAGAATTCTTTTTGCTCGGCAACCACAGCACCAAACTTGACGAGGTTTTTTGCATTTAAAAGAAAAACTTAAAATGTAGTCACTGTTTGTCTCTAAATGTTGAATTAGGCCGTCAATTTTTTATTAAAAATTAGCAGAAATCAGAAATTTTCAGAAAACGAAACTATCAAGTTTACAACTCTGTACCTCAGCAATGAAAAACGATAACACGATTCTGTGAATTGTGTCTAATAGTACATCCAAAGCGAACAAAATTGATATTTTACAAATGAATCTCAAAAAATGTATTGATATGCAAATACCACTTTTGCAGAACCCTTGTACACAACGCAACAAAGTCAAGTATGATAAATGTTGTGAATGGTAGAAACGCTGGAAAGGGGGTTTCTTTGAGTTTTCGCGTAACAGAACTATGTTTTCTCGTATAGTCATATTAAAATCCAAGTGCTATCACGCCCGTAGATTGCGTGTAATTCATAGTTCGCGATTTTTCCCCATATTTTAGCTTGAGAGAGAGAGAGAGAGAGACAACTTGAGAAATTAATTACTTCAGTAAGTTCTTTGCATCACTTGCCGAGCCTGGGTATGGGTGGTTCGAAAATCTTCGCTGAAACGACGTCCGACGCCGACACCGGATTTTCTGCGACACAAGCTCTTTAACTCTTTCGCGTTAAAATATGTTCAAGTCTGTGTAGACGAGTTAAGCGCGCTGCATACAAAACGAGAATATGTGACAATAACAACTTTTGTAACATGAAGGGGTAACTTTCGTAAAAGAACGATCGCCAGGAGTTCGGCGTGAGAAAAATAGATATAAAATATCAAGGAAGCGTTACGTTTTCTGTGTTGTTGTAAAGGCAAACAAAAACGCTAAGCTTTCTGGTCATTTGATTGCTTTACGGTAACATAGGGCGATGCTTATTTTCAGCTTCACTTGAGAAGAGTTTGCTATTGGGCTAGTTTGTACATGATTTTATGGACAAAACAGAGCAAGGAACGTGACATGAGGCAGTTTTACCGTTTTTTTTTTCACATATTAGTTCTCACAGCGAACCTCTGCGAGCTTATTATATATGTCTGAGTATTGAACCTGTAATTTCAACTCACTGCTTTCTGTGTCTTCATATTATGTATGATTGTGTAATGGGCGTCACAGCAAACAAGTGATCATTAGGGTCCAGCTTAACAAGTTCCGAACGACAAAATGACCAGCAAGAACTTTTTTTTTGAAGAGTACCCCAGCCCCGTAACGTGAGAGGTGTAATTACTTGTATCTGCAAAAATATGAGTAATTCGCAAAGCTGCGATATTTAACCGTTACACTAGTGTAAATGTATGTGATTCGTAGCTCTATCACCGGAAAGAACAATTTAAAGAAGCAAAAGTCGCAGTTTCGCCAGAGACGCGAAGCGTCGATCGCAAAGCAAATCAGTGGACAGTTATACGAAGTAAGGATAGTAGTTTTATCAGCCGTATAAGCTTGTAAACATAGGCACACTAACTAAATTAACAAGCACGGTGTCACGCGCGCACAAGTAAACATGTGCACATCTAACTCGACAACCGCGGAAGCTCGCTGTCAAAACGGTGGAGGGAGGAAGTGCGGCAGCAGCAGCGAGCGCATTGCCGTTCGTGCTGCCTCTCACATAAACGCGAACTAAGCCGCAAAAACACAGCGCGCAGAGGACTCCGTCAGAAAAAAAAATCATCCCGAACCACAACCACGTATACGCCCTCCGCGCGGGGCACGGGCGTTACTGAACCAATCGAATTTCTCAAAGTAATATTTTATTTTTATTTATTTGAATATACTGCAGGCCCTTCACGGCCCGTGCAGGAGTGGTACAGAGATGCAATGAAAAAAAAAATCACGATGACAAGTCAATACATTGAATGCAGTTAATAAAAGAGTCGATGTTATTGCAACACACAATATCGTTAGTTAATTTGTTAATAGTTAATAGCCCGAATATGCGTAGAAAATTCGTAAAGATCGACTCACAGCCTACAGACATGACAAAATCTTACTGTAATTTGTATATACGAGAAAACGTAATTCTGTCACGTGGAAACTCAAACACAAACCCCCTTTTCCTTGCTTACGGGGTCATCAGCCATTGACGTGTAAGTGCTTGTAGACTCGTAGCATGGCGACAGCTACAAACGGAAACATTCCCGTGCCTAAACATGCTAAGCAAGATCTACCCCACGCAGTACGAGAGCAAGTGCCCATGGTGTGGAGACAAACCGACCCTTATACCATACCACATGGGCTTGCCAGAAAACAGAAGGGCTAGCCACAATAAAAAAAATCGCAGTGCGGAACAGTGGGAGAAGATGCTATCCAGCGACATCCTGAAAGTCCACCAAGGACTAGTAAGGCGTGCACGCAGGGCAGCTACCCTCAGCGTAGCCTTGGACTAAGGGAACCGACCCTGGAGAGAAGATGGAAGACTCCATCTGATGCCGCAAAAATCACTGCAAAATAGAGCAAATAAACGTTTTTCATCATCATCATCGGCCTTACGGGGGTATGAGCCATTGACCTGCCCCGCACAGCCGCCGGGATAGGCCCACCATTGTTTTCGATCGGGCCCCATGTCGCAAAATATCCGGTGTCGGTGCCAACGGGGCCCGATAAGGCTATTGCGTGCCACTTTTGACGGCGAAACTTAAGCGTCCTTCAAATTTTTTTTTTTCAAGCTCATGGCGAATGCCGAGCCAGAGAACAAACAGCGCTATTTTCTTTTTCAAAATATGTTCCCCGCGTTGAACGCACACAGCTGCAGCGTTCTTAGGGCTTGGTGCAACGACAGAATAGCGTAAAGCGACTACAGCGGAAAGCGGAATGGCGGTGAAATTTATTTTTATTTGCACACGTTGGCATCTCATGAGGAGACATCGCGAGAGTAGGTACAAAAATAGGATGTACTTAATGCCCTTTATCAAGCTGTATCTTAGCATTTCTGATGTATATTTTGCGTAAGTCCTGCTTTTCATATGTGCTCTCTGTTGCGACTGTAATTTCGGTGCCATTACAATACACGACCGGTGACAGCTGCTCCTGCGTAACACATTGGAACGAAGGACATTGTCATTGAGATTTTTCCCTGGCTGTTGCATATGTACAGAAACGTAAACAAGGTTCCTAAATGACAAAGTTTCATAACAATATTTGTCCTCGGCTTGTTGATTTCACGGACTTTACATTTTTCATGTCAGCGGCATGCCCTGCTTAGTCGGTTTCGAACTGATATAGTTCTGAAGTTCGTCTGATAGTTTTACTTACTAAAGTGATTGTAAATAACATGGAAGCATTAGTACCAGTTATTTTTTGCGCAATTTTTGGAACACACGAATATAATCTTTCATGAAAAATACACATTGTACGTGTCTTGACAGTGTGTAGCGTTCAAGAATTCGTTTGCAGCATCTTTGGCAATGACAGTGTAGCTATTAATGTACTTTATGTTCAGACAAATTCTATAAGGAGGAGGCCGAGCTGCAACTTGAGCGCCCCCCCACCCCACCCCGAACAAGATTTCTGGCTACGCCACTGACATTATACACACACACACACACGCACACGCACACGCACACACGCGCACGCGCACACACGCACACACGCACACACGCACACGCACGCGCACGCACACACACGCACACACACACACACACACACACGGGGTGGGAAAGCCACCAGGGAGCCTAACTAGTGAAGATTCTTGTTTGCTAGCCTGGTTAATGGGAAATGAAACCGGGAAAGAATAACGGAGAGCAAAAACCCAAAGGCATTAAATTTAAATATAGGAGGTTGGAAACGTCCGTGAGAACTAGAGTAATAGTTATTCGTTCCAGACGTTATATATTTGGGCAGCAGTAGGTCAGTCTCAAAGCCAGTAGGTCAGTCAGTGGGTCAAATCCAGTCTGTCTCAAGTGTGACGGCAATTTTCGCACGTCTCGCCGTCGCCATTCCTTGGTTTTCATTTCGCTCCCTGCAGCACCTCCAAGAATGTATTTCACTGTTCTCTTCACACAACCAAGCACAAACCTGTTCCCCGTGTTATTGCTTGATTGAACGTGTTTACCCCATTCCCACGTGTGGTGTAGCGATCTAAACACAGTCTAGCTATTGCCTGTATTTTCTTCCACCCCCTTTCTTGTTCACTGCTCGCGCCGCATTGAACTAAAGATATTGTGCACCTACAAGTAAACCAATGCGAGTAGACACAGATGCCCTCCATCTGGGTAAGAGACCGTTTATTATCGAATGAAGTCCCGTCAGGATAAGTGCTAATCGTTCACATGCCTAAAAACTCTAGCGTACTTGTCTAGTCATTGCTAGCACAAATACGTCTATCACATATTGAATCCGTACCTGTCACAGGCTAAAATGATTCCACAGCTGTAACCATGAAGCAGAGCAAGTCGACACAGATCACTTCCATGTGGATACGAAACTGCCCTTTGAAAGTCGCAAAGGTTCTGTCAAGATAAAACAACGATAGGTAAAAAATTTGCAGGGAGCGCATCATGCAGTGAAACTTCAAGCACTTTGAATCTGACATATCTTCTTATTATACAGTGTCATCGGCTCAGTTTCGGGTACAGCACAAAGTCCTTCGGAATCGGCGAGATACACAAAGACTGCAGCATGCCTCGCGCTTATCTTGGCAATCACGAAACAAATGACCGAATCGATCAATTTTTCCAAAAACTGCACTGTGAACACCACGGCTATTTTTTTTGCTTTCTAGATTCTGCAAAACTACAAATGTTTTCTTTTTAAATTCTCACTGCAGGATGCGTAAAAAAATTGAATGAACGTTTCTCACTAGAGCACTCAAAACGCTTGCAGAAGAAACTTCTATAGGTGAACGAAGAACCAAGGACCTTATGTGCACATTTAAACGTACTAATTATGCAAACCACAAACTTGCAGCCCATTACAGTTCGTCTTGAAGTGAGTTCGCAAAAGCCAAGTTCTCGGACAACACCGTTATGCGAACCGCGGGCAGCGTGCAAGGTCTTTAAAATTCTCTGGCATTGGAGGCATCCAGACTCTTCAGGCGACTGTCTCGTCCAGTGACGTAAAAGAGCCAGCTATAGCATTCTTCTAAGATTCATTTCACTCGGCCGCTTTTCATGTCAAAGGAGGCTTTTTCTTCGCACACGTTGCTTTCGGCCGGTGTCTCAGATTTGCGGACGAAAATCGGCATTGTTTTCTCTTTTTTTATGCACAGCTTCACTCTCCCGTTCCCGTGCAGAAGTCACGAGTGAGTTGCTCCATCCGTGCACCAGTGAGGCTACGAGCTCACTTTAGTGCGCTTTGAGGTGAGCGGCCAGTTGATCCGTATCCGGGAAATACGCTCCACACAAAACGCACGTAAATTTCTTGCACATGTGTCTGTCGAAAGCTGACTTGTTTGCGAAAATGGCTTCGCAGTAATCGCACCAACCCGGCATTCCCTCGGTGTGGCCACGACGTCCGAGACCTGGGCTGTACGGAAAAGATTCACCACTTATTCGGCAAACGAAAGATTTGGCGCCCATAGGGCAGGGTGAAATGATCACTAAGGATTCGCTCACATTTAAACGATTCGGCACATTTTTTTTTTTTTTTTTGCGGACGTGGGATTTCTCGTATGCGTGCGAGCCTTGATGTGCAGTGACACTCGCCGTCTGCGTGAGCCATTTACCACACGCATTGCATTGTGGGACTTCACGCCAACGTGCGCGCGCTCGTGCAGCTGAAGACTCGCTAGTCACGTGAGCGACTTAAAAGAAATTATGGGGTTTTACGTGCCAAAACCACTTCCTGATTATGAGGCACGCCGTAGTGGGGGACTCCGGAAATTTCGACCACCTGGGGTTCTTCAACGTGCACCTAAATCTAAGTACACTGGTGTTTTCGCATTTCGCCCCCATCGAAATGCGGCCGCCGTGGTCGGGATTCGATCCCGCGACCTCGTGCTTAGCAGCCCAACACCATAGCCACTAAGCAACCACGGCGGGTCGTGAGCGACTTAGCACATGCTTTGCATTTGATGAGGTTTATTCGGCCCGTGCACTTTTGCAGCTGTCTTAGAAAATTCGACTCCTTTACCGAGGCCTGATCACATTCGTTGCAAACACAGGCTTTATCGCCCGTGTACTCTGAGGCATGCCTGCAAAAGACATGTCTACTGCAAGTCTAGCCGCAGACACCGAGGAACAATCGCCGCTTTCTTTCCCCTGTTCCGGTAGCATTCTCCGCGTATAGCTCGACAACATGGTTCAAGATGGCGCACGGTCTGTTGTTACGACAGGCAGCGAGACGCTTATTTGTGAATACATAGCTTGGCAATCTAGCTTGCTTAGCCTCAGTGCTAACTTCGTGCACTTGTATTTGTCGCCCTATTTAGGTAGGCTCAAGTTTAGCAGAAACTGTAGACTAATGCATTTGGTGGTCTGTGAAGACTAACTCTGAGATACACAGCCCTCTTTCGAGTCGCAAATTAGAACACTTCGTGTTCTCCTATTACATTAAATAGAACGTACATGTAAAAGAAGTGGGTTAGTTCAGTTATCTGGAATCGACTTACCAAGGAAATTACCCGGTTCGTCCATTGAGAATATTCGTGCATCTTCAAATCGAAAACTAAGAATTTCGAGGAACAAGTGATAAATTTTGCCCGCAGAAGAGAAGCTTTCGGCATTCAAAACTAATTTTGTCCAAGAAGGAAGATGTCTTCATCCTTTATGACCTCCTCTACGCTTACAATAATAGGTTATTGATTACGTTGTTATAAATGGTTACAAAGCAGTCCACTGTTCGCGTTATTTCTGACAAATATAGGTGGACTGTCCCCCCCCCCCCCGTCAAACATCACGTGCCATAACTCAATCTCTGCATTGCTAATATGAATAAGAACTTACGGGATATTATTTTCGTGCTGCCTACGTAACAAGTCGGTTAAGAACAGGCACGCATTTTCCCATTAGGCCGATAACGCTGAGCGCATTAAGCAACCTACACGCACATAACATAGTTTCATGCGCCACGTGCAAAAATATGTTAATTACTTCCATGTTTTCACGCACAGTGGATGAAATATGCTGCTGAGGGATGCCTTTTTATCTCTTTCTGCAAATATACACTTCCACGTTCATTCCAATCTGCTATTATGTAAATAGACAACCTGCTTACGTTTCATCCTTTTCTTTCGGTGGTTGTGACTTGCGTTGCTTCGTCAATTGATGAACATTATCCGCTATTACTTATCCCGGTAAAATGCTATCTTTTTGCACACTTATATTTGTTTTCATTGATGATGCGACCGATTATGTTTTATGTTTTAGTTGAACTCACGTGTTGTTACCTTCCGAGTATTTTGTGACCCCGCTGGGTTGGACTAACCAGACCGCATTATGCAAGCAATACATCAAAAATAAATAAGTTACAAAAAACTGAATAAATAAACGAGCGATTTGACGTGATGCAAAAGCGATTTTGCAAGGAATCGTGCTGTTCTACATGAAGGCTCCGAAGCTACTGAAAACTATTTATTCCTAACCTTTTCCGCTATTTAAATGTGGTTGCGGGTTAAATATGGTTAAATATGGTTTGAACGACTGTAAATCGCAATGAGTATTCCACTACATACTCCGTTCTTCCTTGCTAAATCAGTCGCCGTATAGAAAGAGGCCGCTTAATCTAGCTGGGTAACTTTTCTGTTAACACAGATCTTGCACTCAACTGGCACAAGGACATGCAAAGGGGTGTGCCCTTATCACTCAGTGTTTGCGTTAACGTTTTTTTTTTTTCAAGTGCGCTGCTTCCCCGAAGTCTTCAATCACTAACTAGTCCGCCAGTACCTATTAAGAAAGATGTAATTGAACTGCAGTCAAAGTACTTCCTCAAGGACAAGTACAATGAATTAAATCTAATTTCTATAATTTAGTAGATTTTAACGGTTCCCAAAGCTAAATCCCTTGACACCGCAGGCACATGTCAATTTTTTGGCACTACTCAATGAGCAGACCTTCTCCAGAACGAAGTATAGATGCAGGATTAATTTATGACGACGAACATCCGAGTTTTCTACTTATTATTCGCTCATAAGGCTTGCCACCACATTTCGCTGAAGTACGTCAAAGCGTTAACTTCAATACCCACGTTGAGCCCGGTCCCATATCTTAGCAACGGGATGCAATCCCTATGCTTTCAGACATGCTACATTATGCTTAGTGCCATGTGCGGCAACTTGCTGTTTTCACATGCTCTTCCATATTCTACATACGGCATATATTGCAAATATATGCATACGCTGTTGCAACTACGTGAATATTTTCTTCCCTCCTTAATATTTATGTCCGCATTCTACACCACATTTTTTTATTGGCATAGTTATGACATTTCGTAAGTTCGTTAGCTGCTTCTGCTGTATTATGCTGCAATTTGTATTGGTTTAGATGGGTGCTATTCCGACAGTTACAGTGATTTACATGTTGTACGTTGTTTTTGTAATATAAAGTCCACAAATGCATATGCACTCGCACACGTGATTTCCTAATGAACTGCCGCGTTGGCACGTTGCAAAACAAAATCGAAAAAAAGGCCATAAAAGTAAAAAAAAATGAAAAGGACCAAAGGGGTCCTCACTACTTTTAAAAAATAAATGAAGATTAGGAGAATGCCCTATTCACGGCACATTGAGGACATGCGAGCTAGTTCTTTGTCTGACAACGCCACCGAAGGCTTACTGACAGCATCACCTTGGCTATGAGTCCGACCTCAACTATCACCCTTGTGCGAGCACTTGTAATGCTTTGTAACGACCGTAGTCTGATGAAACAGTGGCCACAAAATAGTATGGTTGTGCCATCCATAACAAAAGTGCTAGTTGGAAGTCAGCGCTTAATTGTATCCGTCTCTTCGCTATCTTTCGTCCATTATTGCATTGTTATCTACAATCGCTTACCAGCTATGCCGGTCACAAACTTTGCTTGGGAATTTAAAGCCTTCGTAATTATGTCAAGTTCCCTTACCGACCTAGTGCATATGCTATTTCGTGCCTTGTTTCAGTTCTCGTACACACGTTGCGATTGTCATGTGTGCCATTTAGAATTCCTCTGTCCGTAAATATTGTGAGGTTCCTATGCACTCTAGAAGGCCTTTACGCTCGATGTATTCTGTGTCAAAATTAAATAACGTTGTTATTAGGCAAATAAGGTGTTCCCACGTAAATTACTTGTAACGAACTGCCCCAGTTTCTTTATGTTGTTTAACCCCGCTTGAAAACCTGCGACGAAACGCGTACTTCTTAATTTTTGACAATTTGGTCGACTAACCATCAGGTTATGTATAATGGCTCAGTGGCGGTACATTTTTCAACGAAGTTGTTAGGTTGAACCGCGCAACAAAAACTTAGCTCAGCCTGTGATTCGGAAATGCTTGCGCGCACCTGAAGATATCTCTTAAGCACTCGTCTTCCTAAGGAGTAAGGTATGTAATACTCCAATAATTGTTTATAACTAGCATACCGCAAAATATAGCAATTAAGGCTGCATATTGAGACTAACAGCGCGACCGTAAAATGTATAAAGCCTGCGCTGTTTGTCTAAATGTGCCAAACCAACTCGTCGCATTTAATTTCCAAGTCTGAGTTTATTGAGAAAAGCCGATACTCCGACCTAGACGAGTCGTATTACCAGGCAAAATCATAAAACAGAAATATTGCCAAGGATAAATTATCGGAATACAAGGCACAGAGACCTGTGTATCACACTATCTTTTTTTTCGTTTTATTCTAGTCAACGTTGCACCCATTGGCCTACACTTCTACACAACTTAAAAGTAACTACTATTCACAAAAGTGAACACCAATACCTAAAATAGTGGAGTTATCGTAACGAAGCACCGGCAAAACAAGTAGCCCCTTGTGAAGAATGGCGATGTTTCCCATAACACCTCAACAACCTGTAGGTGCCTGCTTGGTGCAGACAGGATGACTCGACAAGCGAAAAAGAACTGCGTGCTACCTGGAAATAAAAACGAGTTTGTCTGCCACTACGAATGTTTTGTACTTGAAATTATTACACACGGGGTGAATTGGCGGTAAAAGCTAAATTCTATTCTTCAAATAACTATTTCGTTTTCGTTCTTATAAGTCATGCCAGAAGGTGAACGCAACTAATGAAAGTAAGCAATTATTTGAAAAAATAACGTTGAATAATTGGAATGAAGGCCTTAGCCATCGCTCCGTGCCACTGTTTACGCTTACGAATTTATATTAACTTGTATTTATTTAAATTTTTATTGACCGGCCCTTGACACCAACCAGTGGTCACCAATCCGACCTTCGTCCCAGAAAGTTTGAAGACCCCTGCTCTGCTACAAGGACGCGAAGTTAGAATGATGCTACAAAACAACTAATCTTCATCCGTTGGGTGAAAAACTTCAAAATATTCGTCACTTACCTACACATTTTTTGGTTCATAGAAATAATACATAACACTATGGGACGTCTTATGTGCGGCATCTGCATATCATTGCCAGTTCAATATATGCATTTATAATGTTTACCTTCCGCTGGAAACGAGATATCGGCATCTGCTGCACGGCCACAAGAATAAACGGAATCCTTCGTTCAGCACCACTCCCGTACCGAACGGGAAATTGCCCCTGGAATAACTACTGCACCACGAGCTGACTTCTTTGGGATTTTTTCAAAGGACTTATTTAAGTGAACTTATGTGGCAGGCCTCACCTCGCATCGTCTTCCAAAGCGGCTGGCGCTTTCTGCTTGGCAGCCATCCTCTTTCTGGACTTCGACTCATCGGTGCTGCTGGTGCGGTTATTTCTGCACTGGCTGCGTTTACTTCTGCGCAAGCTGGTGAATACGAAACATATGTAACGTAGCAAATAAACAAATATGTAGCTTAGCAGATTACAGCAGAACGTTTGCACATGGTGATAACTATACTGGTAACTAAACTTTGTGCAACTACTTCCCGGCCAGCTACGGCCTCTCGTAAAAAAAATACCTTATAGCTCTTGGCTAATGATTTAGCGTGCTAAATTCCGAGCAATATCAACATTAACTTTATTCTGGTAGTAGCCGAACAACATTGGGCACTTCAATCCCAGAAACAAATTTGAGAACTTCTGAATATGAGCCTCGCTTCTTCCACACAACATCTACCAACCTTACTGAAACGTTGGCGCAATACCAGGCTAGCCATAGTAGAGTACCATCGGAAGCTTGAACAACGCCACAGAATCATAGCCAATGTGTGCGAGTGAATTACGGCCTTCGTAACGCAATTCCTTTACAAGTGCTCGAAAGCTTCATTTACTGGTAGCGTTTCGAACTCAATAGTCGCATATGGGCAGCCTTTTTTAATATGGTATAATTACAGGAACTGAAAGTCTTATTGCAGCTGCTCGCTGGGAATTTGTTTACGATTCTGGAAGGTTGTACAAGTTTGTCGCTTTTTCTTTTTCTTACCTGACTGGGCAAATATAGGTTTTAGTGTTCGTTGAGATCCAATGTACATCTAAGTAACCTGCGTACCTATCTTGTTTTTCGTTCGGCGGCCGATGCTTATTTTGCATCGTACACTGATGCACATCTTCCGCTGTTTCTTCTGTTTACAAGCTATATGATGGCGTAATTGTAGTCCTTTTAAATGTCGGTAACGCGAACCATGAGCTTTTATGCTGGGATTCAATCCGCATGATGTTAACTTGTAAATTATTTGTAAACGCGCCGACTCGGCCTTTACCTAGAGCGCAATAATTATTAAATGAATAAATAGGGAAAAATGAATCACCAGAGAAAATAACTGAAGAAACTGGTGCACTTTGGCGTGCTTACTGTCGGTGCATTGTAAATGAGCCCATCTGCTCTCAGTGTCCTTAAGAAACGGTTTGGTCGCTCCGTATATATATATCGGTCCTTCTATGGCACATTACTGTGGCAGAGCCGGAGGACTGGAGGCTAACAAACCTACAGTAAGTTGCGATTCTGATACTGCTTCTGTACCATCGAGTGAGTGGACAGAATTTGTTGCCGAAGAGCAAGAAGAGAAAGGAAGACTGCAGAGTTTAGTAGACTATGGAATCATTCGAAGCGGCCGTGGATCAAGCAGTTGGAATATCCACACACAAGGACTCCTGCAGCTCTGATGGACAAACTGAAAGAGATGTGGGTATCATTCCTACAACGAAACACCGATGTGGAGGGAATAGAGACAAGAACGACGGCCCTGTACAGGTATGTTAATGGGAATGTGTGTAACACGCAGAGAGTGTTACATGACATTTCACCAGATGAAGATGTGTCGCTACTGGTAGAGTACTGGAAGAGTTACGTACTACACGACGAGCGAGCGGGTTAAGGACTGTGTCTATTCATGGACATGGTGGTACTACTGAAAGGCTGGCAATGCACTATGTCATTTTGAGCCGAGGAGAGGCGATCGCAATTGCTGAGGAGACCAATAACAACATCCCAAATAGCAGCTGACGCCACGGGCACATCGTCCACCTGTGTCCTTCGAATGGAAACTTCTGTCGCTGTAAGCCCCGTGGAGGGAGTCCCCGTAAGACGACGTGTTAGACCAAGTCGAATGTAAGGAGACTTCAGTATGAGACACTTTATCGACCTCATCTTGTATCTTATCACACGTCCTGGGGGTCTCTTGCATCTTTGAGATTTTTGGTGCCACCATCATCATCGCACATAATTCAGGTAATGATAGTAATTTATTGTGCTTAGTAACCACAGTAGCCGTTGCATTCTTTTATTACAGCTCAATGTATGCCTTGATGTATACCCAAGCCTGGCAACTTGCACAACCAGCAGGTCCTCCGACTCAGTGCGGTGGCTGGATTAACATTGGACAATCGCCTACTGATGGCCATGATAATATGGAGGACATCATGAGAAGCCAATCACTGAATTAGTTCAAGTGTGCCGTAAGCAAGGCGGCCGCACTGTAAACCACATACTTATTTAGAAGGGTGTGTATGTTTCGTCGCCAAAATACGCTTGCTTCACCTTACAATGGGTGAATGACCCTTTAATTATTCAGACAAAAATGCAGAGTATGTGGAGGGAGTCAGAAGATGGAAATCAATTGCAGTATTGGAGCTGTGAAGACTGTACATCATTACAAAAATGTACAACACAATCCTGTGTTCGTACCCATGACTCGGTACCTCTCTATGCCGGAAAGTGTCGTCATGCTAGAAACCATTCTTGAACTCCAAGCTAATGGTTGGGTAAAAGAGTTTGTAAATGAAGTCTTCCAAATGCTTGAGAAAACGCTCCTTAAAAAACTGCGTCTATGTAAATCAGGACCAAGCAGTGGAATAAGCTACGTTTATGACTGAATAAGCTTTTACTTAAACGCCGGTCAAATGGAAAATTTCAACAAAGCTATTGCATTTCCATTTCAGGACTGACAGCCGGAGAGTCATTCTGTGGAATGAGCCCAATATTGAAACCTCCGGTTACGAAACCATCTAGATGTTACTCGGGGCGATAAGTTGTCGGTCAAGACAAAGTACGAAGACTATGTAGACATAAATCGCACCAGGGTCATCATGCTTACCAACGCAGAAGTACTCCCGCCAAGCTCCAGTCTAGACTGACGGGTTCTTTTTTTTTCTTTTTTGCACATGATAGCGGCTTAACATATGGCACAGCGATATGGCAGAACCACACCTCCTTGCATGGAAAGAGCTCGCTTTGAAATACATTCAATAAAAGATATCTTTATTCTTCTGAATCACGTGGTTGTCTTTCTGGAGTCGACGGTCAGGGAGCTCGTCTTGCACCCTTGTCGTTGCCTCCTTTCGTCAGTTTTCCCGCACTCGTTTTTCAGCAGCTGCAGTCGTCTATAAGCACGAGCTCCGGCTCCAGCACGACGCTCTTCGAAGGCGCGCCGATACGCGGCAGTGTCTGCGTAGCTGTATCCGTGGACTACTTCATCCTTGGCTGTCGGGTGTCCTTTATTTTTTTCAATAGATTCGACCTGAAGATCCACTTCCCGTCCACCAAGATTGGTGACGGAGGCACCAAGTCCGAATGAAGATCTACGGTCATGCGCGCTATCGCCTCGAGCTCGGCCACTTGCTTGTACTTTGCTTGGCGGGCATCCATCTCTATCGGATCTTCCGGTGGCTGGCCGTGTCTCCTAATCGAGTGTAAACCCATTTAAATGTTCCAGTACACACTTATTCGAAGCGCATGTCACTCTTTTTGCAAGATTAGTCGCACTAGAAGAAAGGCGCTGTTTATGAAGCTGCAGTGGCAACCTGCCAGTAAAACTCATATTTTGCACTCTCCGCTGCAGAAGTTCGATGCTACCGTCAGGCGAGCTAGTGATCTCTATTATTAGGGAGCAATGAAGAACTCGAGTGAGGAAGAATATCACAAAACGACTAAAACTCAATTGTTGAAAGAAAAACTTCAAGGACATTGGTTGCAGGACAAGCAATATGTTAGCGGAATATTTCATTGGCAGTGCTCACCCCGCGTTGCCTTCCGAAAGCGAAGACGCTTCCTGTGTGGCCTCCTTACTTGTCCTGCGCTTTGATCCGTTGTCCTCACGGCTGGTGGTGGCGGAGCTGCTGCTGCGGTTGGTGAAAGCAAAACATATTTAGGGTTAGGTGTGGGCGGGCCTCACAGATAGAGGAAAAGTTACCAGTTGCGCCGTCTGTGAAAAAAACAACAGTGCAACACAAAATAGAGCGCTGTCCTGTATACTCTTTACTCGCTCGTCCTGTGTTGCGCTGTTCCTGTTTTTATTCTAAAGATGAAACAACCAGCCCCATTGAACACACTGAAAATAACTGCATGTGAGATAAACACCCAAATGAGAGAATCAAGCTGATTGTTGCCGTTTCCCGCCTCCTTGGCTAGTTTGTTTAGCGCGACCTATTCGGGTCACATTTGCGCAACGCACACGTGGTGGGATGTGGGCAATGTTCCCGTGATGCGCACGCTGGGAGAGGTGCGGTTCGATTCGCAGCTATTCGGGAATGCAGTTGGGTGTGGTTTTTATGCCTGAAGCCTCTTAAACTTCGTAAAGTAGCGATACCCTCCTCCTCCTCCGCCTTCCCTCCTTGTTTCTCCTCTCTTTCACGCTCCCTCCTCGACCGTGGCGCCGCCTACACTGCTCGAGCGTAGCAACGGCGCCAACATGCGCTTCACGAAACTTCACGAAGTTTAAGGGGCTGTATTTATGCCCGCTAAAGAACCTGAAGAAAAGGGCTGAACGACAACGGTACTGACTGCGAATAGCGGAGGGGCAGCAAGAGGGGAATAAATTCGAAACGCTGAACTGTTTAAAAGAAATGGCGTCAACTAAGGAACCCTGTGCCAAAGCACTCGGAAAAAACGACGTCTGGTAAATGTAAATGTGGGGTTCACGTGCCGATGCCCGCGATAAGGCAACAGAGTGGTCAGTCGGGCTAGTCGATTGATTTGCAGCTCAAGAACAGCGCGCGATAGAAACAACAAGACAAGGCGCTTACGCGCAAGTGAAAGATTTATTGAAAGAAAGCGCAAATAAATATGCACAAAAAACGGGGTGATCGCGCATGCGCAGTAAAACAGGGGTGACAAAAGGCCCAATAGTAAACCCTGAAAAAAAAAACGGAGTGGCTATACGGGCTTTCTGGGTCTAGTTGTTGGACTCGCTTTTCCTGGTGACTCTGGGTCAGCGCATTCAGATGCCTCCAGCGAAGCGCTGGACATTGCTATCACTTTCAATGCTTGGCGCCTACGAGCGAAACCGTCAATCTTCGTGCCTACAGAAAGTCGGCGTTTCAGCTTGCTGAAGCGATGATGGTATCGGTACGAGGCGTTCTTCGGCTGGCTACCTCGACGACTTCAAAATAAAGGGAAGTACAAACACACTGAGCAATCGTTTCCACGCCGCAAAGCAAAACTGAAGTTTCTAAAGTCACGCGAGCGTCTCAATCCGAAATCGCAAACAAAACACCCCATAACTGAGACGCTGCCTACTCTGAAGACAATTCATCATCATCATCATCATCATCATCACCACCAGCCTGGTTACGCCCACTGCAGGGCAAAGGCCTCTCCCATACTTCAACAACCTCGGTCATGTACTAATTGTGGCCATGCCGTGCCTGCAAACTTCTTAATCTCATTCGCCCACCTAACTTTCTGCCACCCTCTGCTACGCTTCCCTTCCCTTGGAATCCAGTCCGTAACCCTTAATGACCATCGGTTATCTTCCCTCCTCATTACATGTCCTGCCCATGCCCATTTCTTTTTCTTGATTTCAACTAAGATGTCACTAACTCGCATTTGTTCCCTCACCCAATCTGCTCTTCTCTTATCCCTTAACGTTACACCTATCATTCTCCGTTCCATAGCTCGTTGCGTCGTCCTCAATTTGAGTAGAACCCTTTTCGTAAGCCTCCAGGTTTCTGCCCCGTAGGTGAGTACTGGTAAGACAGCTATTATACGCTTTTCTCTTGAGGGATAATGGCAACCTACTGTTCATGATCTGAGAATGCCTGCCAAACGCACCCCAGCCCATTCTTATTCTTCTGATTATTTCCGTCTCATGATCCGGATCCGCCGTCACTGAAGACAATTGGGTGGCAAGAAATGAGAGCATATCATGTGTCGTGTGCGGTGTCCTTGCTCAGACGGCGGCTCAAGTCAACGTAAATGTAAAGGCGAGTGGCAGCTTACCTCACGTTGTTTTCCGCGGCGACAGATCCACTGGCACAGCCCGAGTCGCTTGTACTGGTTGCCTCGATGTTTGATGGTGCAGATGCGCCGCCGTCAGTTTCTTCACCGGTAATCTGCGGTTGCCTGAAGGACACCCCAAGCGGATTTGCTCGCAACAATGCAAGAGTAGTAAATCGGCAGCGTGGGGAATGCGGCTGTCGTAAACGCGACTGATCGAAAGGAAGAATGTTTTCTCGCCAGGGACACGCGAGTGCCAGTTTTATTGTCAGCTAACGAACTGCGAAATCATAAAGGGTGCCTCTAGTCCTGCGCTAAAAAGGCGCAAAAAAGGCACGGTGAGCCGGTTAACGCGGCTTATTGCCTGACCGTGAATTGTTTCAAACGTAAAATGTGTGCATGTCTTGGAAGTTAAGTTTTCCTTGCAAATCGTTCTTGGCCTTGCTGACCGCGGCAGCCGTCATTCCGAATACACGCACACGCAAGCATTCACATAATGTATCAATGTCTTAAATGCAACCGCAGCTGTGCTATATTCCATAAAAATGGTCGTCATATTCACGAACCAACTACTAACACGCTACTTGTATAAAAAAGAAAATTCGAGGACACTTAAGTACTGGCTATGGCAACTGGTATTGACAAAACACTGGTCATTAAGGAGCCGCATGACGGTTCATCTAGGAAGGACCCCGCTAACAAAATTAGAGCTTACCAGTGCCGTACCAATGTGCTTAAATATACATTTTTTTCCTAAAATGATTACCGATTGGAATGAGCTCTCTAATAAAGTGATTGCAGCGTCTAGTATTGAAAATGCTTTAGAGAGCCATATTCTTCGAAGGTTCTGTTATTTATTTCTGAAAGAACACTACAGTGTGCACTGTTTTCATTTTTGTAGAGCTAGAAATTATTGTACTCTGTTAGTTTCTCTTCCGCTATTGCGAATTTCAGTGCTTAACCGATGTTCCATTAACTGATGTATTCTTTCGATATTGAACATTTTGCCATTGTGACCCACTGTATTTTAAAAAAATGTACCACTGTGACCCACTGTATTTTTGTAAAATAACTTCGAAGGGATTTATAGCCCTAGTGCGAGGAACCACGCATTGCACCTGTGCGCACCCACGTATTCGGTTAAATAATCCATTGTGTAGCCAAATTTCTATAGTCTGCTGTCAGCACGTATGTGCGCTAAGACTGCGCACCTGACTTAGTCCAACATAATGAACAATACCATACAGTTTACCTAAATTTTGCACAGGACTGTCGCAGTCACAGCATAATACACCACGGCCAGACGAGGTAGCAGTGGCTGAGTAGTTACATCGTATAAGCTACTAAAAAGCCTTTCTGGCTAGTAAAGGCAGCAGTTACTAGCTGTACTTGCCGCTGGCTAGTACACAACTAGCAAGAACATAATAAAATATATAGCAATCTGGTAAACGCGGGCATTTGCTAACTATTTACCAACTCCATTTTTAAGAACACTTTTACAGATTTGCCGGTTTCGGGCAAATCTGTAAAGGAGGTTACACAGTGAAACAACGCTCGGTACCCGCACATTCTCAGTGCAAAAAAAAAATACATGCCTCTGCAGCATAATATGGTAAAGACGCTCGCGTGCTCCCTTTCACACAGATGACTGTACACGTGGCGTATCGCAAACATGCTACTCCGTGATTTAGAAGCAAATGCTGTGTCTCTCGGACTTGAGCGAATGGAAGTCTTTGGAAAGTTCGAAGTACACTCACCTAGTGTCACCTTTGAAGATGTCTTCGCCAGCACCGTCGAGGTCAGCGCGGTCGCAGCTGCTGGACACCGCGAAACGTGTACCGTGGGCTTCCATCTCGGCCCGTGTCTGGAAAGACGATATTTGTGCTAAACGAGTAGTGAACTAAACGCTCGCCGCAGCGTGATGGCAATTGACTGTGCGCCGGCAGTCAGTGCAGCGAAGCGCGCAACAGCGACTGCTAATACAAGCTACAGCCGAGGCTTGCTGCTTTATGAGAAAGTCGAGTGGAATCTGCCTCGTCTCACTAGTAATGGGAGCACCAATGGGAGGGCGCCAACGAAGCATGCGCAGCGTTTGCCGAGCATCGAAATCTGGAAATCATTTCAGTTCACCAGAGCCATCCACGTGTTAGGAGGGCTGGCCCGTCGTTCGCCAAGTGGCGATGAATTCTTAGCGCGTCACGCTGTTACTTATGTGACAGCGTTTGCGAGTGAATCGGTCCTTTCGTCCCAGACGAGCTCGAACCTATTTCCGACGGTTTGCGTTCTACTAGCGAGAGGGAGAGAGAGCGCACGCCGCATGAGACGGCACTTTTTCGAGCATACCCTTTCCTGTCGACGATGAAGCGATGCACTCTTGTCACATTCGAGTGAGCGCCGCAATCTTTTTTGACCAGGTCCTCGTAGCAGCGTGTCATCTCTTCGAGAATGACAGCGTAAATAGTTAAGCACACTTCCTTATTATATATTTCATTAGAAACTGCAATTAGGTGAGCGTGACAAGAGCGGCCGTGTTCACCACAACACGCGTTATCGCACTGCTTAGATAGTTTCCGATACCAGTTAGTCTGTTACTTTATTTGTGGCTGCAAATACACAGTGGAAAGATATTCACGTAAGGCCGCATTTCATCATTCGGCCTTCAAACTGACTAGGGCGGCCTCTATGCTTTCCGTGACGGTCTGGCAGTCGTCGAGCGCGAATCATTCCCTCGTACAGATGCCTGCTGCTTAGTCAGTCACGCCCCTGCGTCATTGCCCAGAAAATGACGTCATTGAGTTCAAATTTCTCCTAGCGTCGCCTACTTTGAGTTGAAGATTATAATTTCCTTTGTTGTAGAGGCCTGGTGCTACCCGTCGCCTTCTTGTCGGTTGGCCTTGAAGCTGCTGCGTGACGAGTTTGCAAATGTCCGCACGACAGTCAGTATAAAGTAGTCGTTATGATTGCTACTTGCGGCTATCATGACAAATGTTAGTAAATTGCAGCATAAGAGGGCCACTCAACCTGAAAGCCTCGGCTGGTTGGTTGTTCACATTCAAGGGGGGAACAGCGCTAAGCAAACGGCGGCATTGGAACGGCTGCCGGAGTGAACGCGAAGTAGTAACTAGAAAACAAGTAACGCGAAGAGCAGATAATTGAAAAACTTCAGGAGAAATGCGTCAGTGCGTCATCTGTTTTGTAATCTTGCAAATAAATGGCATACTTGTCTTCAAACCTGTGGCCAGCTAGCGCACTGCATGACCGCGCGCTTGCACCATTGTGTGACCACCCTGTGGCCGTTTTTTTTTATGTTTTCACGTTCGTATGCCTTTGACGAAGCGTCCCAGCGCATGCAAATGTTTTTTCGTTGCAAAAAAAAATTAATTTGTCAATTAGCGTGAAGTAGCGTTTTTGATGTGCATTCACTTTGTTGGTCTCCCTAGCGCTGTGTCCCTAGTGTCGTGCTGGGCGCGATTCGCCGAAATGATATCAAGTTTCTCTTTCGAGCACATCTAAACGATCTGACTCTTTCTGCTACATCGTAGTGCCCCGTTCGATATGGCCGCACCATTCGCACAGGATCTGCCCCCATGCGTTCGCGAAGCGTCGCAAGAGAAGGAGTGCAAGCGCACATTCCACGCTGGACCACATCGCACGCCTGAGAAGACCCGTTCTACGCCAACAGTCATTTGTACCGACTCTGTCTGCTCAGCCGCCCTTTCCGCACAAGGAAGTTGCGCTGTCCAACTCCCAAAAGGGTAACCGGCGCTCAGAGAGCACCCTGACCACCGCACCCTGGACTGAGAGCTTCTGCCTCGGAGAACTTCCAGTATTTGAATGCCTCCGAAGATCGCCCTGAGATTAAGAAGTTTGCAGGCACGGCATGGCCACAATTAGTATATGACCGGGGTTGTTGGAGAAGTATAGGAGAGGCCTTTGCCCTGCAGTGGGCGTAACCAGGCTGCTGCTGCTGCTGCTGCTGCTGCTGCTGCTGCTGCTGCTGCTGCTGCTGATGATGATGATGATGATGATGATGATGATGATGATGATGATGATCGCGCCGCACTTGAAGGGAATGCAATATACCTACTTCCATCGAGCCGCAGTGCGTGCGCTGTACGAGAGAGAGGCAAGAGAAAGGGGAAAAGCAGGGAGGTTAACCAGATGGGAAGATCCGGTTTGCTACCCTGCGCTGAAGAGAGAGATAAAGTGATAGCAAAGTAGAGACAAACGAAGAAAGGAGCCTATACATACAATACGAGTGCACTATAAAAGCACAGAAGCTAATCGTTAATGTTGCCGCATCCTGCAGTTAGGATAGCCCGATAATCAGGCAACGTAACCCGCGTAAATGGGGTTATAATTTCCTTCTTACAAAGGACAGAGAGTTTTACAATCTAGAAAAATGTTGCACGTACCTCGAAATGACAACCCCATTTCAGTTATCGCGTAACAATCATTTTATTTGTCTTACCATGGTTTCAATTGTTGGGTGTCGACATCTGGAGAGCAATTCTCAAGAAGTCGATAGTTCTTCCCCGCTCAGTTCTGAATCGGCTGAACGAGGGCGCAGATTCCTTTATTGTCACTTGATGCACTGCCATACACGTTCCATCACTGAAATGAAAGCCTGTCTGTCTCAAGTTATGTCCGATATCTTCACTTGTCTCACCGTCCCCTTTCCTTGTTTTCGTTTCGCTTTTGTGTTTTCGATAATGTATTACGCTATTCACTTAGCGGGTGAAGACTCATTAGACGTGTTCATTGCATTTAAGAATGGGCGAGAACGGTCGAGAAATAGCTTACTTGCTAGGCATGTTTCGCGCCGTAGGATAATATTTGACTATTCGGCGAAGACGGTAGCCGTTTTTTTTTTTGTCTTCTTTTCTTTATGTACGAGTGGTAACACCAACGTAATGATTAGCGCATCCAAGCACAATGTTGTTGCTCGGCTCATTACTTCATCCAACGTGTCCACCCCATTCCCGTATGGGATGTAGCAGGCAGAACAAAGTACAGCTATCCTCACTGCAACTCTCCCTTGTCACATTGGACTAAAAAAAATGCGTATCTTCAAGTAGAGTAGTGCGAGTCGACACAGACGTCTTGCATATTCGATAAGAAGCTCGCCTTTATTTATCGACTGAAGTTCCGTCAAGATAAGGCCTAATCATTCACACACCTAAGCACCATACGTTACTTGCCTAGTCATTGCTCGCCCTAATATGTTTCTCACATAAGGCTAAACGTATTCTACAGCTATAACAGAAAAGGGAGAGTCAAAACACACGACTTCCGTGTGGGTAAAGAAAAGCTCTTTAAGAATTACAAAGGTTTTGCTAAGCCAAACCAACGTTAAGTAAAAAATTTTTGAAGTAGATCATACAGTACAGTGAAACTACAAGTGATTTGAACCTAGTGCAGTGTCACCAGACAATCACCAGCTCAGTGTGGAACACAGGAAAAAAAAACCTTATGGATCAGTAAAAGAGCTAAAGACTGCCTCACATGCATCTCGGCAGTCAGAAAGAAAAAACTCAATAGATCAAACAAAATTCCAATAAAAAAGAATTGTTTTGCATACTCTGTAGCTAAATATATTGCAAGTACCTCAAAATTTGGCAGAGCCTCACACCTAATTTTACTAGAAAATATTTCATTGCTTTAGAAAGATACTTTATGGCAGCAAACGTTCTTTTTTATTCACACTGCAGGGTGGAAAATTGTAATAAACGTTCCTCACCAGAACACTGAGAAAACGCTTGCGGAGAAAACTTATATCACTGAACGAGGAATCAAGAACGCTCGACGTACATTTGTTTCGACGCTCCAATTACACAAAGCACTTGCGGCTCACTAATTAGACTGTCTTGCAGCGAGTTCGCTTAGTCCGTGCACCAGTCAAGCTGCGAGCGCCGAACACTTCAGTGCTCCTTGAGGTGGGCCAAACAAAGCACTTGCAGCTCACTAATTAGACTTTGTCTTGCAGCGAGTTCGCTTAGTCCGTGCACCAGTCAAACTGCGAGCGCCGAACACTTCAGTGCTCCTTGAGGTGGGCGATCAGTTGATCCGTATCCGGAAAAAACGCTCCGCACAAAACGCACGCGAATTTCTGACACATGTGTGCGTCGAGGGACGACCTGTCTGCGAAAAACGCTTCGCAGTAATCGCACTGATACGGCATTTCCTCGGCATGGCTACTACGGTGAAGTCCGAGACTTGGGGTGTCCGAAAGAGATTCGCTGCACATTTCGCGAGCGGAAGTTTCAGCGCCCGCAGGCAGGTCGAGCCAGTCACCGAGGTCTCGCTCGCATTCGAACGATTCGGCGAACTCCTGGCCCACGTGGGACGTCTGGCTCCAGGGCGCGCATCGATGCGCGTTCAGATTCGCCCGCTGCGTGAAGGATTTGCCGCACGCTTGGCAACTGTACGGTTTCTCGCCCGTATGCGTGCGTCGGTGCACGTTGAGTGTCGCCCTCTGCCGGAAGGAATTGCCGCACACTTCGCACAGGTACGGTCTCTCGCCCGTGTGCGTGCGCTGGTGCGCGCTGAGGTTGGCCTTCTGCGTGAACGACTTGTCGCACGCGCCGCACTTGTACGGTTTCTCGCCGGTGTGGGCGCGTTGGTGGGCCCGAAGGTTGGCGGCTCGCGAGAACGACTTCGGGCACGTCTCGCATTGGTGGAGCGTTCGTGGCACGTGACCTTGCGGAGCGTTTGCGTCACGTGACTCTGCGGAGCGTTTGTGGCACGTGACTTTGCGGAGCGTTGGTTCCACGTGACTTTGTGGAGCGTTGGTGCCACGTGACTCTGCGGAGCGTTTGCGGCAGGCGACTTTGCGGACCGTTGGTGCCACGTGACTTTGCGGAGCGTTGATGGCACGTGACTTCGTGGAGCGTTTGTGGCGCGCGACTTTGCGGAGCGTTGGTGCCACGTGACTTTGTGGAGCGTTGGTGGCGCACGACTTTGTGGAGCGTTTGCGGCGCGCGCGCTTTCGACGCTGTCCGGCGGAGTTGGACTTCTTCGCGGGGGGCTGAACGCGTGCTCCGGTAACGCGGGCTTTATCTTCCGTTTGTTGGACGGCGTTCTGGCGCGAGGCGTCCTGTCTGCTGTACGCTTTGCCGCTGCAGACGTCGCCGCCGAACTCTTGCCGTTCCTTTTCCCTGGTTCCGGTAACGTTCCTGCAAGTATAACCCGACGAAACGGTTTAAAATGGCGCACCGACTGCTGTTCCGGCAGACTGCGATGAGTTTTCGTTAATGAGATAGCTGGGCGAACAAATCTCATTTGACCTCAGTGATAACTTCGTGCATTTGTGTCTATCGCTCGATTTGGGCTCTCGTTAAGCAGTAATCGAAGACTACGCCTAACCCTGAGAAAAAAACGGTCCTCCTTCGATTCGCGAATAAGACGGAATTATTCTTGTTCGCCTAGTACGTGAAACGTAGCCGACATGCAAAAGAAGTAGGTGAGTACAAATGTCTGGGATTGACTCTTACTAAGAAGCTTACCTGGTTTAAACGTTGACAATATTCGGACATCTTCGAGTCGAAAACTAAGAATTTTGACGATGTCATCATGAGATGTGCCCACGGAAGTGGTACGTTCGATATTTAAAAAGACTGTTTCGCCCAATGGGAAGACGTATATTCGTCCTCTATAACCTCTTCCGCATTAACAATAATTATAAATTACAAATTATTAAGAGGCAGTGCCCAGTTCGCGTTATTTCTGATAACCATCCGTGAAACTGAGTCGCCGTCGAACATCATGTGCCATAACTTCATCCCTACATCGGGAATACGAAGAAACACTTCTTGGATAGAATTTCTGTGCCGACCGCAAAACAAGCAAATTCGCAAATTGATGAAAATTTGACCCTATTACTTTTACCGCTGATATGCTATGCATTTGCAAACTTACATTTATTTTTGTTATTGTTGACGGGACTCACAAAATTTTATGCCATGATTGAACCCACGTGCTGCTACCTTCTAGATATTTTGCAGCCCCGCCTGCTTGAACAGTAACTAGACTGTATTACGTAATATATACATGAATACCCAGCTAAATAAATTACCAAGTTAAACAAATAAATAACAAATAAATAAAGGAGCATATTCACGCGCAGCCATTGCGGCTTTAAATAGAATCATACGGATCTGAATGAAGGATACTACTTAAATATGGTTCTCCTAATTGAGTGTACACTGCTATCAGCATTACGAGACATACTTATCGCAAGCAGGTGTCACTCTTTTTGCAAAATCAGTCGCAACGTAGAACGGCGCTGGTTAACGTACCTCCGTAAGTTTCCTATCAATCACGCGTATCGCACTCTCAACTGCAAAAGCCAGGTGCAAGCCTCAGGCGAGTTAGTCGTGTTCATTAATGTAGAGCAATAAAGAACTGAACTGATGAACAGTAATAAAAAAGCGACTAATGCTCATTTATTGAGGGAATTAAAAAACTTCAATATATATGTTACATAACAAGCAGTATGTTAAAAGGGCCACGAATTAGTTTTCAAACTAATCATCGAATGGACTCACTGTTAAAGTAAGTCGACCCACGAACGTCATGCCACAATGTTGTTGTTGTTTTTTTCGAATCCTTCACCTATAAGTGGAGTTATCGCACCGATACCCCAATTTTTCTCTATTTTTCTCTCCGCAAGCGCGCTGGAAGCTACACAGCGGGGAAGCCAAGAGGGCCAAAAGTTGACTGACGCGGCAGTGAAAGCGCCCGTCGCGCCACCTCGTGGCAGCCACGGTAGACTACGCCACGGAGCAGACGACTACGCCTGGCTACGCCCAGCAGACGCAGCTACGCGTTGTGCAAACGTGAAATTATTTTTCTGCCTCTTTTTTTTTTGAGATCGCACGCATATATATATTTTTCATTTACTGAACTCAAAATTATCAATTATGCATTACAGAGATTGTTCTGGCGATCACCAAATCAGCCAATAGCGTTGGTCGTCCAACTGATTTCGATCAGCTTCCGATGACGACATTGTGGATGCGAGAGCAATCGTGGATGCGAGAGCCATTGCGTCTGCTCATCTCTTTTGGCACAAGATCGTGAATTTCCTGCGTCGTGCAGTGGAATAATATTTGGCTCATATGGCCACAGTAACCTCGTTACCAAATCGGCAACGCTTTCTCAATGTGTTCAAAAAGCATTTTGGGGCTCCTTTAACCGAAATAGTCTTATACCATCAAACAAAGCGCCAAGTCTACGACTTGAGTACTACAGTGCATACTCTGTATATAACTCTACAATGTTAAACTTGCGCTGCAAATAATAGATTCTGACATTCGCTGCACGGCCACAAAATAAAATCAGAATATTTCACTCAACACCACTCCCGTACCCAAGCGGACATGGCCTCGGCAAATTTTATCGCGCGAACGGTTGAATTTTCTTTCTGTACGCGATTCTTAGGAATTTCATTTAACGAAACATTTCGTTGGCAGTGCTCACCTCGCGTCGTCTTCCAAAATGGCTACCGCTTGCCCCGCCATACATGTCCTGGGCTTTGACTCGTCGTTGATACTGGTGCTGCTGCTGCGGTTGGTAAATGCAAAACATGTGTGGGCTTACCCGGAGAAGCATGGTCATGGCAACGTTGTGAGGGCGCCTTGAGTGTCCCTACATTCCTAATATCGCAGTAAAATAATTCTCTTCTCTGAGTGCCTACTACATACTAAAATAACCGTGCTCATTTTTTTCCTTAAATAAACATTATTTACACAACTTACGGGTGCGACAAAGCTTGCATAAGCAGGTGCTACCAACGCTAGATATATTCCGTTGACAGCTATGCCCCGATATCACTCACTACATAACTTATAACCAGAGTCCTCTTAGGCGGCCACTTGATGTTAAAGGAATCATACGACACTTTTTAAAGTGACACTGAAAGAAAATATTAAGTCGACCTAGATCAATAAATTATTCTCCTAGATTCTGTCATCGTTTTCCTCGTGCCAATACGTCACTTCACTGTGTAAAAAATTGCCGTCAAAGGTCAATGTCAAAGGTCAATTGCCCGCCAACTTGAATCGCCTGCGCAAAAGCGGATGAGTGACGTAAATTCCACGCGACCTCTCGTAAGAATCAGCCAGCCATAGAAGGAAATCTGGCGCCACGTCTATGGGAGTTTCTTAAAAGGCGCCGTGCCGTCATGGGAATGACGGTATATGTGTCTGCAAGGCTTGTGTTGCCTGGTGTTGTAATAAGCTGCGTCTAAAACGTGCACATGACTACACAAATAACGCGTTCTTAAAGTAAAATCTTCATAAAATGTTTCCATTCACGCAAATTACATCTTTACTCACCTACAATGCATGACGAAGGGAAGCAAAGCAAGAAGAGGCGACAAACTGTTTCAAAGCGAGCTCGAATCTTGTCGTCTGTCCTCCAACTTTAGCGGCCCGCTGACACCTTTTACTTATCATCTAATTGTACATGCAATAACAATTCTCATAGTTACACAAAACATGTTTTTGTGTAATTATACAGCTAAAACAACTTTTTACGTGCAGTTTTAGTAGAAAATGAATCATTGTGACAGGCGGAACGGTGCTAAATCAATCAGCGGACCGCTAAAGTTGGAGGGCAGACGACAAGATTCGCGCTCGCTTTGGAACAGTTTGTCGTCTGTTCTTGCTTTTCTTCGCTTGGTTGTGCATTGCATGTGAGCAAACTTCACTGGAAGATGTAATATGCAAGAATGGGAACATTTTATGGAGATATTACTTTAAGAAGGCGTTATTTGCCTAGCCATATCAACGTTTTAGACGAAGCCTCTTACAACACCAGCCAACACAAGCCTCGCAAACACATACACCGCTATTCCCATGACGGCACAGCGCCCCTTAGGAAACTCCTTAGACGGTGGCGCCAGATTTCCCTCTAGGTGTTATAGTGAGAAACTCTATGCAGCCAACACCAACGTTATGAGATGTACCGCAGTCCTGAACAGGAGGAGCCCCACCATATAAATTTTTTTCAGTTTTCTCATATTTTAATTTTCTTAGGAAAAAACAAATTCCCATTAACAGAATGCTTAACATTTATCTACCTTTACCTAATACTTTCCTTTGGTGTCCTTTTAAACACGGTAAGAAGAGGTTACAACGTGGCCGGGAACAGGAGGACCAAAAGTTATTCCTCTGAACGTATCAGGCTGTCCACATCCTCACGTAAAAAAAATAATTAGATCCCCCTCTCCGGCTGCCTTCGAGACACCTTGTATTGTGTTCTGCCTGTGAGGTCATAGACAACCCGAAGACGGCAGCAATGGAGCTGGTGCGCACATGCAAGCCCCTCCGATCTTGTGGTAAATTACGGAGGCAGAGAGAGAGAGAGAGAGAGAACGCGAAACAAAAAAGAAAGACGAAATAAAGAAGAGAGCCCACGCCCCAAAGAACAGATAGAAAGACAGGAGAGAAATGGCAACGCTTGAGGAAGAGGAGGAAAGGGCAAGACCACGTGCGCCAGAGGCATAAAGTACGGAGAGAGGAAGCAGCAGAGGCGGTGGCTTTCCAGCTCCGTAAGACCAACCGCACTGCTACTACTACTATACTACTACAAGACTTGCCACAATTCCCAGTTGGAAAAAAGAATACTGTTCCTCCGGAGCGTAACTGGAAGTCTCGGAACCGTTGTTCTAAAGGCATTCCCTGAATCTAGCGGAAGCCATTGATGCCCTGTCTAGAATAATTTAAGGTATTGACGTTTCGCAAAAATTTTGCAGACATTTATTTAAAAGAAACTTGCATAAAATTACAACCAATCGATAAAAAACAAGAAAATAGACCTCGTACTCAAAATAACCACACAGCAATTGATACCTGCGAAAGTTTTCAGCACCATACCTCGAACAATAAAGATTTCATTTTTTATATATTTTGTTGGTTTCAGGGCCAACATTTTCCTAGAACAAATTATTGCAGGCAACGTTTCTAGACTCCCGTCTCCGTTCTTGCACGAATAAGCAGTGGTGTCTGCCTCGGCAACTAGACATTCCATACACCAGAATACGCTGTCGTGCCCTCTCTAAGCCGTACTTGTAGTAAAATTGACTTGATGGACAACTTCTTTTTATCCATCCTACGATATTGAAACCCGAGAAAGCGGTTACTCGCAAGATCTGCTTTGCAAGATTCGATTAAGATTAGATATTTTCTGTAACGCTATCATTTGGGGCATCCACACTACGCTACAGTCACAGCGAAGTTCATTGCGCGAATTTTATCATCTTTTTTTTAGTGATTGCTATTCTTCGACAATTTCACCTGCTTTGCGCCTTGTCTCTTTGTCCTTGGCTAACGTCTTTCATGCCAACTTCGGTCACCGGGTGGTCAATGGTCTAGTGGGTAAAGCATCAGGAGCACGCAAACGGTAAAGCATTTGCGAATACGTGACAATCGTACGAGTGTGCTGCACATGGCAGCATACGAACGCTAGCTCCCTCTGCCGCATGCTCAAAACAACAGTCGATAGAGTGGCCGTTTAAGGAATCAGAAGTGCCCTCTCCAGCAAAAGCCCGCCTGCATAATTACACCACAGGCAACATTCCCTGCCTTCTCTGATTGGCTTCGTGCAAATGAACTTTTTTCGAAGTTGGCCTCACCTCGTGTCCTCGTCCAAAATGGCTGACGCTTCATCCATGCCAGCACGGCTTGTGCTGGGCTTTGAGTGATTGGTGCTGCTGCTTGACAGCAGAGGCGGGTAAGTGGCGCTTCCGTTGTCAGTCATATCTATATGGCCCCAAAGAACAGCAAAGGTGTTCACTCGCCACTGTGCCGTAGCGATTCATAAGGCGCATTAATTCTGTGCTGAAAAATGGTGAAAAGTAGCAAGTTTTTGTTTAGTTTAAAAGCGGTAGGAAAACACTACTGCCATGCGTACTCGTTTTTTCTTTTTTTTCTGGAATAATGCCTTCATTGCATGCAAGAACTTCTTGGGGACAAACATCGAGCGCGATCGAGCTTTTCCAATGCTGAATTCTTCTAGAAATTGTTACGCTGTATTCCATAAGGCAATAACGGAACACTACGGCGTTCGAAGCCGAAAGACGAAGTAAATTTTTTTATTATTTCTGCAACCATTGAGTCAACTCATTTGCTCTACTTTTCCAGTAAACAAGTACGTTACATACTTTACTAAGTTCTCGGTTCTGACTGATTCATTAGGAGCAGTAAACGTTCAAAATGTCCATGTCCGTTTCTTTCGTTTTCCCTCGTTTCCCCTCATATAAGGGCAGGATCAACTGCGTACAGCTGGTGTGTTACCGTGCCTCTTCCTCCTTGCAGGGACACCTAGCAGAAAAAAATATTGGCTGCGCAACCATACTTTGTAGGTGGTTGGCGACTTCCAAACGATTAGCAAGCAAGGTGTCAGTGGTGCAGTGGTTACACATAGCAAGCGGTTCTTCGCCCACAAGCTACGAGAACTCGCGCGCCACCAAAACAATCTACTCCTCTGCGAAGGTTCGGCTGTATAGCAAGCGCTACTGAACTACAACAATACATTCCGTCTCGGTTGCCAGGCGTGGGGCACCGTAGACAACCCCAAGTTGACGTTCTTCCATACCAGTTCCCCGCCGAAACACGTACTGAGAACGTGTACCCTCCGCGCTCTTCCCCTTGTCTTCCGGTTTGAAGCCGGAGTTACGCAGTCCCAGTTTCCGGTCCCGAGCGAAAGCGACGTCACTGACGTCTGACTCTTGTTACGTCTCAACACCACCAAGGGCCTTAATTAGACGATTACCACCAGGCAACCCCACCTATTCATCAGCGCCTACATATTCAGCACCATCGGAGGTGGAGCGCTGTGAAACGATGCGACATCATGAGCCTGGTATTGCTACCGATTCGACGATTGTGATTGGTGGAGATACAGTCATCAGATTCCCTAGTCTAGTTGCCTTGGGAAGACAGCGGGATTATAAGTGGAGGCCTTTTGAACTCGGACGTTTAAGATGCTCCTACGCGGAGTGGGCTTCCGTATCTGGAGCCAACGTAACTAACGTAAAATGAACCCCCTTTCTTCCTTCGTTCTTATACTACCGGACGTACTGGTCGATGGGCTTGGTGGATTCCTGGCCCAAACACCACCTCGAGTCGCAGCACTCTGTTGCCTCACACTCCACAGCTAGCTCCGTTGCCGCTCGTCATTCCAGCGTAGAAGTTTTCTCTTCTATAGTCGTAATGGGGAGGCCGCGTTTAAGGAGGTATGAGTCATTGCTTAAGGGGGTATGAGCCATTGCTTAAGCGGGTATGAGAGAGAGAGAGAGACAACTTCATGTAGTCGCCTGCAGAACGACACCACGACTAAATGGCGCCGTGACGCGGGCCCTGACGTCTTCTCAGCGGGTGGTCTCTACTCAACTCCAGCGCGTGTTACTCCCGCGGTTGGTCGCCCTGGGGGGCAACGTTCCGTCGGTTTCGCTCGGCCTTTGTCTTTCAAGAGCCGCCGAGACCTGCTGGACGGCCCAGGTTTGGTTTTCGTGGTCGTAGCATTCCGCCGCAGCGGCGAGTCGCGGAGGAATCGCTGTACTTGTCGAAGCCTCATTGGGAAACTTGGTGCAATCCCATAGGATGTGCGTCAGGGTGGCCCTCTCCCGCTGGCACACGCGGCACACATCACTCACATATAATTTAGGGTATAGATGAGTCATTAATACTGGGGTGGGTAAAGAACCAGTTTGTAATTGTCTGAACAGCACCGCCTCCGCTCGGCTCAGCCCCAGGTGCGGGGGTGGGAAAGTCCTTCGAGCCAGGCGGTGGAACTGGGTAAGTTCGTTGAACGTCGTCATGCGGTCCTTGGCACTACACCACGTTGGACGGTCGGTTGCAGCGGCGCGGTTGGTTAGCGCTCGCGCCACTGCGTGTGCCGTCTCGTTGTGGTTATCGTGCTTCTCGGACGCATCGTTGCCCGCGTGCGCCGGGAACCACTTGATTCTAACACACCGATTCTGTCGTTGCAGGTCAGCCGAGCACAGAACGCGCACAGCCTCACCACACACTTTGCCCTTTGCATAATTCCGCACTGCACTTCGGGAATCGCACAACACCGTCTGGTATGAGTAATTCATTGTTTTACGTGGCGGATAGGCGTACTTTTGAAGCAATTTAATTTGGAAGAATCGCAATCGGCAATGCCGGGCGGATGCTGCTAACCACGCCAGCGAGCAAACGTCGAGACATCGAATGCAAGCGACAACGGCGGACTGTGGGCATACCGGCACTGACGTCGTTCTCTCCGTCGCAGCCCAACGTGTGCGTAACCTAGTTAAATAACACAAAGACGTCAACCGTCAAACCAGCCCAACCAATCGTCAAAACGATTGCAGCACCCGCATCTGCAGCGGTCTGCCTTGCGCCCAATATACGGAGATTTGGATTGGTGGTTCCGCACATTCCATCCCAGCTACAACTACGGAAAGACCACGAGTAGTGCGTACTCCTGAGGAAGAGGATGCTTACCGCGAAAGCGAAAACGGGGTGAGAGCATGGTGGAACGAAAGATTTACAATATAGATTGCTTGCGAAGTTTGACTTGCGTGGCGTAACACTCGGTGTAAGTAACACACCTTCACTGTTCGACAATCATCACGGATTGGAAGGGGCGGTAATTTTTAAAATTTTGACAGCCTAAATAAAAAAATCTGCTTCCAACAGCCACTAGATCCTAGCCTTTGAATGCAAGAAACCTTGTCAAAATTGGTGGAGTAGTGGCTGAGATAAATTATTTATTCGTTCTCATGTGTTTATACAGGAGTTCAAACAGGAGCGGCAGACAGGGCCTCCATAAGAGTGACGAGTGAGTTTAAGAGGAATTGGGAAACTAATTATTGCCTTGTAGTAGTGTAGTTGCGGGTCTTCCCACACACAAAAAAAATAATTCTCGGAACTTACGTGCTAATTAACAACCCGATTTCAATGTGAGGCAAGCCGTAGCGCGTGACTTCGGATTAATTTGTCTATCGAATTTTTTAACGTGCACGTAAATCTATGTGCGTGAGCGCTTTTGCATATCGCCACCATCGAAATTCAAGTGGCCGAGATTTGATCCGGCGACCTCGAGCAAGGTGCCACGGCAGGCATCTGTTCACCACAACAAGCACTGTAAACAAGAATACGAAATTAAGCCGAGCGGGTAACCGTGCAAATGTTGAAACAAACTTTGGGATTTAGGCGATTTTCGTCACTGCTGTCTTCATTGTTTTCCCGTGTTTACAACAAGCCCCGGACGGCGCTTGCAGGTTCATGTCTTTTCACTATGTGCAAACTCATAGCAGGATATTTTTGTTACGCTAAGAGTTAAAAAAAATTCCTCGGTTTTCACGTGCCAGAACCACGATCTGATAATGAGGCACGCCCTAGTGGGGACTTCGAATTAATTTCGACTACCTAAAGCTCTTTACCGTCCACCCAGCTGACGACAGACGGGTGTTTTCTTGCATTTTCATCCCATTGAAATGCAGCCACCGATTCCGGGATTCCATCCCGCGACCTCGTGCTTAGCCGCGCAATGCCATAGCCGCTAAGCCATGACGGCGAGTTGATCCGTGAACATGTTTTTTGTTTTCTAGCCACAAGAACCGCTTCCAAGTCCCTGTCCCGACACAGACAATGATCACCGACTGACTCTGCCCTTCGCAACAAGCCATCACAAGTTTACGCCGTCAACAAAAAGGGGGGGGGGGGGGGGGGGAGAATAAGCAAGCCGCATGGTTATGTAGGCGATGTTACGGTTCACTGTGTGCGGCGACGAATGGAACGGATGGGCCAAGCGCCTGAGACTCGACGTGCCCAATCGTCACGCTCGTCAACATAAAAACACTTGTCCGCCGGGTTTCTGCGACGGAATTATGCACGGCATGTGCAAATCCCACTCCCCTCTCTCCTACGTTCAACGCCTCTACGCCAGTGTGTGGTTTCTCTCCGAATTCCTCTATGCGGCCTGACCGGTGTACTGACAAGGCCCTCTACCAGGGAGCAATGTTGTAGGGTATAAGGCCAGCGAGACGCCACGTGGACATCTCTACCCTTACATGCAGGAGCACGCACGCCTAACGCTTCTGTACTTTTTGTCGTGGAGCGCACCGCTCACCCGCAACTATGTATTAAACTTCTGTTATATCTTTTTTTACGTCATGTCGGTCTTCCAGTCCGAACGCTCTCCGATGGTCAACTTGGTTCGTGCTCCAATCAGCCGCTGTTGAAGGCCGCCGAAACTCCGTCCCCGTAAGGACTTGTGGTAGCCTCAACAGCGACAAGCACGAGCTTTAGGTCGAATTTCGGTGGAATCAATATCGACAGCAGTCCGCTGCTGAGCGGACAAAATTATTTGACCGCTTTGGAGGGCGCACGAATAATTGTCCCCTCTCCAGAGCCCCAGCCTATTATCCTCCTCCTCGCCCACTGAAGGTGGCGGAGAGTGAGCTACGCGTAGATAATGGAGAGTTCTAGTTTAGGGGACGCAAGCGGCTTGCGTCCCCTAAACTAAAGCTCTCTAAAAACGCTGATAAGGAAAGCAGTTGCTTCCCTGGCTACAAGTCCCTTTGTCGAAACGTTGGCTTAAAGCGTCGTTCCTTGTTCGACTACGCCTCATCATTTGTTGCGTAGGGAAGTTCACGCCGAATGTCCCGCTGCTGCTTCTCGATTTGGTCCGCCCGTGCCAAGACGAGCTAGTTCAGTAATGGCCACGTGACCTTTCCCTATGCCGCTTTCTGTGATTCAGCCAGTGCTGACGTCGCGCGAGAGGTCCACAATAGGTGGCGCCAGACCGCTCTCTCCCTTAGCAAACACACCGGAGCGAATATTTGCCATCAGTCGAGGCATGTGTATGCCGCAGCGAAAATCCGGAAGCCACTCATGCAGCACATCCTAATGGAATGCGAAGGGATTCACCCCCGCGAGACCAGCACGTAACGTACAGCTTCCAGAAGCTCTTGGATTCAAAGTAGACGAAAGCATAAACCTGTCAGCAGTAGAGATAGGCAAGAGAGGTTCACGGTAGTGTTGGGAGAACAAAGAGCAGGGGAGAGACTGATACGACCAAATACATTACAGACATAGGCAGCGGTACAAGGTAGATAGAGAAGATTAAAGAGATGTATACGCGAATGCTAGAAGGAAAAGCATTGATAGCATAGTTGAGTAACTCAAGCAGGCTTGGTGACGATTTGTCCTCCCCCGTTTCAAAGGGGATGATAATAAATTACCATCATCGTCAACCGTTTTCATATTTGTATCGCTCACAAGAACTCTGTTATCCCTGTGACTGGCGAATTACGTTAGTATGGAGCGAACTTTTTTCAGCCCAGCTCGACTGAATATTTTTTCTTTATAGTCCGTCTAAACAGTATTCTTATAATTCCTGGTCCAAGGCGCAAACCTTCAAGTCTCTTTTTCATAAGATTTATCAGCACAATCGTGTTTAAATGACAATCATTTTTTTCCTACACGCGAACTACATATCTCAAAGTGACCACCGTTACAAAGCACGTCTGCGAACCTCACTAATTCGTATCATGACATGACCCTCTTGTGCCAGAGAACACCTTCCCGCATGCCCTCTTGGCACCGGTAATTTCAAGATCGTGTTGAAAGATCCCTTGGGATATTCTTTATTGGCTCACTTCGTAGTTCATCTATAGTATCTCAATTCTTTCTAAAGTGCCTTCAGACTTTCAACAATGTTTGATAAATAAATAAGCATGTAAATAATTAATAAATAGGCAAATCTTTCAGTGACGGTTTAGCAGTAAATTCGAGAGAAAGACGTTAGCACTACGTCGCACCTCCTTCAGATCCCGGATCCATGATTTACACCGCGTTCACCACAATGCGACCTGTTGTTCAGGAGCTGACTCGACAGACGTCCTGCCTCTTTGAGGAAGGCTCACCCCATGTCTTCTTGGAAGAGTCTGTGTCCTCCTTGATTCCAAGTGACTACGACTTCTGGATCCCCGTTGCCCGTCCTGGTCGCCATGGTTGTTAGTCCCGATGTTTCTTTCGTAGCCAAGTCTGGACGTGCCAAGAAAATGACAGTGTCATGCATCCGCCTTTGGTAAATTTCTTTAATGAGTATCTGTTTGCTGCGGGTCATGCGCAAGTAGACCGACAAACTTATAAGCAATGTAAGACAAAAAAATTATCACGGTAACTTATCGGTGTATCCAACAAATAGCGCTATCAGCGAAATAAAGGTACGTGTTGCTTAAGAATGTACGGGCGACACTTCACATGACGGTTACCGTCTGACGTGATAAAGGCGGTCTTCTGCCGATCCCTCTCATAGACTTCAATTTGTCACTTGCCTATTATAAGACCATTCCATTAAAAATACCTTGCATTAAAGAGTCGGTTCAATGCGTCGTCTGTCCGTGGAACAGGCTATACGTCCTTTTTCGTGATTTTGTTCGGGCGACGGTAGTGAACGCAGAAACGCGGGGTTCCATCTGTTTTCTTCGCCAAGACTACAGGAGACGCCCATGCGCTTTTCGATGGCTTGATTATGCGGCGCAGCATTTTGTCGATTTGTTAAATGATAGCTTCACGTTCTCGCGTCGAAACTCGGCAAGGGGCTCTGGCGGAGTGGTCGAGCACATCTTACTGCTATTACGCGGGGCTCAGCAACTCGTGCCAAATCCTCGATGACGACGAGAAGCAGTTCTTGTATTGATGCGGATACCTTTGAGCTGTTCTCGCTTATGCCTGGGAAGACTCGGATCAAAATCGAAAGCTGTTTCGGGAACACGGACAGTGTTTCGTTGTTGTAAGTTCGCTAGAATCCGAGAGTTCAAATGCATCACCGACTGCTTCAATCTCTTCCATATCTGCGATCTTCATGCGGTTGTTCAAGCGCTTATATATTCCTGACTGAAGTTCCTCGCCATGATCCGCGCTTTTCCTCGGCGCCATCGCACGATTCCCCCCTTGCAACGCCGATTTCTCGGTCGAGTAGCAGGTGTCTGAACTTCAGGTCGATGATTGCGCCGCGTGGGTCCAAGAAGTGTCCATTCCAAGAGTTGTCTTTCGTGAACGCTGCCGCAGTATGCAAATTCGGTGCCTTTAAGCTGAGTGTACTATCACGGACGCGAACACATAGTTTGTGCACGTGGCAAAAACAACGTAATGTCAGAGGCCCACTATATAACACGGTGTAGTAAAGGTACGTCTATGGTGCGTTCAAACCCATCAGTAAAATTTTCATCGCAGGAAGCACTTGGCAGTTCCTTGCAGATTTCTGTCGCAGCCGAGGAGAACGACTCATGTCAATAAGGTTTAACGGGCGCGTTCGAATTCATCTGCACACTACGTCTTCCTGTATGTAAAACAGACACACATTTTTGTCTGTGCTTAATTATGCTTAAGCCCCATATCATAGAGTAAAAAAACATCGCTTCATCAGCAGCATTTACCTGCAGCATTACAACGCCCTTTAGCCACGCGGAGCTAACATTAACATAGCGTTAATTTTGCAAATTTCGGAATACTCTATTAAGCTGCCAATAACTTGTGCAGAGCCATGTTTCACTAGCCGTCCCGCGAAGATGCCTTAAATTGCCGTAAAATTACCTACCGAAGGTGCACGTGAAGCATCAGTGGGATCGATACGTCATCAACGTTGGCTGCTTCCTCTTAGCCGGAGCCACAGCCAGGGACGACCTCGAAGAAAGAGTGGATTTGCAAGTCGCACAATAACTTGCCGACTGACTCGCATTGCCAGCACAGAAAATTGGGCGTGTTTGGCTCCGATTCACAGTGAAAATAATGCAACGCAAAAGTACCTGCCGTCCTTGCTGGCAACGTCGGATTAAAATTCCCTGACCACCTATAATCCCGCCAGTGATTGTGGATGGGCCGACACAAGCAGTACGATTTTTTCACGTGTAGCAAAAACCTTCACAAAGCCTACACACGAGGCTTAAAAGTACTCCTGGATGCACGTACGGGCGTACCGTGTGTTTATTCTTGCGCGTCGGCCTCGAATGTTCGTGTCAACGTGTGGCAAGCTAAATTGATGGGACCGCGCACGGAGTACGAGAACAAAGTACGCATGCGTGTTTCTGTTGTAAAAATAACCATCGGGAAAGAAACTGTCTGAGGCGCGAGTTAAGACACGGACAAGAGCGCACTCGCTGTACTGTTTAAATTTCCCGACAGTTTTACTACATATAACCCCAGAAATACGCGCAACAACACAACGAAAGACTTGGCCGACGGGTTGACACCCAAGCTATCACGTCCTATTACCGAGAAAATTAAACTCCCACACGACAATGAAGGAGCGCGGTCAAACAAGTCCAGGTGGTCCACGTTATGCCGGAGCCCCTCATTATGGCGCGCTTCATATTCAGATCGTGGTTCTGGCATGTAGAACCCCGCAATGTAATTTTTTTTTAGCAACCAAGGTCAGGTGATGCAGGTGTCACCGAATTTTCTGATGTAAGAACGCCTCCTCCAGTGCCCGTGCAACGGTATCCCTGCTTTTCTGCAATTTACCTGTGGTTGCCAACAAAGATTCGCACGTGCAAGCTTGGCAACGATGTGGTAGACGTGAGCCCGTCCCATTCTGAACCGGCAACGCGCGCTTTCGCAAACGATCATTCTCGCAATATACCGGCATCTTTGGCGGATGCGCACCTTGCCGAAACTGGAAGGGCTTTTATACGCAATTCCCGCCGAACATTTCGAGAAGCAAACTTACGTGCTTCTTGTCGCGCTACGCACTTTCTTCTTACCACTGATACGCGACCACAAATAGGTGACAATTCGCGGCAAGCAGGTGACACCACCGGTACATCTTGCCTTGAGGCCAGACACATTCTTCAAGGAACGGGCAAACCTGTGGTTACACGTCTGAACTAAACGTAACAGCGCAAACATATAAGACGAGCCACAAAAAGAAAGACACGACACACACTGGCGCGGTCACAGCGCCAGTGTGTGTCGTGTCTTTCTTTTTGTGGCTCGTCTTATATGTTTGCGCTGTTACGTTTAGTTCAGAAGTATGTACCAACTAGGCCCAAATGAAGTGTTGCTGTGGTTACACGGCTTGACTTCCGGGCGGGTGTTTCCTTGTTTCCATATCCGGTCGCGTGCACATTGCATGGAATACGTAGTCTGCTGAATTCGTATACTCCATTAAAGCTGTCTGTAGTTATTTGCCTATTTATGCATTTCGTTGTTTAGATTGCTGTAACAAGCCTTCAACGAACGCAATGATGATTTAAATGTGTCCTGCACAAACGCGGAACGATGTAGAAGATTAAGCTGCCGTCCATCTGAAAGCAGTGTTATCTACACACAAAGAGAATTCACGCGGCCGCTGCGCCTCGTTCCATGACGCCACGCTACCTTGCCCGACTGCCATGAAATTTATAGAGGGAAGGCTCCCGAGTAAGCCGCGCTCATTTTGACGTCACCGCTTTCGTCACGCCAAGCTTGGCAATGGAAGTTTCGCTCCAAGAAGCACGACGTCATCAAGCAAAGTGCCCAGACCTGCTATCTATAGGAGGTGTCACCTTCACCCGTGCATCTTCTCTCCCCTTCGGCGAGTTCATTCTCCGGAAGAGACGTGGACATTACGCAAAAGAGAAGGTTGCGTTGGCCTTCTTTGCTTGCTTGGAGACGCCATTCACTTTCGCTGAGCAGTGACTTCGCGTTTTTTCGGACACACGCTTTTCCATGCGTGCGCGCAGTACGAAACGCGCAACACGAGGTGAAATCAGTTGCCTTCAGTTGAAGACAGGCAATAGAAGCAACGAGTAGACGTGCCAATGCATGGCGAAGGCGTACTTGCAGCTGGATTGGACATTGTGTACCGGGTATGTGAACCAATCATCAGCTTTGAGGATTGTGACGTCACGTGCAAAACTTTGTTGGCATGACGACACGTGAGTAAGCGACCGCAAGAGAGCGGATTGGAGCTCGCCACAGTTTTCTTTTTAACTATCAGCGGTGGTCTCATCGTCATCAGCAGCAGCAGCAGTCTATTTTTATGTCCACTGCAGGACAAAGGCCTTTCTTTCCCTGTGATCTCTAACTATCGCTGTCTTGCGCTAGCTGATTCCAACTCTCGCCCGCAAATTTCTTAATTTCCTCACCCCACCTAGTTTTCTGCAGACTTCGACTGCGCTTCCCCTGGGTTAGGGTTAGGAAAGCTTAGGTTAGGTTAAGAAAAAAATTAGCTGCAGCACCGACCATAAGAACCGCTTTCTCGCGTGCGCAATAGGCGTTCACAACATTCCCCTTTCCTGCGGCCGCGAATAGGATGCTGAGACGGGAAGCTGTCTGAATGAGCGATTAAAGGAGCCCAGCAAACATGTTTTAGAGTGAAGCTCTTAGGTTCCTGTTTCTGCGGCGAACGTCGGCGTTGTCCCTTGGCGTCCTCGTAACCGAGCGAACGAGCACAGCGCAGGATGAAAGAGCGAGCGCGGAGCGCGGATGAAAGACGGCGATAGCGAGGAGGAAAGCGGAGGAGGAAGGTATGACGAAAGCGGGAAAATAAAAGCGTAGTGCGGCGCAAGACGGGCTTTGCGGCGACGATGGCTACGAGATGGCGCCAAAGTAACGCGCGCAGTGTGTTTACCGATGACGCCACCGATATATATGGAATCAAAGCGCTGCACGAACGGAGGTCTGTCTGCGATGGCTACTGTGAATCGCGCCCACGCTTCACCCACGCGCTGCCTTTCGCCATGTCCCGATTAGCGAGATAGTCGCGCCACACTTCGCTCCGTTTTGTTACGTTTCGCCTACGACGCGCGGTATAGCCGGCGCGGATGCAACGGACGCCGAGGCTTCGTTCAAAGCGGCGGACATTTTGGCCCGTTCAGCGCCGCCGCAACGCCTCCCCGCCAAGCGCGTCCAGGCATGTTTCAATGCCACGTGTCTTCAAGTGTGCGTGTGTGTGTGCGTGCATGTTGGTGCCCACGCTTGTCAAAGCGCGGCAGCCGGGGAGAGGAGCTCCCCAAGTGTGAAGCGAGGAGGTCTGACCGGCGCCGGCCCGGTGGATGCGTCAACTTCTTGTCTCCACGTGTCTCTCAGCGTGTCCGTGCCCCGCCGTCACGTGGCCTCATCCGGAGACGTTCCTTCTTGCCCTCACCTCCGAGAGTATAAAAGCAGCTGCCCCCGGACGCCGAGGGAAGCTCCGATTTCTTCCGTCGAGTAACGTGGCCTCCCGTTTCTCCACTTCGGTCGACCTGACCGGCCGCTATTTTGCGATGCTATAATAAACAAGTTGTTCTGTTAGCAGTCGACTCATCCTTTGCCAGGACCTTCGGATGCTTCCAGCTGTGCCCCAGGCCGCCAGGCCAACGCTACCCTTGGGGCTTGCGACCCATTTGCAACAGTTTGCAACGTGCCGCACGAGACAGATTGTCCGCGCCACCCAATATATCGTGAACTGAAAACACGTATAGAGCCGCGCTCAAATTTCGCGTTAGAGAGTACCGCAATCGTCGGTGAATTTCTTTAGCTCCGTTCTTGGTCATCTCTGCATCCATTGCCGAGGCCATCATTGTAGACCCATATTTGGAGGCACACAAATTATCAGTCGCCACAAAAGCAAACAAACTAGAGAGGTTATTAAGGCACATGGAGATTCACAAGTCTGTAGAGCACTGTTTGAGTGTCCCTTCACTGTGCGCTAAAAAAGTGCGATATTTAGACACATGACCTACATGTCGTTTGTTAGAAACAAAGTTATTCCAAACACGCGTCAGCCACCTGTGCTTTCTGTTGTGTCATAGGGTCTTATTCAAGCCTGGTTTATGTGCACACAAAAATTGTAAGTGAGCGCTCTTTCCTCTCATTTCTCTTACTTACCAAGTTGGTCGTCGCGCTGCTAACCAAAGATGGAGTAATTCATCTTCCCAAATCCTCTCAATTCTGCCACAAAAAAGTAAAGTTATAGATGCAAGAAACTATAGAAGTAACAGTGAATTTCCTAATACATTCGTATTATGCTAGAAGAGTTTTCATCTCTTCAAACTGCACGCCATAAGCTGGCGAACGTGCAGTTCTACCAAACGATAGTTACTAGAGACTTAGGCTTGGAGTAGTGAATGGGTCTGTGTCGCGATTGGCCTCCTAGAGACCACTACTGACTAAGCCTACGCCAACACAGTAGGGCCCTCAGGCTTCTCGACTGTGATGCGGAAACTTATTACGAAGTCCATAACTGCTTGGAGGTCATACAGCTCCGTATCAGGGCAATCCGTGGTCTCCGCTGGACTCTACGGCGCCTCTTCAGTGGTACGGATCTGTACATTCGTATAAACTGGATCGCGTGCCCTGGCCTTGTCGCGGACAGTTTGCCAACACGGGCCACCAACACCCACCGGCAATGAGAATCGACTCACTGCCTGCCCCGCAGCGTAACTGAAGCTGATATGTTCGACTACGCTGGTGGTCAGTTTGTTATCTCCAAAGGGTGCATGATATTCTTGGACGTCGCGCCTCCGATTTAGCGCATTGCATTGCGCGTATTTTCCCTTGCTCGCCTTCTGTGCACTGCTTGAATCTCGCACTACTTCGATGAGGATTGACGAGCCGTCCTACCCTTCCACTGAATAAATGGCGATAACGAATGGTCCGTCTGGACGGTTACACTAACATGTCAAAGCACATTTCCGTTTTCTTTTTTTAACGTTTTGGGGCTTTACGTGCCAGAACCACTTTCTGATTATGAGGCACGCCGTAGTGGGGGACTCCGGAAATTTAGACCACCTGGGGTTCTTTAAAGTGCACTTAAATCTAAATACACGGTTGTTTTCGCATTTCGCCGTTTTCTTTTTTCAGTACTAACCTGCAAAGAAAATTCTAGTGAACATCGCGGTGTCTTCTCGTAAGTTTTTTTTTTTTTTTTACTCGGCGTCAGAAATCTTCAAGGGATATTAAATCAGAACACTTAATCTGTTTAGACGAATAACGCGTCTTTGAAAACTCTGTTGTGGTTCATTTAGAAATAATTGCAGACGAAGGCTCCACCGTGCGATTCCCCCTGGGGGTTCCCGAATGTTGGTCAACCAGCACCATGAATGATGGTCGGTCACTACTTTGAAGGGGCGAGCGTAGAGGTAAGGCCGGAACTGCATGGTGGCCCATACTACAGCGAAGCACCCTTTCTCCGAGGTGGAGTAGTTTACCTCTGCGCGTGAAAGAGTACGGCTGTCGTAAGCTATTACGTGCTCTGTGCCCTCCTGGTGTTATACCTGGTGTTATACTCAGGACGGCTCCAAGACCCACGTTGCTGGCGTTGATATGGATGGATGGATGGATTGAATAACTTTAATGAGAGGTCCTGCGAGCTACGGGGCGCGAGGTCCCATAGAGCGGGCTACTCCCACGTTGGGACCGGGAGTTGTAACTCCCTGGCCGCATCGTGGGCTCGCTGGACGGCCCAGAGCTGCTCCGCCAGGTCCGTGCTGCGTAATGCATCTTGTAGCCTGGCGGAGTCTTGATCCTTGTTTGCGTGGGTCCGACCGCACGGCCAGAGCAAGTGATGTACGTCTAGTGTCCTATGGCAATTTTCGCAATGTGATGTTTTGTATAGGTCAGGCATGTAGTGATGTAGTCTGTTCTGCGTGGGGTACGTGTTTGTTTGAAGCATTCTGAACGTCAGGGCTTGAGGCCTGGTGAGCTGGACTTCAGTATCAGCGTCCTCGCCAAAGTGAGTAGGGACTGGTGGTGCCTACAAACGCCCCCGTAGCTCTGTGAAAGCTATGTCCTGCTCTTCATTCCAGCCAAATGGTACACCTTCTCGTGCGAGGCGAGTCAGAGGTTCGGCAATCATAGAAAAATTGGCGATGAAGCGACGATAGTACGCGCAGAGCTCCAGAAAGCGACGGACTGCCTTCTTGTCACGGGGAACAGGAACAGAGGCTAGTGGTCTTGACAGGGTCAGGCCGAACGCCATCCGCGCTCACACCATGGCCGAGAAAGTCAAGTTCGTTATAACCGAAGTGGCATTTTTCAGGCTTCAACGTGAAGTTAGTGGAGCGGAGCGCTTCCAGCACAGTCTTCAGACGATGAAGGTGTTCATCAAAGGTCGCCGAAAACACGACAACGTCATCAAGATAAACCAGGTAAGTATATGTCACGTCAGACCGGTGAGGACAGCGTCCATCATTCTCTGGAATGTCGCAGGCGCAGAGCACAGGCCGAAGGGGGAGCACTTTGAATTCATACGGGCCATCCGGTGTAACAAAGGCAGCTTTTTCGCAATCTCGTTCATCGACTTCAATCTGCCTGCTCTTCAGATCTATAGATAAAAAATACTTGGCCCCCCATCGCAGTGTGTTGAGGAAGTCATTGATGCGGGGCTATGGACAGACTTCTTTTTTAGTCACGCTGTTTAGCCTCCGGTAGTTAATGCAGAAACGTAGCGTTCCGTCTTTGGATACGAGAACGACTGGCGATGACCAGGGACTTTTCTAAGGCTGCATAACATCGTCCTGAAGCATCTCTTCGACTTGCATATGCATCGCGTCAAGCTCTTTGGTCGAAACTCGGCAAGGCTGTTGTTTTATGGGCTACACGGCGGCATACGTATTGATTCGGTGTTTCGTGATGGGCGTCTGATGCACCTTAAAGGACGAGGCGAAACATACTGTGAATTGAATCAGCAATTCATGCAGCGCAATGCGTTGTTGCTTCAGGAGGGTCTACCTTGTCGAGTGATGCAATCGCAGCACTCGGCTTCGATTGGAAATCATTGTCCAGTGATGCAGACGTAAAACATTCAGTAATGTCCGTCATGGGGTAAGCGAAAACGATCGCAGTGCGGCAAGAAAGGTGGCGGTACTCATTACTAAAATACGTCACAAGCGGCGTGGAACGTCCGTCACGAAGCATGACGAGGCTGCGAGCCGCGTAGATACCTCGTGTGAGCAAGAACGACACGTTGCCACAAGCGAATTCCTCGTGGTCAGATAACTTGTCGCAGACGACATCAACGAGGACGCTCAAACGCAGGGGTAACGCGATGCTAACGCCATAAACGTGAAACGGGGCGAGATTGCTGTCGTCGGTTCTGATCTGCTCCTCTCTCTGTCGAGAAGGTCGCGGTGCGCTCCCGAAGGTCGATAATAGCACCGTATTCCCGTAGAAAGTCGATTCCCAGGATGAGGTCTCGGGAATATTTGCGAAGTACAAGGCAACCGTAGAGAAACGTACGTTCACGGACGTTAACTCTGAGTGTGCGTATAAGCAGGGTGACATGTCCGCCGGCAGTACTAATTTGTGTTCCGTACCAATGCGTAACTAGTTTAATCAGGTGCGTCGCTAGTTTTCGGCCCGTGATCGAGTAATCAGCATCTGCGTCCAATAACGCACTGAGTTCATGGTGACCGCCGAGCACCACAGAGCACCACCATCTAAAGGGGGGGGGGGGGGGGGGGGGGGCGTCCGAGTTCAGTTGCTGTGGTCGTCGAATCGTTCTTGGCACGTGCGCTCGTCGATGGCAGGCCTTGCTGGCGTCGAGCCTGTCAGCGTCCCGCGAAGGTCGCTGTCTTTACCGGCGTCGTCACGTATCCTTTGCCTCGCCTATGGGCTCATTCACACCGGCGACTTGAGGAGGTCGCGCGACTATTTGCGACTCGCAATCAAAAAAGCGACCGAAGGCGACTGATGTTCACACCGGCAAGCCCGGCTGAGCGCGACCCGCAAGTCGCAATCCCGGAGATTATCGTTCTCAGCGAGAACTCTCGGAATCTACGCGGAATTTGAACGCGACGCCGGAGGAGGCCGGATGTAGACACACGAAAGATCACTTCCGGCGCGCCGCTGATTGGTTTATCAGTTTTGCGACCACGGTCGCGCGACCAATGTCAGTCGCCGGTGTGAATGAGCCCTATAGCGGTGAACAGCAGTGGGAAAAACACCACAGAACAAAAGCGACAGCAGTAGCAGCAGCTATGCGTGCAGCTGTGCTGTAGAACCAGCAGTTTCGTTTTGCCGCGCTGCGGTCAACATTGGCACTGTGCAGATCATTCGTTCGAATACACCTGCAGTTGCCAGTAAAAATAATCTTATTTTGCCCAGGGTTCGTGCTAATTATGGTAAACAAGCAATTGGATTTTCAGCCATAAAATTTTGGAGTGATTAGCCAGTTCACATTAAAAGCGTCGAAAATGGCTGCAGAATACACACATCAATTTCTTACTATAAACTATACTCTGTTCCTTTTTCCATGTTTCGCTTTTCCTGGTTCATTGTTTTTCTTTCTGTGCTAATGGTCTTTTGGTGTTACTAATGATAATTCTGTATATTTACTGCATTAATTAGCTGATACTACACATTTCTGCTTTAAAATTCATTATAAATAGAGGTCGCCTTACAGTGCTTCAGTTTGGGGTCCCCTTTTCTATCGTTCCTACCATACACTCTACTGTATTTGAAATCAATAAACTACACTGAACTGCAGTGCTTTGCGGCAGGTCGATAGACGGTGCTTTACATTTTTAATATACCTATTACACATACGTCTGTGCAACCAGTGATTTTCTGATCTAAAGTAATGGATGTAGAAGCTTAGCACTCTTAATTTCCAGAGGCGGGCTCATCACCTTCGTAAAGGCACTGTGCTTTCAAAGCAAAAAACAAAAGAAAGAAGAACGCGCCAACGTATTTCATGATGGTTTCATTATAGACGACACGGCACGCATCAACGATGGAAGCTGCGACTGCCCGGCAGGGAAGCTGGCCTACAACCTCAAGATTGTTTTTCTAAGGAATGTGATGCTGAGGTGAATAATTACCATGGTGGCCTTCGAAACTATGAACTGGCTCGGCAGATGGCTGCAATCCACTTTTTTTCGTCATATCTCGATCAGAGTGCCTCCGTCATGGTTGGAACATACTGCTATCTCAACAATGCCCTCTCGAAGAAAAAAAAAGAAAGAAAGAAAAAACGATGTAATGCAACACAGATGAGGTTTCAAATACTCGACAAACACGCGCAACTGTGGCTTACGCGCGTGGTTGCGCTGTTGCGAATTTCTCTTCTTTCAGACCAAGCTATTTCAAATGCACATATGCGCACGGCTTCGCGGCAACAGAAACAGTAATCGGTCTTTCGATCGAGGCAGTTACAATAACTTTAGACCAAACCTCGACGCGATATTCCGTTTCAGCTGCACACAGAATAGTTGTTGCGCGTATTAAAGGTAAGTGCACGTACTATCGGCGTCAAATAAAACGCGAGCATCGGAGCGCGTGGCCAAAGCATAACCGAAGGTATAGTACGCGCAGCCAGCCGGTCATCTGCGGCAATCACTGTACAAGTTCTCCGAAGGGAGCCTACACAGTCAGTCTTGTCATCACCATTGACAGGCACGCACATCCAGTTTGACTGCGCTGTAGGTTGATGCTCGCCCTGTGCTGCGATATTTCCTTTTCTGTTTTAGTTACCCTTTACTCGAAAGCGAGAAAACAAAAGTGAAAGAAAACAGAAGCAAAGCTATCGCAGTACGCGTCGCAAGCATCAAACGTACCCTGCAGGTAAAGCGGATGAGCGAATCTGTCTCTAATGTTTACTTCTATACGGGCGCAAAACTGTAACTTCGGATATCGCAGTATAGGGGGAACTTTCATCGCAGGGAGCACTCAAACCTCGTGTGCACGCTTGTCGATGACCTGTCGCAACTGTCACTCATGCCTCGGCCGCGCTGTTCGCGTTTCGGTTAACGTCCCTACCATACACTCTACTGTATTCGAAATCAATAAACTACACTGAACTGCAGTGCTTTACGGCAGGTCGATATACCTGGATTACTACGTTAACACGCAGTAATCCGACCGTCAATCGAAATGCGAGGGTAAGTCTGGCATAGTCCGGTGCAGGCGCGTTCAGATTTCTTAGTTTTCACACGGTAAAAAGGACGGCCGGCGAGCAACAACAAGCAGATGCGTTTCGCCGCCAACATATAACAGCGAGGATCAAGTTTCTACATCAGGAACATTCGCAGAGACGTGCCACTCGACAAATGGTTTCCGCCCTCAAAGAATGTCACAGGCTCTCAGCACGATAAACAAAAACGTTTGTTTTAAGTTGTCTGTTTGCTTACGTTGTGACACAAGATATCCCTGTGCTCAGTGTGACAAGTTTTCAGAACCATGGGATAACGTCCGGTTAATATCCTGTCACGTCTCACAAACCAACACCCATAAACCGCGACTGGTTTCAGGTTTAACGGTAAAGCCTATTATTTTCACAGTGAAGCCGTAGCGAGACGACTCCTAAATGAGTAGGTTGCACGTCTAGCGATTGAAGCAAACCACTATCTACTGACACGAGAACGCGATAGAAGTGCGAAGCAGCAAGAAAGCGCTTACTTTTTTGCCCAGACTTGAGAAGGCCGCCAAATACCGTGCGCAGTGGGACACAGTAGTCTACCGACATGGCGACAGATCACAGTCGCCAGACGAGAGCACGAAGATAGATCAGTTCACCGCAAACGTCGATTCAACAAGCCACGTTGGGGATCACGCACGCCAAGAGCACGTGACTGTTCACGAACAATGGCGGCCACTGGCTACTTCCTGTAAACTCGCACAGATGGCGCTGGAACGGATACTTTTCTTTCCATTTTAGGCAGTATAGTAGCAAGAGCTTGGTGGCGCAATCCACCGCCCCGTTCCAAAGGGGGCGCTCATAATATCCATCCATCCATCCATCCATTTGCTTGTTTGTTTGTTTGTTTTGTTTGTTCGTTTGTTCCTTTGTTCGTTTGTTTGTTTGTTCCTTTGTTCGTTTGTTCCTTTGTTCGTTCGTTCCTTTGTTTGTTTGTTTGTTTGTTTGTTTGTTTGTTTGTTTGTTTGTTTGTTTGTTTGTTTGTTTGTTTGTTTGTTTGTTTGTTTGTTTGTTTGTTTGTTTGTTTGTTTGTTTGTTTGTTTGTTTGTTTTTACCACCATTGAGATTTTCAAGAATGGCAAAAAAGCAATTAGAAGGGACAATCTGTACGATGACACAAAGGGCAGTGCCTTGCCGTTTGAAACGCGAGCTGGTTGCCTAATGACAAAAACATACCGGAGAAAATGTTCGCAACAAGATGAGACATGCGCGGGTTGCAGCGAAATTCCAGTGACCACTTAGCACATCGTAATGTAATGCGAAGAAATTCACCCAATGGGACCCGTAGGAAACGTCCTCCTTCCAGAAGCGCTGGGATTTAAAGCGGCTGGAAGCAATAACCGGTAAGCAGTCGAGATAAACAAGAATTCTGCGGTTTTACGTGCCAAGACCACGATCTGATTATGAGGCATGCCGTAGTGGAGGGCTCCGGATTCACTTTTTTTTTTTACCACCAGGGTTTCTTTTACATGCACCCAATGCAAGATACACGGGCGATGTTGCATTTAGCCCCCCCCCCCCCCCCCCATCAAAATGAGGCTGCCGTGGCCCAGATTTAATCCCACGACCTTCGGCTTAAGGTTCATCTCCAAAGCGCATCGATCTGTTAATGTAATGGTGAATTATATTTACCCCGATCCTTTGATTTGCTTAATATTCGTTGATTTAGCCACTCAATGCGTGTCACTGGATTTCTGGCCAATCCTCCATCATGAGCGCGTCTCACAAAGTGGGACCCCTACATAAAACACGAAGATATAGCGTCGGCTGACAGATATCTCTATAGCACACCGCTGTGTTTCAATACGACTAGAATGGTGAAATATGTTTCACGCATTCTTCGATTTGCTTTATTTTCTTTGAATGTAGCCATTCTGTATGTGCCACCCGAGGTGTGCCCGCGTTCTTGGCCAAATCCTCCGGAATAGGTATGCCCCACTGTGGCACAGGAGGTGCAGAAACCCAATATGTTGCTTGATGTTTGCCGTAATTTACTGCGCAAACACCTGTCATCACCAAATTGTTACACATCGCCGTTAGCTGCAAACCGTTTATTTAGCCATTTCACTTAAGCTTCCCTTCGCATGGATACCAACATTTGCGTTGGCTCTGCCAATCTTATTTTATTTATTTTTTTTTGTGAAAAACCCTCAAGCGTATGCATTCTGTTTCAATTATAACAGGCAATGCTACGAAGGCTAGAAAATATTCTATATATTCTAGCCTTCGTATAAATAAATAAAGAAGAAGAAGCCGTCGACCAAGTGTGTATGGCAAAAAAAAAGACAAGGTCGACGTAAATTGTGGTTAAAATGATTCGATTATTAATTTCTAACTATATCTATCCATTCTGTCTCTTCATGTTCATTATTTACACATTTTGCATTTCATTCGTGCCGTATTTCGCGCGCATTTGCGTCGACCTTGTCCTTTTTTTTAACGTGGACACTGGGTTGACCCCTTCTTTTTTTTTACCAAATATAACCCATACCGTTAATTTTACCTACCCTACGACTAATTCTCGCTTTTTGTCGGTCTTCTAAATACCAGTGCCTACAGCAAGCCCTGGTTAGTCTAAGGGAGATCACTCCATTTCCTTAAAGTGTACCGTAAAGTGGCTTTGCCTCAACATGTGTGTATCTACGGCGGTGCACCCTTTACAGGTGCATAATTCAATAAGCTTATTTTTTCTTTTTTTTTTCTTTTTATTGCGAAGCTGCATATGGCTTAGATTTGGTGTTTCGTGGCGTCTGTGTGCGGCAAGTATCGTCATGTAAGCCGATCCTGACGATAGTGCAGAAAAGGTCCAAGCTCAAAGGCACATACCCCTGGGGGCTCGGGGACCGGTAACGCGCCCTTGAACTGCCCGCGTCACACGTGGGACCCTAAGAGGTCCCAGGCACAAGGGTAATAACGCGCATTTTTGAAAAAAATTCTTGTACAGCTTTCTCAGAAAACACTGTTAAAAAAATTGTCGGAGCCAACCGCGCGAACACGCTCGTGCCACTGCTCCCACGTTCGTCGTCATCTTCTTCCACAGTTGGCTCCGTCGCTGCTCACCATTCTAGCGTAGAATTTCACTTTTCCGTCGTCGTAATGGGAAGACCACATTTACGGGGGTATGAGCCATTGCCTAAGGAGGTGTGAGCCACTCATTGTCTTACGTGACGGACACATTTAATAATAGAGGTGATAGGCTAATGTGTGTGCGCACCTATATCGTCACGATGACCACAGATTAGGACCATAAATATATTCGTACTCCGTGTCGTGCACTACGTAGCTTCGCTGGACATTCACCTTCGCAGAGTGGAATGGCTCATTATTTTTTACTATATCAGCACTAATTGATGATCGTAATGATATACGTTAAGCTTCTGTTTGGCCAATGACAATTTCGTACGCGCACACCTGATCAAGGTCTGGTGTCCAGGCTAGCAATACAGAATAAATAATAAAATTTCAGAAATGTCCGACGATTACGGTGCTCCCTAATGCGAAATTTTAACTCAGCTGTATACGGTTGCAGTTGTAATTTTACCTACTCTGCGACTAGTTCTAGCTTGTCTCGTTGAGATCTACATATTGATACCTTTTTGCGACTCACTACGACGCTCTAGAGGCGCGAAATGGCAGTTCTTATCTCTCCGTAAATGGTTACAAGATACCCAGATCCCAGATGCGCCCAGCCCTTGTGAAGCCAGCAAAGTTGATCGTGCTTTCAGTACCTAGTTTGAAGTAATCTCACGTAAACAAGTTGTAGTTGTAGTATAACAAGTAGACATTTCGTAGGAAGCGTCGCGCATCAAAACGACAGCAAAACACGCGGAGTGAGCCTTTTTTTATTATCATTTTTTTTACCGCACCGCCCGTAGCGCAGCTTCTGCAGCGTTGCCTGCTGAGTGAGAAACGGAATATAAGCGTTTCTTTCTTTTTATATCGTTTTTTTTCGCTCAGGCTCACTCATTGGCATGCTTTCGACAGAGGGCGTTAGCGCACTGTGTGCAGGGATCTTAGTGTGCAGCGAATAATCTGGCGCTAGGTTACGCCTCAGGAGATGCAATAAGTTCCCCCTTCCATGAACAGTCACCCACCTTGCGGGCATCGTCGGAACTTATCTGCCGTATTCAGTGTTCCTGTGCTACGAGTTGTTCGATTAATTCATCCTCGCGCTGCAACCTGCTAGCCGCCTGGTTATCTCAGGTAGAAGAGCAACCGCCTCTGGAAGCATTTGTCCGGGGTTCGAGTCCCGGGCCAGGACAATTTTTTTTTTTTCAACTGCGAATCTTTTATTTCTGCGGAACCCGCAGGAGTGTTTCCTTTAGTTGGACGCTACAGTCGGGTGGATGATATTTTTTTTTCTTTCATGCAACGGAATACATGGACTCATTACAAAAAAGAAATCGAAAAACTACCGTCGCAGTAGTGTGTTACTAATGAAGTATCCTCGAGTGTCTCAAATAAAGTGGATCGAACATAAACTCAATATATGTTGGTTTTGTATCTTGTCTGCTCTTTACAAAATCATAATATGTGGCTTTCCCTCAATACCAAGGATTATTTTAAAGTTAACACAGCGTATTGCATTGCGCCTTGCTATACCAACAGAAGAAACGCCGTGCTACACTAACATTCATTCGCAGCTAGTGTGCCTCTCATCCGCCCTTTCCGGCCCGGGAGGCTGCGCTGTCCAACTCATACCCGGAGAGCCAGGGGTCGAAGGCCCCATGGGCCACCGCGCCCTGTACTGAGGGCTTCTCCCTCAGGCTCCACCCTCGGTTAGCAAACTAACAGTCTCCCTCTCCCAATTCGCTTCGACGACGACGTCTAAGAAAGATCATTTGCGTTCGACGGAATATAATTTCAACCTTTCACGGGCAAGCTTCAATTTTTCCCCGCTTTGCCATTCTCAAGGGACTGAACGACATCAGCTGCGGGGAGCACATCTTTAATTACGTTAAATCGTTCTTGACGGGCCGGACGGCAACCATCGGAATTGGCCAGACTCGATCGGATACGATCGACGTGCCGAACAAAGGAACACCGCAAGGGGCGATAATCTCCCCGATTCTATTCAACGTCGCGATGCTAGCGCTGACCAAAGAGCTGCGGAAGATCCCCGACCTAGGTTACGCCCTGTACGCAGACGACATCACGCTCTGGGCCACCAAGGGCTCCCTAGCGCGAAAAGAGGCGACCCTTCAAGAGGCCGCGACGGCCGTGGAGAGATTTGCGGCAGCGAGCGGGATGCGTTGTGCGCCAGAAAAGTCCGAGGTGATCCGGGTGCACGGAGGAGGAATCTACAAGTCTCCTGGCCCTATCGACCTCTATCTTGAGGGCCAGAAGATCACGGAGGGCAATAAGACTAGGATTCTGGGTTTTTGGATCCAGAGCAACCTGAAAGCCTCCCACACCATCCAAACCCTAAGGTCTGCCACCAACCAGGTCTCGCGGATTATAAAACGAATTACAAGAAGCCGCAAGGGCATGCGAGAAGAGGACACGCTTCGCCTCGTCCAGGCTCTGGTGATCAGCAGAATCACGTATAGCATGCCGTATCACTATCACTCGCTAAACAAACGCGACCAAGAACAAGTCGATGCCATCATCAGAGGCGCGTACAAAACGGCCCTGGGTCTCCCTGTCACCACCTCAAACGAGAAGTTAGAGGCCCTCGGGATCCACAATACCTTCGCTGAGCTGTCGGACGCGGTTATGGCTTCGCAAAAGGCCAGACTGCAGAACACGGCGGCGGGCAGAGCCATCCTCCACCGGACCGGAACGGCAACGGAGCTCCGTGCCCTCGATGGGCAACGATCACTCCCGCCTGAGGTCAGAAGCAAAATCAAGGCGAACCCGATACCGAAGCACATGAGCCATGAACTCCATGAAGGACGCCGCAAGGCTCGCGTCGACAGACAGCGCCGACAATTCAAGGGTGACCCGTACGTAACGTACGTGGACGTGGCGGCGTACCCTGTAGGGGGCCTCTTTGCGGTAGCCGCCGTGAACGGAAGAGACAACTCCTTGACCCTCGCGGCCTCCGTAAGGGCAGAGACCCCAGCTGCGGCTGAGACCATAGCCGCGGCACTGGTAATAAAGCAAGAAGACAGGGTAGGCAGGGAAGTCCATGTCGTTACCGACTCGCAAAAGGCCTGCCGTAACTTTACCAATGGACGAACACCGCTTCTGGCGGCTCAGATTCTAGGCCCGAGGCTGCAAGAATACCATCAAATCACGTGGACGCCGGGCCACGCGGGTCTGGAGGGGAACGAGAGGGCGAACGCCCTAGCTCGAGCGCTAATCAACCGAGCGGGGCACGACGAATCGTCTCATCAATCCCCACCATTTACCTTCATGCCCCTGCCGTCCAATTACTGCGACCGACTCGAGATCCAGCGACTCAACCGCAGGATTTATCCTCCGCCTCACAGAAAGCTCAGCACTGAAGATGCCGTAGCTCTCCGACTTATTCAGACAAACACATTTCCTAACCTACACAAATACAGTAAAATGTTCCCACATACATATCGCGGCATCTGCCCCTGGTGCGGCGACACACGCCCTACACTCTTCCACGTCTCGTGGGGGTGCGGGGGCAAACCTCAACACTTAAAGACGCCTAGCACGCAATTTGAGCGGTGGGAGGTACAGCTGACCGGCGATACCCTGGCGGGACAAGAAGCTCTCGTCCAGCAAGTACGTCGAGCAGCCATGGCCAGTGGAGTCCTGGAATGAGGACACCACCCACTCGACCTCAAGAGCAACCACCTCGATGGTTCTAATAAATGTTTTTTTTCTCTCTCTCTCTCTCTCCCACTCAACCTCAGCGGTACACGTGAAGCATGATTAGCGTCCCAGCGTACGGCCGTGTCGGCAGACCTCGTGTCTTCTTCGAAGTTTTCAAGCGTTTCGAGGTAGTAGAGAATGACGATAGAAGCTGTCGTTTAACCTTTCAAAACGAAACTAAGTATTTCAGCTCAAACCGTTTCACGTAAGCGCGAACTGGCCGGGCCACGCAAACGTCGAGGCGAGCTCTGACAAACCATCTGCGAGGAGCGCGCTGACTCGCTAAACAACACCGGGCAACGTGCCTTCAAACGCATTCGACTCAAGCCAACATCCAAGCCGAGTCAGCTCGCCTTCTGACTCAACCACCATGCGTCGCGTCCACATAAGCGATGCTACAGCGGTAAGGAGCAGAACATTTTCGCGTGAGTATCGCGAAGTAGCGCGCCAGAGAACAACATTGAACGTGGCAATGATTGAGGTGCTCCGCTAATCACTCACAACCTCTGTTTCATGTGAGTACGTTCGGTAGAAGATTAACTATAGCGTGGAGGTGGCCGACTTGCCGCATCGCTGGGCCGAGACGTGTTTCACAGCGACTGCTGTTATCGCTAAAATAATGCATGCTGCAACCTGAACGCATAGGCAGTATGAGCAGCCAGACTTTCGGAAAATATCTAACGCCATTGAGCGTTCGATCCCGAGCATTACATTTAGCATTTCTTTTTATTTACAACAATATCGCTGATGACGTACGTTAGATATAGACAAGTAATTAACATTAAAGAAAACGTAAAGAGAGAACGCATTGGCGATGGCGCCGCCAAACGCTGCGCGGGCTCCACTATTGTAGGCGTCAACGTCGCCGGCGACCGTACCTGCAAACGCAAACATAAAATGGTCCGTTGTGAGAAAAGTGCAAAATCAGCGCGCATGACAAGTCTGCTATGCTGACGCTGGTGCTCTTTTATGCAAAGACAAATTCAAGCTTAACTTTTTTTTTATCATTTACGATATATCGGATAAAACTTTCAGTTATAGTTAACTCCCTAACTATTTTTGTTTAAGGAGTTGGTTAATTTTTACTGAACTCCTCAACATCAAGTTAAGGAGTTAAGTTGCCAAGAATTATTCGATTAAGCAAGAGCATGCTTGACCTATACGATAAAGGGGTGCATGCCAAAAACAGTCACGTCGCAATGCGGTTGCATGCATCGCGAGGCAACGGTAATTGCTAAAGCGCGCCATGTCTTTCTTTCACCCACTGTTGTGTCAGAGAGGCGTGCTGGATTATGGTGCGCGTCATTATGCCTGCAAATGCGAAAAAAAAGAAAGCCGTATTCAGCGATTCCACCGGCTCCCAACTCATTTGCTGCGACAGAAGCGTTCTCAGTGATGACCAGCGCCCTGATTTTGTGTGCCTGCCTTACACTGTGAGCACAGTGCAAGATTAATTTGTACTCTGCTTTACTCGAATGATTATTGATTAGAGAGATAACTGGCGAGAACGCCCTAAAGAGCTAGAAGCCCATAAAGCGTGGTTGTCCTTGTGCCAGAAAAAAAAGTGCGTAAGATTATCTGCTGCTACGTTGTTAGAACTTCAGAAATGCGTTTTGTTGTTGTTGTTGTTGTTGTTGTTGTTGTTGTTGTTGTTGTTGTTGTTCAGACTGCAATCAGACTGCCGGCAGCCCACTTAACGCCCATTATTTTATACTGCTCAGAGCTTTTTCATTGCGCAATGATTTTCTTAACGGCAGTGCCGACATTCAAAAATCGCGACACATTTTTTTTCATCGTTTGTATCAATATGGGGGGCAGTCTCGTTCTACGCGTTCATATCCCCCGATTCAAGCTTGCGTTCGTTTAAGCCACGTTATATATATATATATATATATATATATATATATATATATATATATATATATATATATATATATAGTATTAGAATGCCCAAGTACCGAAATACCTGCCGCAGTGGCTTAGCGGCTATGGTGTTGCGCTGCTATAAGCACGAGGTCGAGGGTTCAAATCCCGGCCGCGGCGGCCGCATTCCGATGGGGGCGAAACGCAAATAACGCCCGTGTCCCTTGCAGTGCGGTCACCTTCCTGATGCCCTGTCAAAATCAATCCGTTGCCCCCCGCACTGCGACGCGCCTCATAATGAAACCGTGGTTCTGGCACGTAAGAGCCCCGGAATTCAATTAAAATTTGAAGCACGTTTAGAAACGTTTACCCCTGTGTGCAGCCCACGTTTCTCAGCGCTACTTGCACGCTGCTACTTCTCAGTTTCGTATGACACCTGACACCTGTGAGAACTTAACCTCGCTGTACACTCCAACGCCTTTATAACGAAGCGCTTGGTGCCTCCGAAATCGTTCGTTATACACGGCCCTTCGTTGTAAAGAACGCGAGTGATGCCACCGCTCGCAAGAGCACTGGCGGAGCACGCCCCAGTAACAGCGAATCCCTGAATTCGAGATGTGGTTAGTGAAAAAAGTGGTGGCTTGTAATGTTTTGTGCACATCGGCCGGCAGTATACGTGCGACTGCAGCCGACCGAGATGCGAAGGGCTCGCAAGTGCTCCATGATGTTCACTTCGTTTCGTAAACTAACACTTGGACAGCCGCAAATGGCCCCTTGGCAACAGCAAGTTTCGCCGGCGTGCTTGAACTTGTAGTTGGCAGAGTTTGCCGGTGTTAAGTTTCACGGCCAGCCCCTACAGCTCGGTAAATTTAGCACGGCCGCCGAGTACAGGGCAGGAAACTTTTTTTGCGACTAAAGTATCGCTAAGCCTAGCACTGTTACCGTTATATTGTTAGCGCTGCATCATTACACACACAATGCCTGCCCCTCTTGCAGTGCTCGGCTGTTCGGGCCCGCTGCGCTTAATTCTTTACTTTTTTTTGCGTCATAGATAATGCGGAGTGAAGTGTAGGGGCCGATCCCTACGACCGTTCGTTGTAAAGCAACAAATCAGCCTTCAGGGTTCCCTAAATGTATCCGTTGTAGAGGTGCATTTTTTGTAATACAGTATTCGCTGTGGAGGCGTGCGCAACAGACATTAAGCATTGGAATTTGGCCGGCACGTACGGAATCCTTCGTTATACCGGAAATTTCATTGCAGCAGCGTTCGTTAAAAATGTGTTCGACCTTGCGTATTTTGTAACCCCCCCCCCTCCCTCGCTCTAAGATATCATCGAGTCTGTTAGGTAATACGCGCTTAAATGAATGAATGAATGAATGAATGAATGAATTAATTAATGAATGAATGAATGAATGAATGAATGAATGAATGAATGAATGAATGAATGAATGAATGAATGAATGAATGAATTGTTGTCTTACCATTACACGTAATCCAGCACGACTGCTGACGGATCTTCTAAGCCGCTTATGTTCCTGGGTTCGACTTGGACATCTAGAGATAGAAAAAAGATAAAGAAGGCTCGATTAGTAGGTTAGGTGTGTTTATCTAATCAGCAAGAATACTGGAACATTTAACCTGTTCTCCGACATTCGCCGTTCCCATTAACCCAGTTTCTGAAGAGTCGAATCCTTTTATCTCGAGATCTCTATTTCTAGGAGTTTTCTCCGCAGTCTTCTCAGGAACACCATGTATATGAACCGAAATAGCGACTGACCAAAAAACAGCAGTCAGGCAGCCACGATGAACTTGGGAACGTTGGCAAAGAAAGCATCGCTTTACACTCGACTAGGTCCGAGCTGATAGCGCGAACTCTCAAGACGGTGTCGCCACCCGCCTTCCGTTATTGCGCCTTTTTTTCTAACTTACCAAGCCCTTTACAGTAAATATAGCTCGTCTAACACATTGTGGAAAGGTGATATTACTAACACAGCTTTAATAAAAAGGATTTCGTCTCGAGTGCGTCTTCAACACGTGCGCTCAATACGTTTCACTCACTCTCTTCGACGCTTTCGACGTCCTCTGCGAACACGATGGAGACTGGAGGCGTTCCGGAGCCTGATAAAAGAAAAGATGACCGCAAGAAACAAAAAGATACTTCACAAGGTAATAACTAAATAACACATCGTAGAATTACGTCAATTGTGAGCGATTCCCACAGAATGCTGGTGCATTCGCAACCGTGACAAAGATGGCCACGTGGATTCATCAAGGAAGATGACACGTGGGATCACCACAACGCCGTGCAAAAAAAAAACATACAAAGGAGACGCGATTGGTTGTGAGAATGGGATCATTAACTAATACTTGGTACTGGGGAACGGCAGAAAATAGGGATGCTCTTCGCACAACTCTCAAATTAAGTTACTGTTATCAACTACGCTAATAAAGCCAACCGCGAGTTGCTTTATTACTCAATGTCTTTTAAACATAACGTTGCACCGTTACTAAGTGGCTAGAAAACCAGACCCAACGAACTTCGCCGAAATCAATCTGAAGTCACCAAATGAGGCCTTGTCTTCAAGAAGATCAAAAAAAGAAACGCGCAAAAGAAGCCGGGTTAAAACGTCAACCGGCGTGCATTGCAGTGAAGGTGAAACAAAGCGATGTCGCGCGCAACCTAGCGATTGTGTAGTTAATTTTTTTTTCTCAGTTAAAAATTATACAAGTTTCTGAATAAATTGGCAGCAAAGCGTGCAATACAGCGCTGATTAGGCCAGGTTTTTACTTGGACCACTACATTATGAGAAATGGGGCCACAAGTTGAGTCAGACCGTCTTTTTTTTTCATTTTTATGGTGATTTTAAACAGCTTAGGTTTTATTTATTCTCAGCGTTTTTTATCATATAGTATAAATACATACCACGCCCATATTGTCAATATATTCGTGGAACAATTAGTTTTTTTTTTCTCTAAAAAGCATTAAATATGCGGCAATTGTCAAGTTTTTATTATGCCCAAAAATAATGCAAACTAAAACAAAAAGTAATAAGCTACAATGTTCATGAAAGAGTGCCATCTGAAAAATATAGAAAGAAAACATTTCGCAGTAATAGGTCAAAGAAATAATTTTGTAGAAACTTTTCTCCCTGCCATAGTTTCACTTTCAAGCGCAACCTTCGAAGTGCCCCCACGCATCAAACTTTTTTTTTCACGACGAAATCGCTTGTATAATTGTATCCGACATTGAGGTAAAATAGTACGCCTTTTTTCACCAGATGATGGTCGAAAAAACACCTAGTACACTTGAGGTGGAATGACCCAGCCATATACGGAATACAGATAAGCCAATTCGTTATATTAGTGCGGTCATGGTTATGAGCTAATCCACAGGACAGCGGAATGTAATTGTAACGCGGTTGATAAAAAGGGGGAAAAATTGTAAGCTGTGCGCTACAATTTTATATGATTGTATAACGCTGCATGCGATAGTGTTATTTTTATAACGTCAGTAAAACGTACGCAACAATTCGGAGCACGCAATTGTAGATATGTCGGAACACGCAAGTGAGTACAGCGACAAGCAGGCGCCCGAGCTAGCCTGAGCACGTGGCTAAACGTCGCAATGTTCTGCAGCCACGTGACCACTCTTTTTGTCATGACGTCAAAAGAAAACGAAGCGGTTTTGTTGTTGTTGTTGTTGTTGTTGTTGTTGTTGTTGTTGTTGTTGTTGTTGTTGTTGTTGTTGTTGTTGTTGTTGTTGTTGTTGTTGTTGTTGTTGTTCAAAGCCTATTAATGGGTCAAGTTTCTAATTAAAGGCATTCCGAGGCATCCCAGTATTCTTTTCTTCTTTTTTTTCGCGGTTTCGAGGTCACTAAATGTCTCGTTTAAAATGGCTCCCGCGGTGTCAGGGGTGCTATTCTGCTCGTGGCAAAAAAATGCGCCATGCCGTCGAATTCTGTAATGGCGGCATCCCGAGCCAATCAGAGAGGCCGTAGAAGGGCTCTGGGCCAATCCGAGCTGACGAGATGGCGAGTTTGACTACGTGGCGGAACGTGAGAAGGTTCAGAATAGCACCCCCAGAGCTATTTCGCACGCGGGCGTGCCGGAATGTCGCTCGCCACTCACTGTCCCAGAAGTCTCGTTCCGGCATTTCGTGGAATGGAACAACTCCTCCGCTGCTATTTTCCGCTGAAAGAAAAGAAAGAGAAACATACCATAAACTTAAAATAACAGTGACAAATAATCACGGGAAAGGTTCAAGAAAACCCTTTTTGTGCATTAACCAAATGTAAGAAATTTATGATGGAGCAGACGACACAATGGGAGAAAGAAATTGAGCTTTGTTGAACGCAGAAATATTAATGAAGCACGCGCACACGTCCGTAACTTGGGCCAAGATTTTTTTTTTAATCGGTAAGCCGCGCGTCTGGGTGAAACCAAAGACATGTTCTCTATCTTCCTGTGGCGATCTCCAGACTATCTTTTTTTTATTTTCCCGCTTAATCAGTCAATCATAACTAAGACGAGCTATAAAAAACGTGTTAACATTCACCTTATAGCCAAGTGCGCTTGGTTACGTAGTAGAGGAGGCTCACAAACGGCCGATCCAGCTTTTGTGCCAATTTACCTCCCGTGTATAGTGCTTCTTTCCCGGCATTTAAAGAAAACCCGCGAAAAATTAAAAAAACAAACACGTGACTGCGTTCCTGGGCTATCATGTACGTCGCTCTCAACCGCGTTTCGAGCGAACGGAGCACGTGCCTTAGCCTGGCTGTCACTTATCATAAATGGCGGCATGTCACATCTTGCGCTACCAATCATGAACGTTCACTGCGTATCAACTTCATCACTTCCCACATTCCGACCAATTTTCACGCGATAGCGTTAAGGAGCTCGTGTCGCAGAAAAGCCGGTGTCGTCGGCGTCGGTGTCGGCGTCGGTGTCGGCGGCGTTGGCCGTGAGCGATAAATCCCAGCAGGCACTTCATGAATAAAAAAACAACTTAACAAGATGGGCTGGGTGGGAATCGAACCAGGGTCTCCGGAGTGTGTTCAGCACGGGCCTATAATTTGTTTGTTCGCGTTGCTGCGAACATCTTTCCAAACGTTTACGTTTTCGAGCTGTTCTGTTGCGGCAACAAAAGCTTCACTGTAGAACGAGGAAAAAGATGAATAAGGAGAAAAATGAAAATCTCGAGCACTCACTTGCCACTTCCTCGATCGGCGGCTGTTCCGCGGATTCGCTTGCTGCTGGCAGAGGCAAAAAGAAAAGAACGGAAAAGAAAATGCAATCAATCGACGAGACACTTGTTTGCGCAGACTACATGTGCGACCGGGTCTAGCTGGAAGTTGAGCCTACTCGAAGCCAATTTACGAGCCTACAGCATGTGCAGTGCTCGTACGTTAAAGCACGAACGACGATTCCGAAACTACCGCAATGCAATTTCTTTCCGTTTTACAGTTTCACCTGCATTCGCAACAGTGTCTTAACTCAGACTCCGATGCGTACACTCGGGACCACTCCATGCTTTGAAACCGACTACCGAGCGATTACTTTGTACTTGCGCGTAAAAAAGGGGTCCTTTACTGTTCGCGTTTTCAATTTAAGAGCGCTCTACGTGAATGTTCCGTGTAATTTCTTGTGTACTGTTACTTGTTTCATACTGTATCTTGTTACTACATACGTCCGTTTTATATGCGAGCATCTATTCGTAAAACATTCGAATAAGGCCACCATGTTCGAGCTTGAACGGCGGCTCGGGCGTATCGGGCGTAATAGGTGATGTATGGGTGGATGAGTGGTTAAGCTGCATGGATAGATAACGGACGGAAGGACGGGCCTGTAGGGTAAACGACATGAGCGATCCCCCTTCGAAACGAAGTGGCATAAATTGATAACGAGAGCCTTTTAACAAGTTTCGCTTCGTGTTGGCCATTACGCCGGCCATAGAACCGTTAGAACATTTTATGCAATATGCCACAAATTAATATAATGTGTGATGCTTCCTTACTGTATAGAACCGTAATCGTAACCGTAACGCGTGATAACATGTGTTGGGAACCTCGATCGCTGAGTGTACACAAATAAGGAGGGAGGAAGGGAGTTTTTTTCTCAACGTGATCAAAATCCTGAAACCGAAACTATGTGAAAATTGCATGTATTTGAAACTACACCTTTATACACTTTGTTCTGGCATTCCGGTACATCAAAATGAGCCATGATTTAGGATTCAAAAACGCGTTTTCCACTGACACAATTAGCGTCTTCACTGCGCAATTTACGCGTTTTGCTCCGCTTCGCTTTTGATGGGTTCACCTCGCTGAAAAAAATGGGTTCCAATCCACGCTGTGGAGGTAGTAGGCCAGCGAAACCGTAGTATCACCTGATCAGATAGACCAATGTGATGTAACCTTAAATTGGGTCCTGCCGAACCCGAGTACGACACCGTTATGCATACTGATGTTGCTGTTCCTTTCGTCAAAAATTCTATTCGAGCCGCTCTTCAGGCGTCCTAACTGTGCGTGGCTTGTTTTGGGCAGGAACCGCTGCGTCCTACCTAGCCTGAGCCCGACGGCGTTGTGTATATTGACGTTGCTGTTCCCGTCGCTGCTCATCGCGTTCACGCTGCTCTTCCGAAGTCCTAACTATGCGTGGCATTTCCACAGCGCTACAAAAACACCAATGAAATCAGTTGCCAGGCTGGTTCTTCTTTTACATATGAAAGTGTAGTAACGTCATCCCCTGCTTCGTGTGCTACATATTTTCATTTCCCGGCAACTGCAGCTTATGTAACCGTAATCTTTACCAGGAAACGCTTGCGGCGAAAGGTAAGCACGAAGGCGACCTTTCTGGCTCTCTTTTTTTATTTTCCGCACGGCCAACGCCGCCGCTGACGCGGATGCACGGAGGTGGGCGCCATCTGGTGCTGTTGCAACGAACCCAGCGGCTCACGCGGTGCACGCCTCCCGCTTTGACTGTTTTAGTTTTTGCTCACGGAGACGGCAAATGCGCTGGTGGGTAGATGTATGTACAGCTTCGCTGCAAAGAAAAAGAAAAAAAACACTGACGTGGACTCCATGCACTCACACGAAAAGAAGACCTTCCAGAAGACGAAACCGCCGACGCTGAGGATGATGATGACGAAGACCGCGAGACCCACGACGGTCATCGCCATTTGCATCTGGTCCGCGCCTTCGGCGATGTGCTGGGCGGCGATACCCGCAGCTCTGCGTCACGCACCACAAGAGAGGAGGCACAACTGTGTAAGCTGAACGTGCAAGAGTAAGTGAGGGGGGGGGGAGGGGGGTACGAGCTACGGGCGAGTGCTCTAAAGAGGGTATAATCACCGCTTTTGTTGGACCATTTTTTTTTTCGGGAACCCTCGTACACCTCCACTATATAGAGTTCGAGGTCCTTATTCCCGCAGAGTCAGGGCGACCATGCGACCACGGTAGAAATGTCGCATGGTCGCCCTGACTATGCGGGAATAAGGACCTCGAACTCTATATAGTGGTCGTCTATTACTGCGCTCGAAAACCGGACTAGAAGAACACTAAAGCAAAAGTTGAGTAGCATCAGTAAATCGCCCGTTTTACAATACCAGAAAAAAAAGCCACTCTTGCCACGAGAATCAGAGGCTCGCAGCAAGCCAGAAAAGAAAGACGGGTGGCGTAGCCGCTTTCAAGTTCTCGCACTATTTTGCCGTGACGTCATGGATTTTGACGGTGCCTGCTCGGACCCCGGTGTTTTTTTTTGTTTTGTTTTTTTACCGGTACAGATGGGCTGCATGGAATTCTGAACGAGTCAAAGGCTGAACTCACACTCTTAGAAAAAAAGGTCGTTGTAAGTACTAACCATATATTAGTAACCGTACGTCACGATATTCACAACCTCGGTAGCAAAGTTAATAATACAATTTAATTATAATTACCAGCAATACAGTGGGACCTATACAGATCATAAGTGCCACTTCTCTGGCACATTACGTATAGAGAAATACTCGGCGAAAGATCGAAACATCGAAGGCTTTAGTGACATGTATGACGTCACGCCTTGCGCGGGAATTTCGAAAAACGCATAAAATGTTCCTAGTGATCTTGCGCCAACTAACATTCCTTCGTGCGTTGATTCAGTGAATTTTGGTGTAATGAAAGTAATCTTTCATACAAAATCGATTTTTTTTTTCTGCTTGGTTTAAGACAGCACAAAGGAATGCAGCACTGATAAGATTTAACTTGATCAAGAAGACATTTCCCCCATAGATGTTAAGGGCGCATTTCTCGAAAGTGCACGATCATCGTGGCGTTGCAACGTCACCAAGAGGACAAAGTACATTTGTACCGCATGGCTTCAATTATGCATTAACAACATACCTTTCAAACTTGTTATTGAAAAAGTTCTTTTAGTGAACATTTCTTGGATAATTGCGTTTGTGGCGAAACCCGGCGAAACTCTTGATGTCCGCCACTGCGTATGAATCTGGGGCCGCAGAAGTTATCATTAGGACCCTAATCTCTCATTTTTATTAATACAAACAAGTTGTCGCTGAAGCACCTCGCAACACAGGTGGAGCGGCGTAGTAGTTAACCAGTAGTAAAAAACCCCTAAGTGAACATTTCTGGTTAGTAACGGCAGCACTGATTAGCCCTGGAATTTCTTGGCTCGTACAGAGCTAGTGAGAAGGTAGAAAAGTATACATGGGTAGGCAGTAAACGTACGCGCTTACTAGCTACTTACCAACTCTACGTACAAGAGCACGGGTTCTCGGAGGCCGCTCAAAGGGCACACCTTTGACGAGTGTCGTCTGCTGTAAGACCGAAGAGGCGCTACAGAAATCCCTTTACGCGGGAGCATATTCGCTTAATAGCATAATAGTAGCAGGGGGCGGCAGAAAGTTAGGTGGGCGGATGAGATTAGGAAGTTTGCAGGGACGGCATGACCACAATTAGTACATGACCGGGGTTGTTGGAGAAGTATGGGAGAGGCCTTTGCCCTGCAGTGGGCGTAAATATGATGATGATGATGATGATGATGATCGCTTGTCCCGCATTTCGCTCCATATTGGAGAGTATTCGTACAATCGCCGATGAAGTACTTCCACTATGCGTGGGCACTAGCAGAGCTAAAATGAAAAGTGTGCTAACATTCGAAACTTTCGAAAGCGAATCGAATATTACGATCGGTTCGGTTTTCAAAGCGAACAATGGCTACTTGCTAGCGCGAATGTCTTTCTTCGAATACTTCAAATCGTCAACTGTGCGTGGTAAAACATTATATATTGACACAAAAAGTGTTTTCAATACCAAGATGAAAACATAGCTTTATATAAGCGCTGAAGAGGGTTGTTTAGCAGAGTATAGCTTGCTAAGTGGCACACTTTTTCTCTGTCTTTCTATTATTCTTTTAAACCTTCCGCCACAGTACCTAAAAGAGCTGTTGTTCACTATTCGAAAACGATTCCAAAAGTCTCCGACACTCGACTCGATTTGCTTCCAGCGCTTTTGATTTGTATTCGATACGGTCTCAACCGCAACAGTTATTCTTCCCTCCCTCCCTCCCTGACTTAACGCGCTCCCCTCGGGTGAGTACATGGGGGAAAGCGTTCGATGGACGGTGCGCGACAGAAACGTGATACTAGGGCGGTTCCATTGAGCGATTATCATCGTAAACGTGGTATTAAAGTGGACCCTCCGCAAGTTGCGGTGGGTTCAGTTCGTGAAATTCTAGCCGATATCAGCGAGCGATTGTGAGTCTTTCATACCTGTCGCTCCTATCCGTGCGGCACTTGGCATATCGACTTCCCCTGCAACCCCATATATCGACGGATGAAGTGCATATAGACAGTACGACTGCTATTCACGTCCATCAAGTTCCACTAATTAGCCCAGCAAAATATATAGGTGCTATCTATATCACGGCGTCTATGACGCGTGTTCCGGTTACCGAATTGCTTCCGGCGCATGCAATCAGCAAAAAGCATAGACTTCGAGATCTGTTTCTGTTATCCTTAGGAGATCCGTCGTTGGGGGCGCGCATTTGGAGACAGCAGCACCGCTGCGGTCACGGCGTACCCGGATCGGCTGACGGACTTCCTCTGCACCATCATGGAGTCCGGCGGCTTCTTCTTCTCCCCCAGGGCGCCGTCCTTGTCCCCGCCCGCGTCGTCGTCTTCGTCCTCCTCGTCCTCCTTCTTATCGTCGTCGCCCTGCTCGTCGCTCTTGTCGTCCTCCTCCTTGCTATCGTCTTCATCGCCCGCCATCTGCAACGACGCAAATAGAGACTTTTAGCTTGTACGCTATTCCGGTAAACGGGAGCGGTTTGGGCGGATTACCGGATGGTCGGGGCGTAAACGTGAGCGGTGAAGCCGCCTGGTGTTGTAGAGCTCAACCAGACAAACGCATAGCTAAAACTGCAGTAACTCACCATATCCTGCTTCGCCACCCGTGCAAATTCTTGGCAGCGGCGTAATTGTGAACACGATTACGCCACTGTCGAAAATTTACGCCAGCAGCTAAGCAGAATATAGTAATTAGCTCTGTGTTTGTGTGGTTGAGCTTTGCGCCACCAGCTGGCGCCACCAATCTGGCCGCTCAGGTTGGCGCCCCCGCTAAACCGGAAAACCGCCCGCGCTTGCCCGAATACCGGACACGCTGAACGTCTCTAATGTCCGTTAGAACCGGTCACCGTTTTGTGGCATACGCTGCTGCCACGTATTGCACAAACTAGAACCTACTGCGCAAAAGCAGACGACCGCGGAAAGAACACACACACGTATATCAAACGTGAGAGTTCTGTTTTTGTAGCCACCTGTCTTGCGCAATGATCTAGTTATTTACTGTCAAGCATCAACTAGGCCTCCAACATGTTCATACCCATGCGCCTGTTCAAGTAAATACTTACCTATTTCATTTGTCTGACTGTGTTTGTGTTTGAGGTGCGGAAATACCATCTTTTTATTGTGTTTCACTATGCAGTCCTAAGTTTGTCCGCTGACTATATTGTTCTGCTACCATATATTCGGTAGAGTATACAATAACGCTTTTCTACGCACTTGTACTACTCGACACTGCACTATACTACATTTTATTGAGTCTACTGTAACGTGCTTTAAATTTCCTGTGCCCTTCCTGCAGAAATTCCCAACGGTATAGGCAGTATGTTTAAATATTTAAGTAAATAAGTAAAACCGCCGCCTAAGCACGATTGTACGCGCTCTGAAGAACGTCACGTGCGAATCTCGGAGGCCATGGTCAGATATTTGGTGTGTGGGAAGGATTGATTGAGCAGATCATTACATGTAATCAGTGAATTAGAAAGCAATTGAGTTACGCTGAGCGTTACTGAGTAAATAAAGTGATCGAACAATAACAAAACTGGAAAAAAATAGTACAAGTAATTAATTACGTGTATTTCGCTACGTACAATTATGAACGGGTCACAGAGCGAAATAAATAAAAGGTGGAGCATACCGTGTGTCTTGCCCGCTGTATTCTTTCAGAAAATCCGTTTTAGAAGGTGGTGACATATACCTTAATACAGAGAAACACTTATTCAATTTACTCATAAGGCATGCCCTGAACTCGCATCATCATCATCATCATCATCATCATCATCCTATTTTCTGTCCACTGCAGGACTAAGGCCTCCCCCTGCGATCTCCAATTACTTGCGTCCTGCGCCAACCGATTCCAACTAGCACCTGCAGATTTCCCAATTTCGTCGCACCACCTGGTCTTCTGCCGTCCTCTACTGCGCTTCCCTTCTCTTGGTACCCATTCTGCCACCCTAATGGTCCAACAGTTATCTAATCTGCGCATTACATGACCTGCCCAGCGCACTTCCCTTCCGACCTGCCTCCGAACTCTTTCTGTTCATTTCCTAATAAGATGTCGGTTACAACAAGAAACGAAGGCCAGACTTCTGTTTGTTGAATTTCGCGCGGAAACCCCAGCGCTGGTACGTCAGCGTGACGTCACGAATTAAAAAAAAAGATTTCATATTAGGGCCATTTTGGCTCAGTAGGAGTTCTCTAAACTTGCAAAGTTCAGTCATTAGCTCATCCAGACTACTACGCAGTCCAGCTTTATCGACAACTACTAGGCCCGAGCAGACGACGTCAAAAATTCATGACGTCACAACGTGCTGATGCGGGAACTCGAAGGCGGCGTCGCCGCCTTCTTTCGTTTTTGCATCTTTTCCCAGCTTCACAGAGAAAGACTGACTTCTTTTTCAATATTGTATAAAGGAATATAATAATACAGGTGAAATCATTTCTTTGTATTACTTTGGTGTCCTTCTAACGTGCGCGTGCGCTTTAGCCAACAATATTATGTCCAAATTAGAGCACACATTATTAAACCATAGGAGAGCATACAATTGTCAGTGAGACATTAGGCAATTTCTGACATTAAACAGAATCCCTAAAACGAAGAATTTTACAGAGCTAACGCACGTATATATAGTAAAGAGAGAAAACGAGAGACGCAAATAAATACTTTCGCTGAAAATCTAACGAGAAAATTGTTTTGTGACCGGAGTTTATCTATCTCCCCCCGAAGAATCGGCCGATGCGACTTCGCCGCGCCTTCCCTCGTGCTGCGATCGAGCTCCACCTCCGAGGGACGCCCTCCTTCGGCTTCGCTCAACCTACGCGAAGGGCTTCGCTCGAATCGGAATCTCTGTGCTTACCTCGCAGTGATCAGCTGGTGTGGGCGAACGTTCTCACGACGACAACGAACCTTGCGCCGGTGCACCCGTCGCTTGAGCAAGGCTTGACTTGCTCGTCGTTCCTCTTGTTCTTCTTCTTCTGGTGCCCGGACACGCGAGGCCGCGTTGCTGTGATTCTTTCACCCCGTGGCTCATACCCACTATGGGGGATTAGTCGGTAATACGGTGGGGGGGAGTCTTTGAGTGTTACACACACACAGACGCTAGCTACATACATGTATATATATATATATATATATATAGTTGAAGAAACGAAGGAGCACACTTACGAAAATTGCATTCTTAGTGTTTTAACGTTTCGGATGTGGCACGGACTTCGTGCGAATAAACACAGATACAAGTGCGCACCCGCTTTTATGGGCATGCGCACGTGGGCATAATCAGCAGTGCATGCGCGTGTACACTTGCAAATAATAACAGAAAAAGTGCAGTAGTAGGTATAACTTAGGCGCGATAAATGACGTGTATGAAATTATGGTACCACGATAATTGTACACGAAGTTGCAGAATGATATCAATTGCGACATGGCGAAACTAGGAACAAACTGATTTGCCATGGTTTGTCAATTCTGTACAAGAACATACACGTCACGATATGGCAGAAAGGCACGACATTTTTCCTACGCTCTCGCTGATACCAAACATTGAAAATGCAATTTTCGCAAGTGTGCATCATTCGTTTCTTCAACTACCTATGCACCGGACCTACAGAACATTTCCTTGAATTATATAGATATCGCCGCCGTTAAGCCAACAGGCAATGAAGCCAAGGAAAGCATAAGGGTAATTAGCTGTGGTTCAATTTTAGAATGTAGAGAATAATGAAGGAATGAGGAATGAAAGTGGACGAAAAGATAACGACGATAGGTGGGGACCACGGTGGAAGAAGACACCGTGGTGGGGACCGAACCCACACCCTTCACGTTGCGCGTGCGATGCACTATATAGATATATAGTTTAAAGGAAGAGAGTATGGTCTATCGAGATGCTTCTTTCCTCGAAGTTTACACACTTTCTTCTATTTCGACAATCTTTAGTGGCGTGACCTGCAGTGACCCATCCTACTGCATGTGACATGTACTGTGTGTGTCGTGCTTAAGTCTTCGAGATTTGTCATCTCGCTCTTTCTTTCCTCTTTCGTCCCCTTCTTCCTATTTTCCATTTCTATGTTTCTGTCTCTTCCTTTCTGAAGAGTAGGTAGTATAGAGGCTAGAAAACCTTCTAGCCTCTGTAGTAGGCAGTTGTTGTGCCCCTTCCGGTGGCGGTTGCCAGCCTGCTACTCGCTTACCCTTTCCTGTCTAGTGTATATGTGTTTTAGAAACAAATAATAATAATAGGCCGGAGGACAGGGCGCCCGTTCCTCCGGTGCACCGGCGCAAGCTTCGAGTAAAGAAACGTCTCAATGGACTATACTCACTTTCTTTGGGAAACTACATAGCATGTGTAGCACACACAACGACCTGTTGTCTTTATGCCTATATATATGTAGACTTACGTACAAGTACGCATACATACATACATACATACATACATACATACATACATACATACATACATACATACATACATACATACATACATACATACATGAACGGCGCGATGCGCCACCATCTCGAAGGCCGTGCTTTCGGCGCACTGTGATGTCACCGCTGGTTCCCAAACAAGCAGAACGCGCCGCGCACGAGCTTCTAGAGCACGTAAAAAAAAGTCGCGTCCATTCGATCGAACTAAATTTGGAGCGTGAAATACGGGAACACTCAACAGCCAACATCAAAACAATCTTTAGATACGAAGGGCGCCGAAAGCGAATGTTGACGTCATGGCCGCCCTTAGGAAAGTCATTTGCTGAACATTGGCTGATTACAGCATCCAAAATACGAAAGACAAATAAAAAAATATAGAAATTAATAAATTGATATTAGAAGCTCAGACGTCAACAATATTAAAAGCGAAACTAGAGACCGTTCTTTTTCAAACCACCAGACCCAAAAACAAATGGCGCCATTTGTGCGGACATGTTATGAGGCGGTAGATCGGTTTGGCGGCAAAACATAGTAAAACCTCAACTGACACGTCAAAGTCGAACGTCAAGACAGCGCCTGTGAATACGTATTCCTTCTCTTCCTTTTGTGGCTTAAGAAAGTTTGCTTGCGAGACCGTTGGGTCAACAACTTGTGTGTGACCGTGAGCGGCAGCACCCGACCGTGCTTGTGAGCACTGTTTTTGTGATCAACGTGATTCCACAGAACGGTGCCGTTACGTGCATCTGTACCATGATGTCGTCATGCACTCTGCCCGGAATAAAACAGCCGACGAGCGTCAGACCAGTAGCAGTGTACACTGCTTTAAGTTCCAGTTGTACGTGCTTACACAACAGCAAGAGCAGCACTACAATCGCAACGATCGCGGGCTGTTCGCTCCCCGAGTGTGAAGCCGACCTGCCGCGCGCACTTCAAGTTTCCGTGCAGTCCGTATGTAGGGATGTCATCACTTGGCGTATAAACGCGTCAGTGTGCTAGGAAGCTCGACTGAAGCTTCCATCGCGCACCGCTGCCAACTGGCAACGCCAACGGTGTCGTGGCACAATCATGCCGGGGGGCCGCAGCGCTTCTGCGTCGCTGTGCCGCCGCATCGACCAGGACAAGTGTATCGCGCAAAAGCACGGCAAGTTTCGTAACCTGTACGACCTCTGCTTGTACAAGGGCGACACGCTGCGTGAACATGGAGACTACGAAGCCGCGCTGGCCGAGTTTGATGAGGTACGTGCAATCAAAACCAGCGTGATCTTGTCAGGTGGTGCCGCTCAGGTGAAACGCAGTGAGCTGAGCATATACGAATGCCTTACGGTCACCAGGTTGGTGAATCGTAAGCACAGCTAGCTGGAGGCATGTATTGTCATCTCGTGTTGGTCACACTCGGGTTTGCGAGAATCGAACAGGTGCGGTCACATCATCGTTATGTGGGATCGCTCCAGCCAGAGTTCAGTTTGAGGCTCATTACTAGACACGAGACAAATTGTCATCAAACACAGACCCACCATATGTGCTAAAGTCACGATAGCAGTGGTGCTCGAGCTTGCAACTCTCGCATTTTTTATAGTTAGTGTGAATGTGACAGCCAATCACGAGAAAGATTAGAGTACTCGCCATGCTAGTGTATTTGCATAGCGATGTAGTTGCGATGGTTGGGGAAAAAAGAAACTGCATAAATGCAGCTTGACTAGACCCACCGGCTTCATAAACCAGGGAGCAGCAGCAGTGTAGTACATGGAAATTGAGGTGATATATACTATAAGTCCTTTAATACTCCGTCACACGGGCAATTTAAATCGGGGCTGACCAAAATCGACTTTATCAATCACGGTTGGCCCGTTTAGGCAGCTTGCACAAAGCAGCCAATTGCAATCAAGAATGGCATCGTAGTCAGGCTTCATCACGATCAAAAGTGCCCATGTGACACCGATATAAGTCACCAATGGCAGCAACTACTTTCACAAAGTAGTGCAGAAAATATTAAAGGCCAATGTTTCTAACATTTCAGTGGTTTGTGCAATCCTCTTTTATTTTTTAATTCTGGTTATCTAGAGAACATCATCTGCCATTATAATTTTGTTACAACAATTTCAGTGAAACATGTTGCTTGAACTTTTTTTTAATAGAGCCACAAGTATGTACAGTCCCGAGCAAATGTTTGCAGACCGCGGCATCAGCAAAAAAATATATATATAACAATTTTTAGCACGCCTCTGCAGCGTGGAATTGCTTCAGTACATTGCGTTGTTTAAGCACATAAACTGTGCCACTCGATTTCACCTGGCACGCCCAGGCTTCAAAGAAGACAATAATTTTAGCAGCATCATTGGTCTATAAACTTTCACTCATGACTGTACATAGCATTACATGGTGCTTAGTGTAAAGCTATCTGAATTGCAGCACACACAGATCTAGACATAGGCCATTACCAGCCTCATTATTAGTGTCACTAACAGAGCAACTGGTGGATGCTGCTGGTTTGTGCAGGCTTTTCAAGTCTGTGAGGTGCTGCCAGACCAGACACAACTTGACAAAGCCGAAGTGCATCGGCGGCGGGGCGAGTGTCTTATGCAGCTGGAACGCTTTAATGAAGCCCATGACAACCTCAAGAGCTACCTAGCATTGGCTGAAAAGGCTGAATCATATGTGGAACAGCAGCGTGCCCTGGCAACACTGGGGCAGTGCTACTTCGTTCAGCACCAGACAGAAGCCAAACCCAGTGAACGGCTCATAAGCAAGGCCAAGAATGCATATCTCAAGTCGTTGCGCATAGTTGAAGACAACCTTGCAGATACCTTGAGTGAACCAGAGAGAGTTGTCATGAAAGGCCGCCTGCTACTCAACATGGGCCTCCTTTACGATGCAGTGGAAGACCCCAAAGCTGTTGAGAGCTTTAAGTTCGCGCTTGTACAGTTTATGAAGCATCGTGAGTCCAAACAGGATCTTTGTCGGTGTCTCTCAGCACTGGCCAACATCCATCTCAGGCAGGGAAACTCAGAAAATGCACTGTCACTGGCAGGACGCCTGCTTGACATTGGTCGAGAAGCTAAGCGACCGGATATCAAATGTGAAGCACACCTACTTCGAGGAGCAGCCATGTTGCAGGCAGGAGACCGTGACGAAGCCCGCGTCACCTTTAAGCGTGCCATGCAGCAAAAAAGCCCCATACAAGAGGACCATGAACGTGCTATTCTATGCGTTAAACTTAGTCAGGCACTGAGGACATGGGATTTGGACCTCAAGGAGACAACAGATCCTGCCACACGTGTCAGGCTTCACGAAAAGGCCGGTGATGCTTTGGTGCAGTGCTTGCTACCCCGGCCAGCCCTGAAGGAATACGAAATGGCCGTAGAAGAAGCTCTCTCGTCTCCAGAAGCCATCTCTTCAAAGAAGCTTGCTGATCTCTATGTCTCCCTAGCAGAAACATGCAGTGATGTCCGCGAATATGATTCGGCCCTCAAGTACTATCGCCTAGAACTTTCCCTGAGAGCTGACGAGCCCGACGAGATGGCATCGACAAAGCTGAGCATTGCTCGGATGCTTCAAAAGACATGCGGTAAAAGAGCTCCAGAAGTTCAGGATGCAATTCGAGAAGCTATTACATTGTCTCGAGCAGCAGGAAAGCTTGCTTTGGAGCTTGAGTCCCTAGAGGAGCTGGTCTCTGTGCAGGGCAGCGCCAGCAGTGATATTCAGGATAGGATAGAACAGCTCCATGCAGCCGGTGCAGATGACGCCGAAAGCTCCACCCAAAGTCAGCAGTCAGGCACTTTGTCTGAAATTGATCTGGCGGACATCTCAGATGCCAGCGACAGTGACCCCGAATTCAGTGACACTGTACGGAGGCCAAGGAAAAAGCTGGAGGAAAAGATCAACACAAAGGGTGAAACAAAGCTCCACAAGGCTTGCATCGATGGTTCTTTGAAAAAGGTAAAAGAGTTGCTTAGGATGGGCCACTCAGTGCACATCCGGGACTACAGCGGGTGGCAGCCTCTGCATGAGGCGGCAAACTACGGGTACCTAGAGATTGTGAAGTGCCTTGTAGAAGCAGGTGCTCATGTAAGTAGCCCCGGAATGAAAGGTGTCACACCACTACATGATGCCCTGGGAAATGGGCATTTCGAAGTTGCATTATATTTACTGGAAAAGGGAGCTCGCCCATCACTGAGGACAGCTGAAGGGGACACTCCACTGGACATTGTTCGTAAATGGAAACACGACAACCAGTCGACAATGAACCCCAGTGAAGAAGTATGCCTGCAGAAGGTGGAACTACGGCTCAAAGAGGCAAATGCTACAAGCAGTAATGACGGCTTATTGTTGGGTTCTGCTGGTGAAGATGGTCCGTGGATAGCTTCACAGTCACTGAAACGCAGACAAGTTGGTCCTGCTCTGGTAAGTGAAGCAGACGACTGGCTTGAAGATGACCTTTCAAAACCGCAGCCAAAATCCAGACGCCCAGCAGAAGCAGAGTTGCCTGCATTGGTGACTGAAATGGATGACTGGCTTGAAGACGACCTTCCAAAGGCGAGGTCTAAATCAAGATGTCTGACAGAACCAGACTTGCCTGCCACAAGGAAACGAAACCGTTCATCTGAGCAGTCATTCTGCTCAAAAGTCATGCGCCTCGAGGAGGAGGAGGAGGAGGAGGAGGTGAGCATCACTGAGGACAGTGATGGCACAGAAGTCGTTGACACAGCCGAGAGTGTTGAGTTCGCAGCACCACCTTCTACAAGTTATCCTGCCTGTAACACTCTCACTGCATCCTCGGCTTCTCCCAGTGGTGCAATGACTGCACCGCCAGGAAGTAATCTCTTGGTTAGAGTTCGTATCCTCAACACACTTTTTTTGGTTCCGTTACCCAAGGGCACAGCTTCTGAAAGGACAGTAGGATGGCTCGCAACAGAAGCTTCAAAACGGTACCAAGATTTCCAAGGCACGCGACCCATACTTAGAATAACACTTCCTGATGGAGCGTTGCTTGATCCGTCGGACTGTATAGATGTCTTAATGCACGGGCCACACGCTGAAGTCATTGGACAGGTGGAGTCCTGGGATTTGCCTCCTCTGGCCGAGCGTTACCATTCCGAGTGCGAGCGAAAGAATGTGTCGGCATGCATAAATCTTGCAACCATTCTAGAGCCCTGTGTTGAGAGTGGAGACTTCACAATGCCGTGCTTCAACATCAAGAACGTGGAGTTCTTCTTCCGTGCCCTAAGACACCAAGACCCGCTTCACACCCTTGACATCTCGGGTACTATTTTGACCCCCACAGCAGTGGCAGCACTGTGCGACTGCCTCACTACACTCCGCTCTCTCAATCGTCTTTCACTCAAGTGTACAGGCTTCAGGCCGAGCTACCTCAGCAGTGCTGCTCAGACTTTACAGAAGGCACAGGTGGATTTGCCATGCACGGAGCTGGACTTGAGCTACAATCCTATCGGAAGTGATGGAGGCACAGCGCTGGCTTCACTGCTGATGCATGTACCTCAGTTGACAGTTCTGCGAATTGAATGTTGTGATCTCTCCGACCCTGGCTCCTGTCTGCAGGGCTTGAGAACATTAGAAGCTCTTCACATTGGGTTCAACCTTCTGAACAGTGACAGACTCACTGCACTAATGCCAGTGCTAGATGTGAATCCCTTAAAACTTTTGGACCTTTCTGGCTGCTTCACAAATGATGTAGCCAGACTAGGAGAACTGCTGGTTAGTTTCCTGTCAAAGGCTAAGTGCAAGCTTTCGGAGATTGGGATCGGTTGCTGTGGTCTGACAGACAGTGACATAGATGCACTGGGATCATTGGGGAGTGGCACTCTGTGCAAACTTGATGTCACAGGAAGCCCTGGTATTAAGCACGAGAGCATTGAGGGCCTGTCGCAAAAGCTGTGCGGTGTGAAAATCTGTTCTGATCACAGCGCTTATGATTGTTGTTTATGAAAACAAAAGTGCTTAGAAACATGTGTTTATATAATCAAACAGGAACTCGTGTGATGTGCTAGTCATAGGTGTCAGAAACTGTAAAAAGGCATGTTGAGGGCAATGACATGGTATTATGTAAATTCTTTCATTTTCAACTTTGAAGTGTTCACATCTGCCATTTCAGTGTGACAAGAAAACTTGCAAGAATGGCTACTTTCTTGATGTCTGCTTGATGTTAAGAAATTTGTCACCCACAAACAACTACCACACCTTTTTCTTTCAGCGGTGACAGTGTATAAAGTGTTACTTGTAACCTGTGTTGTTATAGAATAATGCGTAAAATAAATTTTTCGCCAGCTCATTTTGATGTCGAAAGGGCTGTTGTCAAAAGCTCGCAGTTAGAGATTATTCATTTCCTGCAGGTTTTAGGGTTCCGAAATTTTTTTTAGCATGTACAGCACTTCTTTATAGTGCTTACGTGTAATGGCAAGTCCTGTGTCTGTAAGCGAAGCATCTAAAATTTTGTTGTGCACTAGTTGTGCCGTGTGTGCTGCAACCATAGACCGATTTATTATGCAAGCTCTGTAGATTGTGGATTTTCAGTGCTTGCACCTGACAATTGTAATCTTAAGGCATGGAGCTTTAACGTTTGAATGAGTTAGGAAACACTGGCAGTATGTAAAACTCAAGGCACACAAATAGCACTGTAGTTGGCTTAACGAGATACATTAATGCTCAAAGGGACACTAAAGGCAAATACTAAGTCAACGTGGACTGTTTACATACCGTTCCAGAAACTTCACAACGCTTGTTTTGTGTCAAGAAAAAGACTTAGTTTATGAGAAAACTGCATCTCAAGGGTCTGAATACCTTTTTCGAAATTCAAATCTCCCGCCACCCAACCGGGGGAGTGGTGATGTTACATATGCCATCGCCACACTTTGCTGCTGTGGGTGAGTAAGACAATCACCGACAGACGGCGGCACTGAGCCAAGACAGATTTAAAGACAAAGCGGCGGATTCGCCACTGCTGCTACTTGCAGATTGTGCAAGTTTCGCGAGCCAGTAAAATCAGCACAGCACTACGCAAAAATGAAACTACTGAAACGCGAAAGTGTGTGCGGCACAGAGTCGAGCGAAAACGAAGCATTTCGACCACCCGCGTCGTTGGCAAGGGTGATTTCGATGGTTTTTTTTTTCCAAAAATGAAATAGAAATGGGCACATAGCATTTTATTTTGTCTTATAATACAATACAATGATGCTTTTGCAACGAATGGTTGGATACTAGTGACAGAATTTAACTGAGGAATGCTTTCGTCATCGGGCAAGTACTTGAATGCCCCGGGGGAGTTTCTAACCATGTCCTGCATTTACCTCAATTGCTCGATTATTAAGGCTGTGTTTGCGGTAAAGTACTGACGCCTTAGACATCCTCAAGCACTTATGTATCACTTTAGCTTGACTTAACATTTCCCTTTAGTGTCCCTTTAAAGCTAGTTCAGACATTACTCAAGCATCTTTGGACAGTGATGAACATATGCCAATTTGCACTTTTTTTTCCTGTGCTAACAATCTAAGTGACAGCATAACAAGCTGCACCTGAGCCTGTGGTGAAGTGCAAAAAAAATGAATTAAATGGTCATAATATACAGCCCCTGCTTGTCCAGCTCAAATATCACGATACTGCTTGAAAAAATGTACATAACTATAGGATACTGCAGCCTTATAAAGCAAGTTCCTCTTCTTTTTGTGTGTTTCTGGCTTTCATGTAGCTAACAAACATTGTAAAATCATGAGTCATCGCCGTCTTAATGTTTTGATTCCTTGGTGCCTTTGCGTTGTGAGGAGAATTTCCATCTCATCTGCTCACTGCAGTGGAAGCTGTACCACATAAAAACATTTAAAGGGACACGAAAAACAACCATTGGATTAACCTAGAATGTCAAGTTTCTCTTTGGGAAGCTTCAACATTTTCTTCATGCCGACTAACAACTCCGATACAGCAAAAAATTGCGAGTTAAGAGGCCCTATAGTTGCCTCATAATTCAGACCGCCTGAGATGAACACAGTCACTTAAACAGTTTTCCTGCACTGCGCCAGCAATCTAGGTAGTCATGTTCTGTTCGGCTTTACTTCCTGCTTTAAGTCGGAGGCTCGCATGGAGAAAGCATCGCACTGCCACAAATACATATTGACTACAAAGTAGGGTAAAGGGCTAAGATCACTGAGCTTTTATATAATAAAATCAGCCAAATTATATTGTCAAGGTGTAGTAGCAGCGAAAACTCGAAGCAGGAAGTACAGCGAACTGTTTATTTGGGCGAACTCGTGCCCTCGAAACCTAAACGAATGCTGACAAATTTTTTTTTTTATCTTGCTTTTTATGGCTTATTAGATAGCAGCTGACTTCGTAACAATGGCAGAATTTCTCAAACATGCAATTAAATAATTTATAGCACCGTCATCTACACGACCAGTTCAAAAATGTGTGCCAAAACCAGCACATCATTACGTAGGTTGCGCCGACAAGAAAATCTCATTACATAAAAAAAAACATTGGGAGTAGCTGTCAGGCAGTGCCACAAAACCACTGACGCACGCATCAGTGAGCCTGGTCTAGTAACACCACCTCATGCAGTAGTTGCAAGTCGCATAATGCCTGTCACGGAAAGCTGAGTATGCACCGCGTCTGCAATTCTTTCCTTTTTTACTCTGTACTACTTTGCATTTGACACGAGGTAAGCTTGGTTTTTCTACTGCTGCTTCCCTTAGAGTGGGCCACATCCTTCTCACCTCCTCTTCCCCCTATTATCTCGTCTTTTGGCAAGACAATCACAGTGCAGTGGTGACCACTGCATCACCCATATGGCAACGATATCACATAACCATAATTCCACATCCCAAATCTTCACGACGTTTCGAGAACCTGTGGTCAACAGCCCACAGCCGCACTGCATTCGGCGCATGTTTTCAGTATATAATTAATGGTTTGTCGTGCATTCCAGAAATTGAGACCTCATACCAGTACTACAGAGCCAGCGGCTATCTAATGAAGCAAAAGGAACAGAACTAAAATTTTATGCCGTTACCCTTTAAACTTTGCAAGGGCACTAGCCGTTCATAGGTTGTCAAATCAACTCAATCAGTTATCATGATGTCCCCTATTCCGTAACAGTGTTGTACATTCTATATTTCCTTGACAAGCCCGCTGAAGTTAGAGAATGTGCTACAGCAATCACTACACCCTGACAGGACAATCCCATCTTTGTACATGTGGCTGCAACGTCCAAGATGCACGAACACCTAGTACTGCAAGCACATATCGTGCAGTGACATAGCTGTCACAACGCTTGTCACATTTAAACTGAAAAGAACATGTGACATTACAGCAGTGCCTCGCAAAACAAACTTTCCATGGCCGATTTCCTTCAGCAAAACATTTTTTTGCATTGTTTCTGGTGGCAAACCTATTAATTTAGTCCCAGATGTTGTTTAATCATGCGAAAATTGCAATAAAATATTAAAATACATAAAAAAGGAATTATATACTTGCCAAATGAGGAGGATGTTTGCAGTACAGAGAGAAGTGGAGGAAGGGGAGCAAGTCACACTAGTGTTTACACCCATGCGCACAATTGGAATGTCTCGGTTCAGTCTAAGTTTGTCTCCCACTGCTAAATGAGGCAGAAGACGCTGATTGCTTTTTCTTCAGCATGTTTCTGAGGGCAAAACGAGAGGGACTCTAGACAACGGAAAATGGCGGCCAAGGAGGACAAGGAACATGGAAGTACATGAAACACGCAGGTGCATTTGGTTCGTTCAGAGGAACCAGGTTCGCTCTGCAACTTTCAGAAAAGTGGTTAGCCGCAGCTGAACGAAACCAGCGGCATATGGCTTGCCATCATGTAGCGCTCCTTAGAGTGTTTTTCATATTCCGCTGAATTAGTTTATTAACCAAGATGAATTATGCAATTTTTTTAACATTCACTTTAGACTCAATGGCACTTCGTTGTGTTGCAGAGAGGATTCAGAAACAACCGATGCAATTTCTTGTGGCAATGTACATGCTGCGTGGTGATTTTTTTTTTTTTCGGCGTTTAAAGAAATCCCGCGAAATACGAAGTAAAGTCACGTGACTGCGCTTATGAGCTGTCGTATTGCAGCGCTCTTCAACCGCGCTTCGTGCGAAAGTACCGCGCGCGGACCATGGCGAAGTGAGCAGCTCTAGGCATCGGCTTCACAGTGCGTCAGCATCTTTGACGGTGGCACACATAAAGGAAGCGCCGCCGTCCCTGATAATCGATAAGCTCGACACAAGGTCGAGAGCGCTGCAATGCGGTAGCGATCGAGCGCAGTCACGTGGTATTATTTCATATCTCGCGGGCTTCCTTTAAACGCAAGAAAAAAAATCGCCACAAAGGATTGGATCGATCGTTTCTGAATCCACTCTACAATGCATCGAAACGCACTTGGCCACAAAGTGAATAATAAAAACTTTGCATAATTCGTCTTAATTCAGCGGAATATTGAAAAACACTCTTAAGGAGCGCCACATACGGCAAACTATATGCCGCTGGTTTCATTCAGCTGCGGCTAACCACTTCTTTTTTAAAAATCCTTGGTTCAAGTTACGTGAAACACCCTGTGTATACCACAAGAAGCCAACAAACACTCCTTGATGTGAGTGTTTGTTGGCTTCTTGTGATATGACTAATAAAAATCGGGCCCCTCGGTTAACCCCTTTCTTCTCGTTTACCGTGTCCACCTAGTGCTAAATTTATGCTCCGCAGATATTTTAGGGAATGGGGGGGGGGGACCCTTCCCTTTTTTTTTTTAACCTGAACCGACAGCTCACCGGATTGGCAGTGCCCGATTACGCGTAGAGATTCTTTCATTTTTGTCACACCTGCTTGGCAGAACCGGCAGCGCGCCATCCTTCCTACCCTTTTCGCTCTCTATCACAATTAAATTATTTGCTTTTCCTACAACCACGCGATCTTTAACTCATCCCTCATTGTGGGTCATGTGCCACGTGTAAGGCTCATCATCACCATCAAGATGGCGTCTTCGAATTGAGCGCGATGATGCCGAGCGCGGCCGGTGACATTATTGCTTAAAAGGCAAATCGTCCTTCTCCAGGGAAGAACAAAATCATGTTGCCCGCGTTGTCCCCATCGCATGGGAAAAGCGTGCGATCGTGCGTTGTGACGTCGTGACCGGCTCCGTGGTCCTCGCTTCCCGTGCGAGGCTAGCGCGGCTAGGCGACAACGTTCGGTGCGCCCGGGTGTGACATCGGGCCGTGCAGAGTTGGGATGCCAGCTGCGAACGAATGCTTCGGGCTGACTTGAAGCGATCCCACCGGGACATGCAGCCGACTCCACGCTAGGGAGACGTACGGTACACCGATCTTCGTCTACCAGCGTCCACGTTGGACAGCTATGCCAAATCGCCGGTCAGCTCCAACGTTTCTACTTCTCCGTTACAATGCCAACGCCTGGAAGCACCGACGGGGCTGACGCTTTCCCGAGCGTCGCCTTCTCGCTCTCACAAGTGCGTGAGCACTTGTCACAACAATAAGCACGCTGCGGCAGAGAAACTCGCCCGAGAGACTGCATGCTCGAAACGCGTGCGTACAGATTCTCGAAGGACGCTTTGTTCTGCGACCACGCGAACGTTCAGACTCGCGCCTGTACTCCGTCAGTGCATTGCAGAGCTCGGCGGGACTTTCGAAAATGCACCCCGGTGATGCGTGTCAGGTCCGCCCTGCAGGCATCCATCGTGTGTGACGGCCGAACGCGACAGCGGAGATCATTCGGAATCGCTCATAGTGCGTCTCACGGAAAGAAGGATATCGCCCCCCTCCGATTACACCGAAGACCAGAAACTTTCGGCGCAGAAGGAGGAGACCAGGCGCCCGAGCATGTCCAACGCGACGGCGACGTCTGCTCCGTGGTACGACGCCATCGCGCGGAGCTTCCTCGGTGCTGCGCACTGCGTGAGCGACAGGCTTCCGGACCAGTGGCCCGAGTGCCCGCCCTCGCAGACGATCGTGGCGATGGCGGTGTTCGTCTCGGTGGTGTGCTGCTGCGTCTACGGCCTCCTGTGGGATGGTTGGGTCGAGCGCAGCCCCGACGTGACCGTCGACGTCGTGTACACCAGGGTGGACTCGAGGTGGAGCGTTGCCGATGACGGCCAGCAGTACACCGTGCGCCCCGCGACGCCCGCTGGTGGCAGCCGTTTCAGCTTCCGCCGGATGATCAGGTGGTAGTTTACCTGACGACCGACAGAGGGAACGACTTCGCGGGACAGCACACTTATAGAGGCTAGAAGGTTAGAGAACCTTTCTAGCCTCTTTAGCACGCCGATGTTTCGAAGCGTCATTCCCGACAGAGGAAACTCTTGTTCCGTTTAAATATATATGTGGCCCTGAAGTTGGTCTAATTCTTTCTGTCATCAATTTGTAAGCACGTAACTTTGTAATGGCAGGTGATTAACTCATAAATCTACCTCATTAACCCTGTGAACCACGAACGTCGCTTCGACGTCTATGATTGATCCAAACGTCAACGTCTTGAAGTCACGTACATGTTACGTCTCGCGTACGTGCCGTTTTTACAAGAAGAAGCGTGGCTCTTTATAGGACGTACTATTCACATGATTGTTAGGCTACCAGACAACGTATTGTGGATGTACATAGGATGTCATTCAAACACCAACAGGTAGGCCTATTTTATTGGTGCACACCGTTTGAACAGTGTCACCTAAAGTTTGGCTATATATATATATATATATATATATATATATATATATATATATATATATATATATATATATATATATATATATATATATATATATATATATATATATATAATTGAAAAATAAGTGTTTCTTGCAACTGGTCAAATATTAGGAGAAATTTACTTTTCATAAAGGCCGGTCACAATGTCGAAAACAAATTTCGATTTAAATATTAATGAATTATTATATTTGTGTTTTTTGCAAAGATTTCTTCATATATATATATATATATATATATATATATATATATATATATATATATATATATATATATATATATATATATATATATATATGCATATCACCTGACGTCCAATGTATTTTGTAAGGACCTGACAAAGCTTTTTCGATCACACACGAGTAGTCCTCCCAGAAGCGTTTTTTTTTTTCAGTTTCCCTACTACAAACATGTTTTTTCACTTGCTCAAATTACAGTTCATGACTATCGTGTTTGCATCTACTCTTCTATTTCCGCGTTCAATTTACTCTTGAAATGCGAGCTAATTCAATAATACACTTGTACCAGGTGTGAGGCCCTGTTACTCTGCATGCCCGCGTCGCGGACATGCGTGAGCACTTCTGCGTTCACGGGCAGTATCTGATCTTGCTGTGTGGCGTTCTCCCCCTTGCACCTGTCACATGGTGCCTACTGAGGACATAATATTAAACATAGTCAAGCAATATGCAGAAGCCCTGATGCGCCAGGCGGTCTGGCGAGTTTTTATTACTCAGCAATGTTATTGAAGTTTTCTGTTCTATTTACGGGCAGTCAAGAACAATATGCTGAACTATTCCCACACAGTAATGTGAATGTACAAAATTTCATCTTAATAACGCGGTTATAACGTATTTGAGCCTTACACGAATATCCAAAAAATGTAACGAATATCCAGCGGAGACATCTATATAACATCTTTTCAACGTAAAAAAAAAGAGGACTTCTTGACAGTACCATCAAGGTTATTTTCACGTAAACTGAAGCAATCTCAACCTCTATTGGAGGTGCTGAATCTCGAACTGATACATCTAATGTAACTCCAGGCAACCTTGCGTAGTTTATAGGAAAAGAGAGAGTATACTTTCAAAATGAGCGATTAGATGGTACACCTGCAATATCAATTATAGCTCAATCTTGCAGTGAGCAGTTTCTTTACAGCGGCTGTTCGGGGCTGAAAGTTTGCTGAAGTTGCATGTAGCCGTTTCTGTTTGCAATTTTCCATTTGCAGGAGGGTTGTCGCGCGAGGTGCCTGGTGTGGTATCGAAAATGAATTATCTCAAGTAGGGAAATCCGTTTACCGATTAAAGGACACGCGTGGTGTTTTAATAGAACAGAGTATTTATATTCTTGATAACATTCTATGCGCAAATAGCTGCTTAAGCGCGAAAATACGTTATCGACGTCACACTGAGTTACCGGCACTGCGATTCTGGCGCAAAATTCAAGAAATGGAACTAGCTTCCGCTGGTTAATAACCGTTTTTCGCCAAATAAATGATAATACGAAGAAAATTTTATTTGTTATTCGATATTTCTGTCCTTTTAAAGAAGGGTCGCTTCAGCGTCCGCAACAACTATTCGACGCGGTGCAATTAATGCCGACGCGTGGATTTGCCGCGCCGTTATTCCTCATTTTGATCCACCTGATGGCACCTCGCGCGAGATATATGTGACCTTTCTTGCAAATAGAAAACTTGGGTTCAGCTACAATTTCAGCGACCTCCTGAGGGCAATATCTTGTGTCGCAAAAATCGTACATCACTCTGCGCTCTTCTTTGAGGTGTACTCTCGGCGCACAGAGATCATCACTCTAAACCGATTAGACCGCTGAACCTTTCCGCCACTCATGGGCAAATCCCCGCGTAGGTGTGAAGTTCTGTGGCGACAGCTGCAGACTCGCACCTTTCCGTCCCCTTACCTCCTCCACCGCATTCATCCCGCCATTTACCTATACTCCCTCTTGTGAATTCTGTGTCTCTCCCAAAGCAGACTTAAACCACATCATGTGGGGCTGCCCTAAGCACCCCCTTCCCCCTTTCCTCAAGCAATTTATATCTAGTGAGGAGCAGTGGGAGGCTGCCTTGCGCAGCTCCAGGCCCGACCTTCAGGAGGCCATCCTGGAGTGGGCTGAGAGGATAAAGGAGGCCTACTTCAAGTAGTTCCTCCCCCCACCCTCTATTCCATTGCCCCCTTCGCTTCAAAGAGGGATAAATAAATTTTTCATCATCATCATCAAATGTGCGTTATTCGTTATAGTTTTATTCCCTGCGCATATCAACGCTTACGTGAGCGCATCGTACCAAAAGGAAACAACAACCGGCGCTGGCTTAAATAAAGTTTTTTCCTTCCTTCCTTCCTGGGTGTTATATTCGCTAGAATATGATGGCTTACACAATAACATGTAAAAGACACTGCATGGTGAAAACACGCACCTCTAATTTTTTAGTACAAAAAAGAAAAAGGCCTGCGTTGTTCATATAATGCAGATATTTGCGGAATTCCTTTTCGGTGCGCCGAGTCATAATGTAGCTAGCTTTCAAGAAAGCTGAACTTGCGCAAAACACAGAGACGATCTCTGCGCGACAGCAAAGCTTTCCGCTAGCGAAACTGGAGCGCCCAGTAAACGACGAAAAAGTAAACGTACTACATCGTGGAAAGGGGTTGCGAGTTTGCGAGCGGAAAGAAGCGGGTGAGACAGAAACGTGACGCTAATTCAAGGTGTTGTCAAATGAAGTAAAAATTGGCAGTGGCTTAGCTCGGCTATGCCAAGATATACGTAGCGAAAGCTAAGGCACAGCATGGTTAGCCTTAGTTAATCTTGATTGCAAGTCCAGGTTTAAATTTTTTTTTTAAATTATGGGGTTTTACGTGCCAAAACCACTTTCTGATTATGAGGCACGCCGTAGTGGGGGACTCCGGAAATTTCGACCACCTGGGGTTCTTTAACGTGCACCTAAATCTAAGTACACGGGTGTTTTCGCATTTCGCCCCCATCGAAATGCGGCCGCCGTGGCCGGGATTCGATCCCGCGACCTCGTGCTCAGCAGCCTAACACCATAGCCACTGAGCAACCACGGCGGGTGCAAGTCCAGGTTTGTCTGGTTGTCTAGCTATGTTGCGGCGTTTAGCCAGTCGTTGGGCGAGCTGTTCGTCTGTTTCCCGGGCGATCCGTTTCCTCTTCATCTCGTTCCGATGTCGATTCCAGGCCTCCTGCTTATCAGAATTGTCGGCGTCCATATACTGCCGCCTCAACTGTGGCTGCGGCGCACGCGAGCTCTCCTTTTCAATCCTCCGACATGACGTTATCAGGCATGCGACGCAGCTGGCGAAGCGAGCGGAGGCGAACGCAACGACGAGGAACGCGGTGTGACGTCACGTGCCTCCTCGGAGCACGGCGACGGCGAAATCGCAAGTTCGCGGCCAGTAAAGCGTTCGCTTTAAAAGCGCCTAAAAGGCACCCACTAGCCCCCGCAGTGGGTTGAAGCCATTGCATGGAAACAAGATGGCGTCGCGGCGGTGACGGCCGCCGCCATGATGCCCGAACCACGCCGGGAGTGACCGTGTATACAGGATTACTCCCGTGCGCCGTGACAACCGACATATATCCGAAAAGGATGGCGTCAACGATGCGTCTCTTCGAGGCACACGATATGTCCGTCGCACGTGTCGGCAGCGCGGTGACATCGTGAACACTTCTGTACCATGTGCCCCGACCGTCGGCGGGTCTCATCGGGCGGACTTGGCCTTCCACATTCGCGCATGTACACGCACCGTCGGCTCTTTTACGAGCACAAACTGAATCTAGCGTTATATAAGTAGCGTTCGACGTGGTACGCGCACTATATGGCTACTCGCCGAACTTCACATCCACGCGTCCGACGCCGCCACCTGCAGGTCCGGACCCTGCAACAGTCGCCGCGTCGACTTCCGCACGAGAACTGTGCCGCAACACTAGACTGGCGAGTTGTAGTACGTCCGCACGCCGTCTACGCGTGTTCGGGCACGTGTTCATTGCGTGAGCCGCGAACTGAGCTATAAGGTGACCGGCCAGCGCGCAGAACAAGCCCGTCGCGCGGACATGTCTAGCGGGGACGCCGACACACCCCGCGACGAAGACGCGGCGTCACACTTGCTGCTCGCCCTGCGCGACGCGCTCCCCGAGAATTGGCCCTCGTCGCAAGCGATCGTGGCGATAGTCGTGTTTGTCGCCGTGGTCTGCTCGTTCATTTACGGCCTGCTCCGGGACCCGCCGGGAGATTCGGCGCAGCTCGTCTACTTGAGGTTGTCGTCCAGGTCCGGCAGCCCGGAGAGACGGCAAGAGGGCTTCGTCGAGCTGGAAGCGCGCGTCCTCACCCCCGTTGTGGTACAGACACCTGGACCAAGATGAGCGAAGCCCTATAATACGCAATGTGCAAGTCGCTGCCTGACCGATTTGTTAGTTCAAGTGCCAGTGAAA